>NW_022589726.1:27134437-27216499 GCF_004348235.1 Phoca vitulina
ATCCCGGGACTCCAGGATCATGACCTGGAGTCCCGGGATCGAGTCCCGCATCGGGCTCCCTGCTCGGCAGGGAGCCTGCTTCTCCCTCTGACCCTCCCCCCCTCTCATGCTCTCTGTCTCTCATTCTCTCTCTCAAATAAATAAATAAAATCTTAAAAAAAAAAAAAAAAAAAGTTAAACTGGCTTTTCAGGAAAAGAAAAAAAAAAAAAAAAAACTCTGGTTTTGGATATCCACTGGCGTTTGCCAATTTCCATAGTGTAAATACTCTCACCTTGGCCAATTTCAACCTGCCAACCTGACATCACTAAACATGGAACTGGAAAGAGAGAGTAGTCCATTATACAGTAGTATTTCTATTTTATAGATACAATGCACATAGATAACTTTAAGAGCATAGGGAATAATAAAATATAGTACAACAATTAAAAAGCTATGAGTTTTAAGTATTCACTACGTTTATTTTAATACAAGTTTATGTAATCTGATTTTTATAATGACTGTGTTTAACAACTAATTTGCAAAATTCTTAGAAATTAACATTGTCTCTTGTGGGCCAACATGAGCCAGCACACCAGTTAGCCCCTCAGAAATCCAGGAGGAAAGTTCACAGGAGCCTGGCTTAGGTCACATGCCCATTTGTAGATCCATCTTTGAACCCAAGAGGATGTGGTTTTCTGCCTGGCCAAACCCGAACTGGGCCCAAGGATGGGATTAAACTGCAAGCGTGTAGACTGGAGGAGAGTCTATGGTGATGAGAAAGAGTGGTTCCACAACAGAAAATGAGAGAAATAGGCTGGACAGGCAAAACAACAGGTATCCATTTTAATAGATGAAATAGCTCACGTCTCGATACATAGGGTAAGCATGGAATTTTATGGTCTACTTTGAGAGTAAAAGAAGATACTAGTAATTATTATTTTGGAACCACAAATAAAGAATCTAAAGCAGGATAACTGGCTGGCTTAGAGTCATACATATCAAATGAGTAACAGAGTCAGGACTAAAGGCCAAATTTCCTGAGTCCTGGTTCAGCACACGGCATAGACCTTCTCCGTTGTAATGGCATTCCATTTTTCTTTCTTTGGGATGGTTGGGCAATAGAAAAATCCCTAAAGTGAAGGAACAGAATAGATTTAGTAGTTGAAATTATCTGAAATGTACTAATATTTATTTATTTATTTTAGAGAGGGAGGGAGAGAGAGACAGTGTGCAAGCAGGGGGAGGAGTAGACGGAGAGAGAATCTCAATCAGACTCCCCACTGAGCACACAGCCCAGTGCGGGGCTCAATCTCACGATCTTGAGATCATGACCTGAGCCCAAATCAAGAGTCAGACACTCAACCAACTGAACCAGCCAACTGCCCCTGAAATGTACTATTTAAAATTATGTATTGTACCTTCTACATTTCAAAGTTTCTTATCCAATGTTTCAGTTCACCATACACTGTTGGTGGGAATATAGAATTTTGAGAACAATTTGACAAAACTAACAAAAACCTTAAAATCCTATATACCCTTTGCCCCAACAATTTAACTTCTGTGAACTAGTTTAAGCACCTAATCACAGATGTGCTCAAATGTTTTACTTTAAGGATGTTAATTATAACATTATTAATAACAATGAAAAATTAGAACTAACTTACATGGTCAATAGCAGACAAGTAGTTGGATAAATCATAATATATCAGTCCACTGAAGAGCCATGAAAATGATGCAAAGAAAAAGGAAATGACCCAGAAAGAGAAGTCCATAATATACGATCACATATTTTTGTGGGAGGAAAACATGACTGAAAGGAAAGACCATCCCAAAATATTCACAGTGATAATCTCTACATCGAACACAAGTAGCTTTTTTAAACTTTATATTCTTATTTTTGTATCTTTTTAAAGATTATTAATCATACAAGTTGCTCAACTGTTTTAAAAATTGTTGTGCTCTGTCCACTGTAATGTCCTGGCTTTCTTCATGTCCCCATTGCTGCATTCACCCTGGTTTAAAATCAGTTTAAAACTTTTTACTGGTGAAGAATCTGTCCAGTGGCAAGAATAAAAGGAATGGGGAGACTGTTAAAAAAACACAACTAAAATATATATATATATATTTGTCAACATTCAGGAGAAGCAGTCTGATTTTTCTGGCCTCCAAATGCTACGACTTGTAGCTCTGTGCTGACTTTTTCACAACGGTCAAGTGTCATAACTTTCTTTTAAACTTCCTACCTTGAGAAACTTGTAAAAGATCAGAAATAGATGTCAGTTCAGATTATTCTCAAGACTCTGTCCTGTTTCCCACGTAAAGGATGAATTCAGAGAGCCATGGGCTTTTAAGAATCCAGCAAAGACTTCACTGAGGATTGAGAGACTCTCCAAATACAGTTTATAAAAGAGTCAAAGTATATAATTTTGAAATTCATTTGACCAGAAGAAATTGGAAGAATAAAGGATATGAAACAGGGAGAAGAATATTATGGTAAATGAATTTCTTTTAACGTAATTTAAAGGAAAGTTAATGAATATGAATATATTTTTTTAAGATTTTATTTATTTGACAGAGAGCGAGAGCACAAGCAGGGGGAGTGGCAGGCAGAGGGAGAGGGAGAAGCAGGCTTCCCGCTGAGCAGGGAGCCCGACGCGGGGCTCCATCTCAGGACCCTGGGATCATGACCTGAGCCGAAGGCAGACGCTTAACGACTGAGCCACCCAGGTGCCCCGAATGCCAATATTTGAAAAGATTTTTATTCATGTATTTCTTTTGGAGCAAGCTCGCAAGCAGAGGGGAGGGGCAAGGGGAGAGAATCTTCAGCAGACTCCACACTGAGCGCAGAGCCCGATGGGGCACCATCTCACGACCCTGAGATCATGACCCGAGCTGAAACCAAGAGCCGGAGGCTTAACTGACTGAGCCACCCAGGTGCTCCTGAATGCAAAATTTTAAAGACATAATCATACATTCCTTTTGCAAGTCATAATGAATTTTAAGGCCATCCAAGCTCATTTACTTGAAGATAAAATATCACCCCAGCAACAGACATGGTAAGAAATCCCTGAAGGTAGAAACCCATTTCCCTAGAAATGGATTTATTTTGCAGTTAAATAGTAAGTGAAGGAAGAAACAAGGGCGACTCTATAGAAATGTTTGTTTCAGGGCTCAGATTTTAAAAAGTTACAGCTATTGTCTCAGAAAGAACACTGTACTTGGAAACTGAAAATATGAGTTTGGGTCCTGGTTCTGTAATTTGTCAACTCTATTGCCTTGGAAAAATAACTTCACCTCCCTAAATATCAAAATTTCAATCTTAAAATATGGATAAAATTATAACAAGTACACAGTTGTAAGCACAATGGCTGGTAAAAATGGGCTGCTCAATAAATATTTGTTACATAATGGTGTTTATGAGAGTACTTTGCAAACTGTGTGGATCATAGCACTTTCTGTTACTATAGTAACAGCACCTGACACACATTACTTAGTTACTTAGTTGTTTTTTGTGTGTTCTGCCTCCCCCACCACACACACACAAAATGCAAGCTCCATGAAAGCAGGAATCTTCATTTTTTTTGGATCTGTTTCTCGATTGTTTTCACTTTTTGGAATTTAAAACAAGGCCATCAGGGCAGAGAAATGGATAATAGTTGTGGAAAGATTTTGTATTTCAGTTTCTCTCTTCTCATATAATTTTGAAAGCCAGACAGAGATATCTATAGCAGAAAGAGCTCTTGGCTCTGATTTACATACCTTAACACAGTGAATACAATTTTCTCTTAATAAAAATTCAGTCTCAGGGGGCACCTGGGTAGCTCAGTAGGTTGAGCATCTGCCTTCAGCTCAGGTCGGGTCTTGGGATCCAGCCCCACTCCCTGCTCAGCAGGGAGCCTGCTTCTCCTCCTCCCTTTGCCCCTCCCCCTGCTTGTGCTCACCTGTGCTCTCTCTGTCAAATAAATAAATAAAATCTTAAAAAAAAAAAAAAGGAATTCAGTCTGGGGTGCCTGGCTGGCTCAGTCAGAAGAGCATGCCACTCTTGATCTTGGAGCTGTGAGTTTGAGCCCCATGTTGGGGGTAGAGATACTTAAAAATAAAATCTTAAAAAAAAAAAAAAAGAATTTGGTCTCGATCCCAGTAGGATGTGTTCAAACTACAGCAGTACACATCTTGTGATGAGAAAGCTAGGGAAGATTTAAGGTAGACGAACTTCTATTTCACAGTGAGAAGCTGATGCCCCATCCCCTTGAACAGAAGCTCCACGAGAGCAGGGATTTTTCTCTAGCACCTAATACGCAGCCTATAACATACTGTCATTCTTCAATAAATAGTTGTGCAAAAAGACGTCTGGGGGATGAGCTTTCTCTCTGATTAGGTTTCAGAATGCACAGTTGCTCCCGAGCAGTGAAAGGAAAGTCTATGAGAGGAGCCTGGAGTCCAGCAGACAGATACCATAATCTCAAGGCGGGATATAGAGACAGTGCGCTGAGTGCCACAAAAGGGAAATACTGGTGTGTAACTGAAGAGGAGAAAATATATTGCAGGGATCGTTGTGAAATAGAAGCAACAGAAGCCTGAAGGTGATGGAACCACGTCTTTTTAGGCAGGCTATGACTTCTAACATGAGAAGAACACACCCAGAAAATAAATCAGCCAGTAAGAAGGATGTGGGTTTCTGTATTTTGAAAGACAGTCACTAAAAAGGGTCAACCTGTCTCAAGTAATTTGCTCTTGGTCACCTGGAATAACTAAACAGAGAGGAAAAAAAAAAAGCTAAAATCACATCTCCTCACTTAATGCCCGAAAGCAGCTTGAATTTTACCTATTTGAGAGGCATTCGCCAGGAAATGAATTCCTTTTTTATCTCAGACAGGTTCAGTTGTCTCAAGGCTTTCTTCATGTGCATTCTAACTTTGACAGGTAATTAAACAGTAGTTGGAAAACTGCGACTTACCAAAGTGACAAGGTACCTTTTAAAACACCTTCCAGGTACCTGAAAAGCCTCTCTCATCTGAGAAGTTGTGACTTCCTCAGTTTCCCTAATTGTTGACACCTCAAGGAGGTAATTAGTTTGTTCTGCTCTCTGTGCAGCGCCCTTAAAAAACAATGTTCCTTTCAGACTTCTGAGTGTAAAAAGAACATAAAGTTGCATTTCCTTTTAAACTGCATGCAACAGACTCCTAGTAAAGGCTCCGTAGAGATTTCCTGTAAAGCAAGAAGTGTGAAAAGGCCCAGAGTTTCCTGCCACACAACAGCGACACAGATTAAAATAAAGACCTAAATGATACACCTTGTTAACATGTGCTGCAATGCTTTATCAACACTATGGAAATTGGAATGTTCTTTTTTTCTTCTGAACTTTCTTGAAATGACTACCCAAATTCCCTTAATACATAGGCAGGAATGCACTTGGCAAGCTTTCCAGAGAGGAAAGAAAAAGAGTTCAGCTTTGAAATTACTTGACATGATTTAATGGGAGCTTTCGAGAAAATGGAAGCCGTTGGCCAAATCTTGGGCTGTGTGATTGCAAGGAGGACCTACGTCCCACAGAGGACATCAGCTGGAACTGTCACTGGTAGAAGCAAATAGGTTAGCGCAATGTGTGAACAGCAAGTCCATACGGTGATGGCTTCGAGAACAGCGAGGGGGATAAGCCAGGGTCTTGGCCCTCAGACATTCCCACTGACGCTCTCTAAAGCCAGCTACTCAGTCCAAGTCAAAGCCCTATTCTCCAAAGGACGAGCAGCTTTCTCATATGAAACAAAACTCAGATACCAGTCTTGAGAAACTGAGCCAAAAAAATTCTCACACGGTAGAAGACAGGGCTTTACCTCCAAAATTGTGTTACAGATTTAAAATGTTCTCCTAGAAACTACTTTGAACAATTAGTTATTCTATTGGAAGATACTGCATACTAACTATACGTGATCTTTGAAGAAAAAGAGAAAGGACCGTAATTGCTGAAATATCCTGGGCTTTCAACAGGCGTTCTGGCTACAAGAAAGAACAAATGTGGCAGCCTTGGCCATCCCCGTCTATGACCAGGACGTGGCAGACATACACTTTGTGCCATGGTCACTCGGAGCTGCAAGTGGTCCATCCACATTTTAATTTCACTGTGGTTTAATGGTAAAAAGTGTCACTCGGAAGGAAATGGGTGGTATGAAACCCAAAGTATTTTATTTTATTTCTTGTGTAGACCCTTCTCTTACAGTTAGATGAGTAGCTGATTTGCCGACATGCCACGGGTCTCTGATGAATCATCAATCAGCTGATCGAGTGATTTTATTTTGCAATTTTGCTTTTAAATAAAAAGGGAAGAAGGAATCCCTCCAAGAAGTCTAAAAAAAATGAGCCTTGCTTAAACAATGTTTGAAATAAAACACAAAAGTACTAAAACAATTCAAAGTTACATCTCCAACTCCACTTTCACTCCTGACATTGCAATGACTGAGGACAAGGGTAAGTAATGACATGAAAAATGATGTGGAAAAACAAAGAAGCAAGAATTTGATAAAAACAGGTTACTCTTATATTTGGATTTAGCTAGTTCATCTGCCTGATGTTCTGACCTATAGGTTTATACAAAGATTTTCTTAAAGACAGCTGAGGTATACTGACCAGCACTCTGACGCTGGAAGCAGAAATCTTTTTTCTAAAAAAGTCTGAATTGGGCCACTGATTACTTGTAGGATCAAGTCACAACGTCTCTTAGCCTCGTATAGAAGCTATGGGGTTAGTAATTCAAACTTCACAATGTTACACTGAGGATTCAGTAAAACAATGCATGTGCAAATGTTTGGTTAAGTACGAACCATTTGTGATTGGATGTTAAACTCTAAATAAGGGTCCCATTCAGTTGAGGGAAGCCTAGATCATAGCAGCTAATTCCTCACTTCCTACAACCTCATCTGGAGAGCCTCTCAGAAAAGTAGGGGACTCTGTTGGCCGAAGGGCAATGCTGAGCAAGGAGCCAAGGGCAGTGTCCTCGGATTGTCTTATAAACCAAAAATGTACCTGGTATTTACTACATAGCATACATTTTTAAAAGCATTTTGCATATATTAGCCTATTTATACCTGACAACAACCATGTAAGGCAACAGTACTAATCTGATCGTCCCCATTTTTTGGTCGAGCAACCGAAACAAAGATGAAAACACAAAGAGATTCAAGGTCATCTGGCTCTGTAGAACCAGAATGCAAACCCAAGCTCTGAGGCTCAAGAGTCTGGGTTCTTATCACTTTTCTTGCCCCACGCCAGCACGGAACAAGAGAGGCTCCCAAGGGCTCCCTGCCATGGCAGTGCTGAGAGGGCCCAAGAGGTCTGGGGTCTGAACAGAGAGTCCACGGCTGCTGGGTGTGGGGTCTTGGGGATGAGAGGCAGTGGTGAGGTTGGGGGTCATCAGCAGTGGTGAGCAGATGACAGTGCAGAAGGACAAAGCAGTATCAGGGCACATTGCATTAACCCCAGCACAGGGAGCAAGGACAGAGGCTGGTATACATGTACAAGGCAGGACAAGACATTTCATGAGGACCGGATGCGCAGTCTGTGGTCAGCAAGCACCATGCTGTGCAGGTGAGGTGGGAGGAGCCCCTCCCTCCACCCCCAGGAGAGCAAGGGGGAACCAGGAAGACAAGGCACTACTGAAAGCAGGAGAGACTCCAGTGCCTTTCACTTGCAAAACCAAGTGTTTCCTTCCTTGGAGGAGCATGGAATCTGGAGACCTAGATCAGTTTATGTGGGGAAAGCACATTAGCAGGTTTGTATCTGCCAAGGTCCTTCACTCGATGTTCTCTCTACCTGGAATGTTCTTTCCCAGATCCTTTCCTTCATCTTTCACCCGTTTTGTTTGGGTGACTGTTCAAACGTCACTCCTAGGAAGACCCCCGTTGCTCTCTATGCCCTTGCTCTGTGTTAATACACCAAGTACCAGCTGTAATCACTTCGTTTATCATCTGTCCTCCAACTAGAGTGTAAGCTCTTTGAGCATAAGGGCTTGGTCTCCTTTACTGCTTTATTTTCAATGCCTAGAACTCTGCCTACTGTATAGTAGATGCTCAGTAATATTTGTTGGCTGACTGAATGCATCAGATGGGTTCATGTCAACCCCGATGCATACATATTTAGGCTAACAGAGCTAGAAGGGAATTTAGAGTCCAATCTAATAAATCCCATTTTTTTTCTTTTAGTCAGAATACATTCTTCAAAGAGTAAGATATAATCAGAAAAAAACCCTAACAGCTCTGCTTGAATCCTGGAAGTGAGGGGGAGGCACGTTCTAGAAAGAATTGTAGAGAACTATTTGGACAACACTTATCTAGACCAACTGCTTAATTTTTTTAATTGAGGAAATTGAAGCCCAAAGAGGTTATCTAATTCGCTGAAAGTCCCAAGTCCAAAAGTTAGTTTTCATGAGCTCCAACCTAGATGAATACCGGTTTGCAAGTTACCTGTTTTGTTACCAGGCAGAACGAAGGTTCTGGTTCCAGATGTGAGCCCCCTGTTTAGATTTCATGTGACGGTTACTCTGCCTGCAGATGCCAAGAGGCATGGAATTTTTTGAAAATTACAAATCCAAGCTCTGGGTAAAATTTTCTTTCTTTCTTTTTTTTTTTGGTCAGAATAACTAAAATTTGGCAAATCAGCTAATGGCATGACGTGAGTTTCTTCTACTTTGTTAATACCATTTCCCTCACCAAGCCCTCACTTGCACACCCGGGATCTTTGCCTCATCTCTTTCTGCAGCTCAGCAATGTTCCTTTCTCCCCCAGTCTTCCCCTCCTCCAAACAATGTGGTGCCGCACATGTTCCTCATCTGTCAGAATGCCCTCTAGCTACACACTCCAAAATACTTACACACACAGTTCTTCCTGAGCATGTGCCCGTGGTTCCTTCTCTCCCTCTCTCTGTCTCTGTGTCTCTGTCTCTCACACACACACTCCACTCAACTCTTACTATAATAGGCTTTTCCTTCAAGTCTTTGGCATCCAATTCTCCCCTCTTTTGGTGTATCTTCCCTCCTCCTCCCCTTCCTCTTCCTCCCCCTCCTCCTCCTTCTTATACCCCCCTTCTTCCCCCCTCCCCCTCCTCTTCCTCCAGGCTCTGCCAGGCCTGACTCATTTGCCACTTCCCTCCGTTCTATGGTTCCTGCAGATGGTTGGGGTGGCGGGGGGGGGGGGGAACCATTGGCCATGAGTACCAAGTGATATGTTATTATGGAAAATTCTTCTCTAAATGAAACTCAGCCATCTGGCAAAACGTGTAACAAGGGGAAACCAAAGCGAGAAGGAAAAATCCATGAAACATTTGCTCACTTCAGGTTGGGAAGGAAGATAAAAAACAGAAGATGATCTACTCAAATCCATCTAGTTAACATTGGAACATAAAGTAGAACACCCTGGATTAGTGATAGAAACACCCGTATCCTGGTCTTGTGTACATAATATTTAAATTCAAGACGTGAAATTAGGTTTTACCAAGAGACCCTTGTGGGAGATAACATTTTTAATGGAGTTAGTAGGGGAGGAAATTTGCACCTCTGCCTGGTGTAATCTGTGAATTACATTTCTGTGCCTTGATCTTCCTAAGTGAAAGTAAAAACTATCCTAAGATTTTTCTTTAATTTCCTTGTTATTTTCTAAAAAAATACTTTAATGTTAAAATAAAAAACTATCTAACATTTATTCTTTATATCCATATTCTAAATACTCTCTCTGATTTTTAAATATTCTACTCATATAACCTTCAATCAGAACAGAAGGTCAAAGGATAGAGTTAGAATCATAATATATTCCTTCTCATAAAAAGCTATGCATCAACCACAATGAAGATTCTTCCACTTTATCTTCAACTGAGACAGAAATTTGGCACAAAGCAGAGAAAGAATATGCTTTATGAAAAACAGACAATGCTGACTTTTCCATAACTTGGCTCTGTCGAGTAGAAAGTTATTTTCTGGTAATGAAAATACAAGACCATTTATGTTTGACTAACAATCGTATTTGAATTCACATCATAATTGGGATGTGAATTATCTACGTCAAAAGTGGGGAAAAGAGAGCGCTGACTATCAAAAGACTTTCAAGCACCTCTTAGTTCCCCCACTATGCAAATAAAATGACAATATGCAAATTTTGAAACATCCTAACCAGTCCTTCAAAAACAAACCATTCCTGGCTCCTACCAACAGTATGTGTCCTATGCAGGGATCCAAGATTTAACATTTGATCTGCCCAGGAGAACTGGGATCTTTCTGTTGGGCACACATCCACATATATGAAATTTCAAACTTGGACTCTGTCTTTCAAAAGCTTATTCCTCTCCTGATTATAGCTACATCATGCTCTTTGCTATTTGTTGTCATGGGCTCTGATCTCCAACCTCTCACACATAACACAGAATACCTCTCAAGGAGAGAGTCTGTGACTATGAATGAAAAAGAGAAGACAATCCCCCATTGCCCATTGCCCACCTTCATGATGAACTATTTGTTGATGTGTTTCTCCCTTCCTCTATCTTTATCTGCTCCTTGGAGTAGTGGCAATGTCAACTGAATACTGGCTCAGGAAATGTGGAATAGTTGAGATTCTTTTGATTAGAAGCAATAGAAGAGGGGTGCCTGGGTGGCTAAGTCGGTTAAGCGTCTGCCTTCAGCTCGGGTCATGATCCCAGGGTCCTGGGTTCAAGCCCCGCATCGGGCTCCCTGCTCCGCGGGAAGCTTGCTTCTCCCTCTCCCACTCCCCCTGCTTGTGTTCCCTCTCTCGCTGTCTCTCTGTCAAATAAATAAATAAAATCTTAAAAAAAAAAAAAAAAAGAAGAAGCAATAGAATAAAAGCTCACACTTGCTCTGGCAAGAAGAAGAAGAAGAAAAAGGAGGAGGAGGAAGAGGAAGAAGAAGAAGAAGAAAAAGAAGGAGGAGGAAGAGGAAGAGAAAGAAGAGGGAGGAGGAGAAGGAAGAGGAAGAGGAAGGAGAAGAAGAAGAAGGAGAAGGAGAAGAAGAAGAGTGAGAGATTTATCATTAAGACACAGAGGTGAGTCACACAACCCAAGGATAAGAATGTGGCCAGGCATAAGGAAGACTGAATGGGAATGGAATAGGGGTCAAGAATTTGCCCACCTCTCCTCTTCTGCTTCATCTATCTTAACACAGTGTTACTTTGTCCCCTGGATGAGTATAAAATGGACACCCATAGCTCCCAAGTTCAAATATTAAATTTCCAGTTTCTCAGAGATTCTTCCTCAGAATCCCATGGAAAGGGTTCAAATTGGCCCCCTGCACACCCTTGACCTAATGGGTGGTGGCCAGGAAGGGCAGAGTCACATTGCTGTAGAGGTCCAGGGAGCCTGCCATCCTGAAGGGGTGACTGAGTGGTGATGTGCTGGGCAGACACGAGATAGTCACCAGCTGGTGACTAACCAGGGAATGGAGGTAGAGTGACAGGAAAGAGAAACTGGCATTTCAGCCATTAGAAAAATATATCTGTGACAGGGCGTCCAGAGGTGTAAACCACATGAAACCCCAATACAACAGAAAAACTAAATGGGTAACTTGGGTGACCCATAAGGAAGCACTTCTCATCTCTTCTCAAAAATCCCCAAGAAAATGATCCCACTGAATTACAGTTGACACAGGGTCAGGCCTGTTAAACTCTGATAATTTTGTTTTAAACTCGGTGTGAGAGTAGGGGTCAGTGAGGAGGAGGGTGGGGGTACGGGGCAGCTTGTGAAGAACACCTCTGAGTACTACAGAGTTGCACTCTGGAGACCGAAGGCGGGGGAACTTCTCCCTCAGGATGTCAGGGAGCCTGTGTCAGCCGCAGCACCTGCTTCACCTCAGTCTGCTGCTTTGGCTGCGGTCCCATCAGCCTAAAGCAGTGACGGTTGGACACCAGGCTCTCAGTCAAGACATTTCACATCTCCCAGACCCAGAATCCAGCGCCCTGGGTACTGTAAGTTCCTGTGTGTCTGTTACATATCACCACAGCAACAGAGTCTCCTAAATATAAACGAGATGTTGAGAAAATGAAGTGCCTTTGCAAAGGTGAAGGACAGCACAACATGCAACAAGGCCGTCGCCTCGGATTAACATAACCTAAGAGATCACTTCAGGCTGAAACACAACGGCCTGAGCTCAGTTGCGTAAAAGGATAGGGCCTTGTGTGCAGGACTTTTTTTTAAGTTATGAGCAGCCTTAGAATGTCTCTGGGAACCAACACGCGATCTAAAAATGTATGCTTAATGTCTAGTAAACATAGTTCTGTCCCAGAATGCTAGCGTCTAAAATTAGAGCAATTGAACAAGAAGCCGGCAGCCAGCACACAGTACGAAGAGCTTAGCTTTGAGCAGGTGGGCCGCATCCACATGACCTGCAGTGCTGCCCAAGACTCAGGGACGCTGCGGTGTCACCTTTTCTGTCTGTCCCAGCGACACTCATCTCCCATGAGAAGGTCGGCAGGAGCAGCAGAACCTTCCCTCTGGGCTTCTCTTCTTCCCCTCTTAGAAGCTTCAGTTGTAACAGGAAGTTTTATTTAAGGGAACGGGAGAGGAAGAAAGCAGACTCAGTGAAGACTGGGCAAGCATGAGCCCATTTAAAATAAAGGAATGATGTTGCTGACTTTCAGTTCCAAAGCAAAAGTCTACAGGTGACATTACTAGTCAACTTGGTAATGAAAAACATGCTTTAGAGTTTGTGAACTCCCAGCAAAGGAAGATGAACCTAATGGGCTTACTTGACTTCTTGCTCAAGAATTTTCCAAAGACCTAGAATCACTTTATCTCCAAAGGGAGTATCAGCTGTTCAATACCTACAAGATTTTAGCTTCTGTCATCTTCCCTCTCTGGGGAATAGTGGTGTGACCAAAATCCAAATGGGCTCTTTATCTGAGAAACGTTAGTCCTTCCATCAGTCTCTCTTTCACTGATTTATCTAATACCCTTTTTTTTTTTTTAATGGTATCTACTATGTCCCAGGCACTGTACTAGATGCTGGGGATGTGACAATGAGTGATAAAGACATAGACAGTCTTTAGGGGCTTTCAGTGGGTGGAGGAAAAACAGTGATAGAAACAATGTGTAATATTCCTAACTGGAATCCCCTTGAAACTTGCAATTCTGCCTCATACTCCTAACCCTACTGAGCAGTGTGTGACATATTTTCCACCCACCCTCCATAGACAAAAGTTGGAAAAAAATGACATTTTCTGATTATGAAAGTACCAAATATCAAGATAAAGCATCACCCAACATATAAGGAAAATGGGGGGGATAAGGATAAAGAGTAAATAAATTACAATCTTCAGAGAGAAGGAGCCAGGGTGCATAAGGACCAAGAGATGAAACAAAATTTCATTTACAAATGAAATGTATGAGCTAGAAAGAGTAAATTTTAGCAATTAAGCACATGTCTAAGAGCCTGAACATGGGACTAGAGTAAAGTACAAACAAGTAATCCGAAACCATAAACTGGATCATGCAACTCCCTTAATTAAAAATCATCCTTAGATGGTAGTAATCATTTTGCAATGTACAAATGTATCAAATCAACAGGTTGTACACCTTAACTTTACACAATGTTATATGTCAATTATATCTCAATGAAGCTGGAGAAAAAAAATAAAAATAACTAAAAATCTCCATTGGCTCCTTGTTGCTCACCTAACAGAATTTAAGTACATATACTCACACAAATAGTTCATGCATTCATTCAGCAGAACCTACATATGCCATGTAATGATCTAGGCAATGGGAATGCAAGGCTCTGCTTGCTGCCCTGAAGACTCTCAGTCCAATGAGAACATAGGTTAAAAAAATAACTGTGATATAACATCCTCAGAGCCATAATCCTACTTACATACAGGTATCATGGAAGCACAATGAATGGAGAGCCAAATCCTTCCCAGGGCAAAAGGGAAATACGACTTTAGACAGAATAGATATTCACATGGAGACTTGAACGATAAATGGGAATTCTTAAAGAGATAGAGGAAGAAAAGGCAACACAGCAAATTAGGCAGAGCAAAGGGACTGAAGCATGTTTTTTCTTATTCTTTTCTATGGAATTATCCAGTTGTTTAGACGGATCAGTCAGCCCACTCTGTCAAGGAGGCTATGCCTGTCTACACAGCCTGTCCTGGGCAAGTAAAACTCTGGGCTCTAAGAAATTAGTTTTTCTAGGAATGTATTCATATTTGAGCCTTGGCCTGTTTGGAGAAGATTTCTCAAAAGTATTATCTACGAGAGCAGAAGACTCTATTTAACCACTGGCAATAATGAGTTGTATATACCTATGCAGCTTAAAATATTACCAATGTATTTATTGTGTGGTTACTTTTTTAATCTAAAAATCAAGGGTGCTTTTAGTAAAAAGTGAAAGGAAAAGTTGGCCATTATCTAGGTGAGCTGATACGTATAGATAATCTTTATTGCATAAGCAATAGGAGATAATTCGGCAATAATCTGGTAATTTAGGCTATGTACATAAGTCAATGGTAAGATTTATTTATTCAATGAAAGTATTTTAGGTGCCAGACTTGGTGCTAAATCCTTGAAAAGACTCAGCTGTCCCTCAGAGAACATGAATTCTAGGGAGACAGACAATAAATAGGAATTAAGTTTAAAAGGTAATGAAAGTAGTCACAAGTGCCAGGAAGGAAACACAGAGCGATATAATAAGCAGATGCTCCTCTCCAGGGAAGCAATATTTCAGCAAAGATCTGAAATGAGACTGAAACATTGTACTCTTAGAGCTAGATGTTCATTTGGGTCTCCACATGGATTAAATTAATAACTACAGTATAAGAGGGGAAAGAATGCATTTTGGAGCTAGGAGCACAGAATCTGGGCTTTGGCCACTTTGGGCAAGTTACTTCTCGTTTCTGGGCATCTGCTTCCTCCTCAGCAATTTGGCCATAATAATATCCACTTACCTGAGCCACTGATGGAACCAAGGAGGAAAATACAAGAATGGTCAGATCTGTTGCTATATTAACTCATTTATATCACCCGGCAACCCCAGAATGTAGGTACCATTATTATCTCCATTTTACAGATGAGGAAACAGAGAACATAAATTAGAACTGAGGTTTAAATGAGTTCCCATTTGCAGATCCCATGCTTTTTAAATACTACATAATGCTGCCCCCCATATTCATGCCTAGCAAACAGTCAGGGCTCAGTTAGTCTTCTTCCCTTCACTTTGGACTAATACAGTTTTAGAAAACAGAAATCCTTTTATAAATTTTATACTAAGAAAATAATGTATGAGAATAAAGAATTAGCTAAAGAATTCTTCTTTACTCTTCACTACTAAAGAACATTAAAAAATGTTTAATGTTAAAGTCCAATAAATGTATCATACAGCCATAAAAATGGTTGTAAAAGCAGATTAAATAGCATGAAGAAATGTTCATTATATATTAACCGAAAAGCAAGTTTCACTTGTCCAGTATGATCAATTTTTGTAATATATGTATGCCCAGGAAAAAAGGGGCCAGAAAATACATTTTCTTTTCTTTTTTTTTTAAGATTTTATTTATTTGACAGAAAGAGAGCAAGAGCACAAGCAGGGGGAGGCGCAGAGTGAGAGGGAGAAGCAAACTCCCACTGAGCAGGGAGCCGGGCATCATGACCTGAGCCAAAGGCAGATGCTTAACCAACTGAGCCACACAGGCACCCACAGAAAATACATTTTCTTTGTACTTTTCTATATCTTTCAAAGTTTTTATAATGAATATGTTCTTTCAGTACAAAAGAAGCAAAAGAATGGAAGTTATGAAAACACTACTCCTTTTAGAATGGTCTATTCATCTTTGTTTATTCATATAATATTTTTCCTTGTGGAATAATACTTCTCTTAACAAAGATAAAGCATTCCAACCATACATTGCATTCTCGGAAGTTTAGAGACCAGGGGTGGACAAATATAGACTACACTGGCATTTGTACTGCCTCCCAGTTTGGCTGCAATAGGACCCCTTGTCTCGAAAGCCCTTCTCCAAGTTCATTGCTTTCCCCACAAAGGATCTTACCCGTCTCTCTTGGAGGCAACACAAGGGGCAGTAGGAATGTGAGTTTCTCTGATGGAGAGGAGGAGCATCTGGTTCCTTGCCACTTAAAACAATTAAAACCCTGATCTTTAATGTGGAACAGAGCTAAAGGATGGGTTGTTGGAATTAGGCATGTTAATTTAATGACCATCCTAGCACGGTGAGGAAATCGGACCTCATTTTATCTGAATTTAACTGGAAATCTCATCAGCATTCTTCTGGCTGCAACTACAAATGTACCTTTATGCTTCAAGAGCCCTGTAGCACGCTAACCTATAAAACAGATAAATTAGAGGAAGCATTTCTGCCTCACACAGAAAAAGATGCTTTGCTTTACAAAAGATTCACCTCAGGGCTTTTTTAATAGATGGACCCCTATGAACAGCTGTTTATTTGTTTACAGGTTATTAACTATTTGGCTGAAAGATGCGCCGAGGCCAGGGTGGGTTCAAGAGGCGGTGCCACTGTGAACTAGAGATCAATTAAACGTGGAAACAGAGCTTTCCGGTGGAGAATCCCACCCTCTTTTTCCTGCCTTGTGTGTGGGAAGGAACTGCTAGAGAGCCAAGAGAAGAGAGAGCCGATTAGCAAGAAAGTAATTTTAGTGTAGTTCCGAGAAAGCTACAAGGGGTTTGCATGTAGTGGGGGAGGAGGAGAGGAAGGGCAGGAGGGCCCCCCCACCAAGCCCTCAGTGGGAGGCCTGTCCCTTAGGCTGTTGTTCCTGGTGGCTGGGGCTTTGTTGCTCCCGGCAGGACTGCGGTGGGAGGAACTGTGAATTACAGATCCCCGTCAATGCCTGGCTCTGCTGGTGAGGCTTTGGAACAAGAGCTCTCGTTTTCCAGATCCAGAACACTCCCTAAGACACGTCTTCAGCCCCGGAAGAAGGGCCCTAAGAAAGATCTGTCCCAGGGGCTCTTTAACCCATACTGTAATTAACAGGTCCCGATTTTTATACAAATCTGTCACTCCATTCAACCATTAAAAGCAAACATGAGATACAGTCAGTTTTTCTTCTCTCATTTCCTCAGAATTCCATGCCAACAGCTTTGTCCTCAACAAACCTGGGTCTCACGGTCTATTATTCCTCCCCCCCGCCCCCCGGAAAGCAGGCTGGGTTTAGGTTTAACTGCTCAACCGTTGCTTTCTGTTGCACTTAATGAAAAATTTAATTTTTCTGGCAATTATTGATCTGATGTCAGTCCTTCATTCTACAGCCAATGATTTATGGCCAGATTGCATGATGTACATTGATCCAAGGCTTTTAATACTCCTTTACGGTGCTTACTTCCCTACTAGCCTGATATTCAGGGCTGGCGGGATTCGCTTTCTGATGACCGTAGCACCACTCTCGGGGACACATACCAGAGTCAATCAAAATCTCCTCTGATTTTAACTTGTACCTGGACTCCTTGGTACCAGCTCCAAATCCAATCCTACTTCGGCCACCAGAACATAAGGATCCTTGTTAAGCTGATTGGAGGGCACCACATCTGCATTCCAGGACTGGCCTCTAAAAGCAGTTGAATCTGTTGACCAATTACCATCTAGAAGAACAGCTAACTAGTAATCATGTCAAACCAAACTTGGCTCTTGTCAGAGGCATGTCACATATAAAAGAATAACAGTAAACAATTGTATCCGAAAGAGTTCCCCCATTCAGTTACACAGGATTTCATTGGGGGGCTGAATTATCTTGGAACCAAATCAAGTTGTAGTCCTATTTAAAATTAAACATGATTCAGGAGTTAAACCAAGATTCCCTGAGGGCAGAAATAAATGGGGTTTGGGGTGACCGCTTCCCTCAAAACACTCCAGGCCAGAGTCTTCTTGTTTTGTCTTTTTTTTTTTTAATGGAATAGAATTTTAGAAATTCAGCTAAGCATTTCCTTAAATTCTTAAACAGATGCTTAGCTCAGAAATGAGGAACTCCTTTACATTGTGCATAGATTGTTACTGAGTTTACTGTCCATTATTTTACTCAAGAGCCTTTGTGTAGATATCCTTTTTTTTTTTTTTTTAAGATTTTATTTATTTGTTTGACAGAGAGAGACAGCGAGAGAGGGAACACAAGCAGGGGGAGTGGGAGAGGGAGAAGCAGGCTTCCTGCTGAGTAGGGAGCCCCATGCGGGGCTCGATGCCAGGACCCTGAGATCGTGACCTGAGCCGAAGGCAGACGCTTAACTGACTGAGCCACCCAGGCGCCCCTGTGTAGATACCCTTTTGACAAATCTCTTTAAGAGCTTAAGATTCCCCCCCCCCAAAAAAAAAAAAAAAAAAAAAAAAAAGCCTTTCTTTTGTGATAAACCTTGATCCTTGAGGGCTTTGCAAATTGTCATCTTTCCTACTTTATCTTGGCAACTAGAAAGTAGAGCACCTGGCAGGGAAGACTGGGTGGCTAGGGGAAAGGGTGAGAGAGAGCTGTTTTTATTGTGTACATGTTTTACCTTTTGAATTTTGAAAACTATGCATGTATTATCTATCCAAAAAGTTAACAGAATTTCAGTAAGGTGGCACAATGGCAACTTAGAAGACTCTTTATTCTGCTATTATTCCCTTCCCTGTTTTTGGTGGGAATCGCTAGATTGTTTTGCTTTGTTTGTTTATTTTTATACTATCCTTATTTGGCAAAATTCAAAGTTAGCAATTCTTATTGGAATTGGCTAGATAAATATGCAAATACATACACACCCCACACCCATACACAAAGTCACACACTCCAACCCTAGTACTGAAAAATCTCTGGAAAGCTGCTACCCCATCCCCTGACCTGATGAATGGGAAGGACAGGCCCGAGAAGATTTGTACTGGTCCCAGTTAATGGTGGACCTGGACCCCAGAACCCACAGCCCCATAATTCCCAGTCCCTTGCCCTTTCATTAACATCGAAAATACATCGTAAATCAGCCAAAACTATGACTTGCTTTTTTTTTTTTTTTTTTTGACAGATAGAGACGGAACACAAGCAGGGGGAGTGGGAGTGGGAGAAACAGGCTTCCCACCAAGCAGGGAGCCTGATACAGGGTCGATCCCAGGACCCTGGGATCGTGACCTGAGCCGAAGGCAGTTGCTTAACGACTGAGCCACCCTGGTACCCCTATGACTTGCTTTATAAAAGTACTATTGCCTACCACTTGGAAGAGCCTAATAATTACAAAAGCGAAAGCTATCTCCAAGAACTAATTTTCATCTTTATAGGAAAATGAAATGAGCCCAGATAATGTATTTTTTTTCTTCTGCAGTGCTATTTATATTCAGCAACTTGGGTTACTTTGAGGAAAAGGACATTAGTTTCTTCAATTTCTGCTCTGCTGGTTCCTTCCTCCCCATTCCTGTAAGCTAAAATATAAACTCCTTCTCGCAGTACCCAGCGTCCTTCAGGTTTCTACTTTCCAGCCTGGACTGTCAGCTGTCCTCCACACGACTGCCCATTTTCTACTATGCCAAACTACTTCTGGGCCCCCACACATGCCATTTCCTCGCGTGTTTGCTTGCGTCTGCACACACTGCCCCCTCTGAGGGACATCGCTCTCCCACTGAAAGCGCCCCTCCCCGGGAGCTCTTGGGGGAAGACTCATTGCCAGTGTTCCTTGGCAACACTTGTCTGACCACACAGGTATCATTAGCTGCTCCTTCCTTTGCTCTCCTGCTCCCGCTAACATTTTCCAGAGGCCTCTTTCAGCATTTCCCTCACTGTTGGGTGAATATTTAGGACATTTGTCTCCCTAATAAAACTGTGAGCTCCAAAGCAGGACAACCATCTTGTCCATAGTTGTCTCCCCATTGACTACGTAGCATTGCTCTCAGCATATAGTAGGTGATCAATAAATGTTCTCAGAAGGAAGAAAGGGGAGAGAGGGAGGAAGGGAAGCCAGCATTTGGGGATGCAAACAGAAAAAAGCCATCCTGTATGTTCACCTTTGGATCGTCGTCAAGGAATAGAACATTCCCCCAATGGCTAGTGGGCCCAGAGTTAGGTACTTAAAAAGAAACTTAGAAAACCATGCAACATGGGCCTTGGGTAGGAAAGCAAGTAGATACACTCTTTGCTGCCTTGTTCTCTTCTATCTAGGCTCATGCCTGGGAGCTACTCTTAGTGGAACATTCCCTTCACCTCACATAAAGGCAGGCATGCATTTATATTAGCCTTTGGTATTGAGCAGAATGTCTTAGACTATATTTACATAATAGTTATGATACACAAAACTGAGAACAGTACTTACAAGCCCATGATTTGTGCCTCTAATTCATTTTACTGGCCAGCCCCTCATCTCTTCACTTTACTGAATGACGCTAGTTTCTCCAACTGGGAACAAAAGAAAAAAATAGAAGTCTGACAGCTGAATTCTAATCCCCACCGTGCCATGTGACGGTGAGCACATTTTTTTTTTCTCTTTCTCCTCAGTTTCTTGCTCTATAAAATGAGACGTTTGGACTAACGGCCTCTCCTAGATCTAAAAACTATGATTTTGCATCTCTAGAGTATATTGAGAATGTGGAACTACATGCTTAATAAATATGAGTAATCGACCAATATTGGTTTTACATTTAGAGAATGCAGGCACTGTCTCATGTACGTAGGCCATGAGATGGGATATAAAGCCATATTGGAAATGACCCTGCCCTCAAAGGGCCAACAATCTAATCAGAACTTTGAAACACACAAAACATGCCAAATATTATACAAGCAGACATGCAAAGTGCCAGATAAGGGGGAGAGATGATAAAAACTTTGACACCACACAGCTGATATGTTAGCAAACCTCACTCACAGCAGACACGGGAGAGGATGAACCACGGACAATAATACGGCTAGCTTCCCCAACTTCTGATGCTCATAAATCACTGAGTCATCTGTGGTTTTCTGTTGGACATTTTAAATCAATTTCAGCATCAAATTTAAACAGGGAAAAGAAAAGAAAATGCAGTCCTCCAGTATGAACCGTCAAGACCTTAATAAAAAATAATGTCAGTAATAGTAACAATAGCAACAGCTTGCCAAACGCCAGTCACCGAGTCCGCTGATGGGCATTTGCACTAGGAAAAGTCAGGTGACTCAGCTCTGTCTCCAGCGACTTGGGTCCCGCGTAGAGCGCTTCCCTGACAGGCTCATCCCCCAACATTGCAGGGAGAGAACAGTATCAGTGTACTTCTGCCGTGACTGTGACCAGAAATTCTTTTCCTTTGGCTGTGTTTTCAGAGTCACCCCTCCATAAACTTGGCACCCACACAACTTTCCTGATTCTTGCAGCGCATGGATGAGCAAAACCATAAACGTCCAACTGTATTCAGGTCTCTCGCAGGTTCCACTGACTGGACTGCCTGCCTATTCTAACCAATGTAACGAGAGTAAGAGCTACAGCCGCTTCCAGGCAAACTCCAATTTCAGATTAGACAAGATTTCGTGCAACTTACAAATACAGAAGTTCAAATGCCACGCGGAAGCATGGGCTGGGATCTCACCGTCTTGAGTTGTTCACTTGGAGAAAATGTACTCCTGATCTTTGATTTCATTTTCAGCTCCTTTCTCTGTGGGGCATTTCTTTTTTTCTTTTCCTCATATTGAATTATTCTGCTTTGGTGGCTGAAATAGTACTTTTTAGCAAGAGTGGGTTGTAACTCTGAAACTCTATAAAAGGATTAAATGAGTTGATTTGCTTGGCACCCTAATTTCCTCTGTTTCTCTATAAGGCTCCTTAAACTTCATTATTACACAATGTAGAAAGCTAAATTAAAAGAGAAATTCCCTGTCAGTTAACTAACCCTGAAAATTAAAATATTACTGTTTGATTATTGGTTTAGTCTCCCATTTGCCTTTTAACCTAATGGAGTTAGTAAACTAATTTCCTTTATACATTTCACTCAATCACATCATGAGTGACACATTATTCTGCTAATGCTTTGAGACAGTAATGTAGAGGGGAGTGTGCCCTAGTCGCAAGGTAAGCATGCTAACATAAAAGGCTAATCTCTGGACCCATGAGTGGCTCTCACTCACCAAAAACCACGTCCTGGTGCAGGGTGCTAGCCTGGGAGCCAATTCCCAAGGGGATCAGGAATGTGTCTCCAAGTTGCTCCCGCTGTCCTGCCATGTGACTCCGGATCCATGTTTCTGGATTTTCAGAGTGGATGAGCACAAGGCAATAGTTTTCTTTGTTTTTTTTTCTGCTCATGAAGTGGCGCATAGGCACCATTCCCCAATTTCTCCCTTCCCATCTTAAACCCCAGAAGAAGATGGACTATAAGTTTAGCAATCTCTATTTGAAGGTTGTTCCTTTTGTATACTTATAGTCCATAACCACACGATTGAGCGTGTCATTATTTTCTCCCTTAGGCTTGCTTGAATTTTGCTTTATTTTAATGCCCCACAAATTCTGGACCCAGGGTGGGAGTTGGGGGTTGGGTTGGCGGGGCATGAGTAGGAGTTGAAGAATTATTTAAACTCTGACATCTGGAAACTCCTGCCCCAGACAAAGCATGAGGGAGGGAAAAAGCTAATTCAGACATTGCAGGTCATTCTTGAAGATATTTATGGAACGCCATGTGCTATCTATAGAAAATCTTCAAGCCTACTGCCAAAAGAATAGGCAACAGTCTGAAGCAGGAATTGCTACTTTTTATAAAAAGAAGAGAATATGTGGTGAAGACTAAGATCTAGAGTTTGAGAAGCAGAGGATTGATTTTAATCCTCCTTCAGTGATTCAACTAAAAGCTCCAAAGTTCCTTTTAGATGAAAAAGGAGAAAATAAGTCACCATTTAACTCAAAGATATTTCCAGAAAGGTCATTAGAAGCCGTCATGTCACTCTCTCTAGTTTTTGTAAGCTGTCAATGTGAATAAATTAGTTGTGAGTGTCTCTACATTGCACAAAGGAGATTTGAAATAAAACAGGGTTAAAAGCTGTGAGCAAAAAGGACATTTATTTTTCTTCTTTCTTTCTCTAAACTCACAGGTATATAAAACTGATAATGTCTGGTTTGAAATATAAATAAGGAAGACAGAATCAGAGAACCAAAATACACAAACACCAAGCTGTTCTCCAGTCCCAGCCTCTCGATTTTGGTGCTGGAGGTCCAATTCATCTTGTTCCCCAGAGCTGGGCATCTGCTATGGGGCTCCTCCAAGCAGCAGCTATGCCCCCACCATGTGTAGATACCTTTGGATTCCACCCTGCTTTCTAATCTGGCCACTGGGGCTCTGGTCCACACTTGAACTCCAGCTCCCTCTTCCTGGGAGGTTAGACCCTGCCCCCAAACTCTAATTGCCACTTCACCTGGCCCACTGCCTCCCCATCTACGGCTGTCTCTACAGCCCAAATATCTGTCCCTGAGTTCCTTCAGACTGTGGACACATTAGCCTTGGCTGGATCATCTTAGGGATGCACTAACCAGCCCTCTGCGCCCCCACCTTCGCCCCCTCTATTGAGGCCCAGTAGTCACTTGTCATTTCATGTGTATTGCACCTATTCTATTCCAGTCACTGTGCAAGGCACTGGAGTTACAACATTGGATTAGGCAGGACTCTGCCCTTAGGAGCAGACTAGTAGAAGAGACAACAGGGGCGACTTGGTGGCTCAGTCAGTTGGGCATCTGACTCTTAATTTCAGCTCAGATCATGATCTCGGGGGTCGTGGGATGAAGTCCCACATGGGGCTTTGCGCTGGGCATGGAGCCTGCTGGGGATTCTCTCTCTCCCTCTCCCTCTGCCTCTCCTCTCTCTCTCAAAAAAAAAGAGAGAGAGAGACAACAAATCAAAGATTACAAAGATTGCTGTGATAAAGGAGTGGACCCTAACCCCGCATTCTCTTGTCACTCACTTTTGAAGTGGTCTTCGATTCTTTTTTTTTTTTTAAAGATTTTATTTATTTGACAGAGAGAGACACAGCGAGAGAGGGAACCCAAGCAGGGGGAGTGGGAGAGGGAGAAGCAGGCTTCCCGTGGAGCAGGGAGCCCGATGTGGGGCTTGATCCCAGGCCCCTGGGATCATGACCTGAGCCAAAGGCAGACGCTTAACGACTGAGCCACTCAGGCGCCCCTGGTCTTCGATTCTTGCACATGTCCTGAGTCAGTTTTCACAAGAGATGATCAGTTTGGCTCAGCTGACTGTTAAAACATATAATTCCTTTTTAAATGAGCAACATAGAATGGTCGAGTATTACCAAGGAATACTCATTTCAAGATCACTACTGGCCAAACTTCCAAAAGTCTGGTGCATATTTATGGAGGCTTGTCTGAAGGACATGCAGATTAGCACTTTATAGAAATACTGTCAACTGTGGAACCTTCTTGAGGTCCCTGAGGCCCACCCTTCAGGACATCTGAGGGCCTCCAGCAAACCTCTAATTTAGGGGTTTGATAGAACCATGAGGGGTCCACGGAACACAGTTTGTTCTCAGCAGTCGAAAACTTAGCAGAATTTAGCAGAAGAGGACAGGAACTACTCTGTTCTTGAAATGCCCTCTTCTTTTGAATTCTTTCACCCCCCTTTCTCCCTAGCTCCTTCCTGTATCTTTGGCTTCTTCTTAGTCATTTTTGAAGGTTACTTTCTCTTGACATCCAAAACTGAACCCACCATCTTCCCCCACCAAAGCTTATTCATGACGCAGCCTCTGCCCATCTCTCCAGGCTCAGCCAAGCTTCCATCATCACTCTCCCTTGGCACCCCAAGCTGCAGCCAGACTGGACATCTTTCAGTTTCTCAGATTCACCATACTGGCACTCACACCCTCACTTTTACACATGATGTTCCCTCTACCTAAATTGCTTGAACATGGACACACATGCGTGCACATGCATGTACACGCATGCACACACACACACACCTTTCCTTAGGTTAGTTCACCTTTCAGATGCCTCTTCTTCCAGGAAGACTTCCCTGACCCTACCTCTTCCCCTCCAACTATGTGGCCCCTGTTGTGTACTACTAGAACACTCTGGACTACTGACTTCGCTGTAATTGTTATACACTCTGTGAAATGCCTGTCACGAAGTGAAGTGAATTAAATTTCCCTTTCTGAAAAACGAATTTTCTGAAAAGTGAATTGAGGGATGCTCAAGCCCCAAGAAACACATTGTTGTGTGCTCTGCAAGGATGTTGTGCATCATTTGTCTGAAGCAGCCTTCTTCATGGGGTGGGTGCTTCTTTCTGTTCTTTGATTTAACAATAATTGTGCTTCTCCTGAAAGGATTATTTTATCTTAGAGATGTTTTCAATTGTGTAAGAATTATGTGACCCCTGTTATATTGGCTGCTAGAAACCTAAAAGCTAAATTGTGTCCCATTCTTTACGGAATTAATTTTATGAATTTGTCTCCTTTCTGTTTCTCATTTCATACTTACTTTCAAATTAAAATTTCAAGTTAACTTGCTATATGTAATTGCTGTTTAATTAAAATGGCCTTAAATGTTTTTGGAATAAGGTCAGGTATAACTAATCAAATAAACAAATGACCTGATAAAAGGGTAGAAAGTTGAACAGAGAAAAGTAGCATCTAAATGGTGATACCAGTTAGTATTCTTTAATTTGCAAGTCACTTAAACACCAGAGTTGCTGAAAAGACAACAACAAATATCAATTTCACCTGAAACATTCTGTGGTAGTTTGTTTTCAGGCAGAGTTTGATCCAGGGGCTCAAAGAAGATCCATAGGGATAGAGACTTTGTTTGGTTTACTGTTGAATTTCCAGCAAAGAGCTCACTGGTATATAAATGCTAAATAGATATTTGTTGAATTTGTTGCTGTGAAATTCCTAAAAGTTCCTGCAAAATCCCAGGATCTGACCTGGGTCACATGCCCATCCCTGGACCATTCTTTTGATCAGGAGGATCCAGACCTCTAATTTTCCAGGTCTGAGTCACCTGGTCCAGGGATAAGTCACCAAGGAAACCATGGGCACTGACAATGGGGGAAAGTGGTTCCCCAAAGAAAATCTGGGGCATTACAAAGGAGAAATAGATGCTAAGCAGACAAAACAACAATATGCATCTCAACGGACCATCAAAAAAGGTGATGCTTATGTTGAATTGTAAAGGATAAGCAGGAATTATCTAATAAAGAGGGCAGTTATCAGTGGGTAACAGTCTAGGTATGTTCAAATCATAGAGGCATAAAATAGCTTCATGCTTTCAAAGAACTGCAAATAGTTTAATATGGTTAGGACAAACAAGGATGGGGACTGGTAGGAAAATAAACTAGAGAGATAGAGTACAAATACGAGGGACCTTTTAGGCTAATCCAAGGAGGGTGTGCTCAATCTAGAAAGCCCTGGGAAGCTATGTAGGATTTCTAGTAGGGGAACATGCCTTACAGCTAAGCCTATGATTAAAGGGTCAAAACTGATTTGCCCTGGAAACACTGGGTGGAGCTGAGTCTTCAGGTCGCGGAAAGGAGTCCCCGTTGCGGGCAAATACAGGGAATAAGGACCAAGCAAAGCCTAGGAAGCAAAAAGACCTGAGAATCAGAGCCTGCCAAAACTGTCAGTTCTTGCTTTTTTAAGGTCCGAGCTACAAAGACTCTACCTCCAAACAAGATTACATCCTGAGGTACTAGGAGGTGACCACTTCAACAGATGAATCTCTGAAGGACACAGTTCAGTGCATAAAGCTATTATTTAAAAAAAAAAAAATACATTTGTTACCAAGGCTTTAAAACAGAAGTGGACATTCCCTAAGTGAATTTATTTAAGTATGGTACCATATTGGTTTGTAAAGGCAAAGTAACACCAGTAATATAAAAGACCCAGAAACAACCCAATAGTCCACAGTGAAACATGCTTTTTTAGATTAAATTTATAATGGTTCTTTTCTAACTTGCAGGATTTTCTTGAAGGCTGGTGTAGAGAAGGGTGGCTGTGGCATTATATAAACTTTCCATGTATTGAGTCTTTCCTGCACACCTAGCATTCAATCTTCCCCATATCTATCTCTCTGAGGTAGGTATTACTCTCCTCATTTGCAAATGAAGAAACTAAGAATCACCTCAGGATTAACTGCATTATCCTGGGTTACATTCGGTAAGGAGTGGGGCTGAGATTTGAATTCAGACTTCTCTGACTGCAAATCATCACATGCGCCACCCAAAGTAATGTTATGAGAGTCCTGGTTGAAGACCAAGCATTCACATTTGCATCAGATCCAAAAGATGCTGCCCAGCGCACCGTCCAGAGAGGAAATAAGCCTCTGGAGGGAACAACTATGGATGCCCTACTGTGCCCAATGTGTGTGATGCTCAGTAAACAAAACCTTTGTGAAGTCATCACAGAGTTATAAGTTCTCTGATAACAGAATCATTTTTTAAAAAATATTTTATTTATTTATTTGACAGAGAGAGACACAGCGAGAGAGGGAACACAAGCAGGGGGAGTGGGAGAGGGAGAAGCAGGCTTCCTGACGAGCAGGGAGCCCGATGCGGGGCTCCATCCCAGGACCCTGGGACCATGACCTGAGCCCAAGGCAGACGCTTAACCGACTGAGCCACTCAGGAGCCCCAAGAATCATTTCTTATCATAAGAAAGTATCATTTCCCCCAATCATCAGGGAGGTCCAAGAGTAGGCTTAATAAATATTCTCTCCCTGAGCTTCTTCACCCCAATTCTGCCTGTTCCAAATGCCTGCTGGTCCACCGAAGAGGACTTTCTCATGAAGACGCTGCTGTACAAGTGACACCATCCTCAATGGCTTCTGTTCCACCGCATCATTCAGTTCATCAGGAACTGCTTGCATTTGAAGGTCTTGATTGAGACAATAGACAGATAGACACCCACAGATACTAACAAAGAGAGTGGACTCTGCCCTTAAACCTACTAATTTTACTACCTTCATGGGTGAAATCAATCACGTTGTCTATCTTCTTGGGCCCTTCTGGAGGTTAGATAGAAGCTAAATAAGTTTATAGCTTAATAGAAGCATTTGTAACCATGGTAAGTTAAACAGACACAACTTAAAAGGCTAACTCCAATAAAATGCTGAGGAGCAAGACAGCCTAGGTTGTTTTCCCTCAGATTCCCATCAGTTACAAACACCACAAGCAGGCAGAGTTATTTCAAAAGCAACAGCTTTGTTTCCTGAGTGATCTGTGCTCAGAGAATCAGAAACCCGGTCTGTGTATCTAGAAGGGAGAGAGTTTCTGTCGTGCAGGAGATGTGAGTCAGACTTGGAATTACAGAGCACAGTGCCAAGGTGAAACATTTCCCTAGATTTGTTCTGTTTCCTCCTCGCTTTGCCTTTAGATGTTATTTCCTTACATCCTCTTTTTCATCGAGTCTATTTTTTGCTGAGTATTACTTTGCTTCACTTCCAATGAAAATGGAAGAGACTCAGTGCTCTGAAAAATTCTGATTGGCCTTTTTGATTTTTTTTAAAGGAATAAAAACGGTTCTTACAACACACCTCCAACGCACACACACACACACACACACACACACACACACACACTCATCTTCCTGGAGGATGATACAGTATCCTAGAGGGTTGTGACAGCGGTCGACAGATCAAGGAAGCTTCAGCTTCGCAGAAACACCTGTCAAGCTGGGGTTAGCAGCTGCTGTCGGGTCTGCCCTCTGCAACCTCGGAGGAAATCGTACCCACACGGTGTGTGACTCCACTGATCTGGAATTGGAAATGGCGAGACCTTCTAAGGCAACACAAATGTCAGGGCAGAACTTCCAAACAGGCCGAGTCCCAGTTCATCCTGGGAGAACGTGCCTGAGAGCCCAACCCTGGGAATCGGGCAGAGAGAAAACCTGGAGAGTCATTGGCCAATGAAAAACGATCATCGTGATCAAATTAGTACTCTGAAAACGACTTTAAGTAAGCCATGCTAACTTGGGTCAGGCTCTGGACATTGGGGTGGGCTGAGGTTCTCACACGCACTCTCCAGACTTTGAGCTTTTCTTGGAGATGCTAGGACCGTCGAGGAGGGGAAGGGAAGGAACTAGACGCTGCATCTTCGGCTTCTTCCTTCCCAGGCGGAGACAGCCTAGCCTGGAGGATTGCACGAGATAGGATCGAGTCCCAGTGGGTCCCCAGCGAGGCGAGGCGCGCCCGAAGGAATCTAAGAGTTTAATTAACTACCCTCTCCCCTAGCACACACACACGAAGTGAAAAGAGACCCAAATAAGCAATCCCCAAACCGTTTGATCAGAGGAAATTGGGTTTGTCTTTTTCCCCCCTTCACCCTTCCTCTTTTCAATCCATCAGGATTGTTGGTTAAAAAAAGGGGGAGGGAGCATAAAATCGGGGGCGGGGCAGAGGAGACGACCGAGCTGCACTTGAGAACCTGGGCCGCGCCTGGGTGAACTTCGTCGCGCAGATAACCCGCCCCTCGCTCAGCGCCGGCGGCTGCTCGCCCAGCCGGTCCTGCCCAGCTCGCCGCCCGCCCGCCCGCACGCTCTGCCTCGCCGCCCCGCGCCCCGCGCCCGCGCGCCCTCCCGGAGCCGGGCAGCGACCTCTCCTTTCGGGGCCGAGCCGGGGTGCGCGTGGGCGCGCGCGCCGAGCGGCCTGGATCCCGCGGCGGCGTCCGCGCTCCGCGTTTTCGCTCCCGCCGGGCCCCGGAGGCCGAGGGCGGGGTGCGCGGCGGCGCCGCGGCGCGGGGCTCGGGAGTCGGAGCGCACTCCGCCTGCAGCCCGCTGTGAGCGCCGCCTCCCGCGGCCGCCGCCGCCCGACAGCGCGCCCCGGAACATGCGAGCCTCGCGCCGCCTGCGCTGACTTCCCCGAGGGGCGCCGCGGCCGGCACTGCGACTTGCCGGGCTCTCGATGCTCCGCTTGCTGCCTGCCCTCGCCCACCCCTGACGCCGCGGACCTCAGCTCCGCAGAAGTGCCGCGGCGCGGAGGACCGTCCAGCCGAGTTCTCTCTCCCTCGCGCGGGGTGAGTGGCAGCCCGGCTCCGGCCGGCTCTGCAGAGGGGCTGCGGCGCGGCAGTGGGGGGCGAGCGCCGCAGGGGAAGGGCCGGGCATCTAGGGTGTCACTGCGGGGGGCCTGTGACACCCAGACTGGGCCGGCAGAGCAGAAACCAAGAGAGAAGGGCAGATTCGGTTTGTTGTGGGCTGTGTAGACACTGAAAGCTGATACTGGGCTGCAGCACCAAGAGGGCTTTGGATAGGCTGCCCGCATGGCTCCTGTTTGCTGCATCACTACCAACTCTTGCCTTGATTCTCTCCTGCGTGGAAACCCGTTCGGTGGCCCCAGAGTTGGGGCGATGAGGGGCGCAGGGAGGCGAGGGTGCGTTGGCATGTGTCCGCCGCTTAGGATCGCCTGTCACCTACTGGCGTCCGGAGGGAGGGTGCTGATTCTCTCCTAACGCTCTGCGGAAAGGGCCGATTGCTTTTTGGCAGGGGTGCATCAGCTCCCCCGCCCCCCTCCCGCCCCGACAAAGGTGTTTTCTGAATGTAGCACGTATGTGGAAGAGAATGGGAGCGTCTTCTTCCCTTTAGGCAGAAAAAGTTGGAGAAACTGGGCATGTTAATAATTAGCAAGACCGGGACTCAGGATGCAGCAGAAAGCTGTTAAATTTTCATTGCCCTCCAAGAAAAACAAACGACATCGCCAGTGACGCTCGGCAGTGCCATATTTTTTTCGGGGACTTTGGGAAAATTGTCCACAGATTGTCTTCTGCAGGCTGAAGAATGAGGTAGGGGTGGGGGAGGATGGCTGGCATCGCACTGAGTTGCGGCTTGCCTAAGGAGGATTCCGAATCACAACCCAAACATATTTGGTTGCTGATTTTAGAAAGAGTATGGGAGGCAGATCTGGGCCGTGAACAAGGTGAAGAGCACACCCTGGGAACCTGCCTGAAGGGAAAGAGCGTGTAAAGATCGAAAGATCGTGCCTCTCCAGAGGAGTTCAGATGCATTTGTGCTATGAAGAGCAGGCATGTGTCTGTGATTTTTAGGACGGATTTTATGCAGGACAGTTTATACTCAACGAAATTGTATGTGAGCATGCCTCACGGTGGTGTGTACCTCTTCGTTTTAATCAGTACTTCAGAAGCCTGTGCCTGCAGCGGCCGGGTTACATAATTGATGTGGTTCACCATCAGATATTTTTTTAATGTGCTTTCGAAGGAAAGGGAACTTCTCTCTGTCCCTTCGGACAGGCCCAAGGTGTAGACCAGCAAGGGTTGCTGAATGTTTGCCCTGGTCTGGCTCCAGATGTGTGAGCTCAGCTGTTGCCTGTCACTTAGGTGACAACTGGCCTTTTCCCACTAAGCCTTTGCTGTCTCCATTCTCCTCGGTGAAGTGTCAGCATTCAGCCGCCTTCTATTATCAGGAGTGGACTGCAGCCCCTTGGGAGGCGGCAGTCTTATTTGACCGTCCTCAACAATATGTGTTTCCAGACTCTAGGAAGGGGGAAAAAATCCCATGACAGCAAGATAGATACATTTTGAATTGAGCACCAACTTAATCCAAAGATTCTGCTTTAATCAAGACAGCTCTGGAAGGATGACGCAATATTTGTCAAGCCTTTTCCTCTGGAACAATATTTACTCCCACCAAGGGATTTTAAACTTAGACAGCAGCCATTTATCTTGCTGTCTGGTGGGGCCCGGTTCAGTTGGCCTCCAATGTGGTCCTAGCCTAGGTGGCTGGGTTTGGCCTGGGACAGGAATCTGTCACTGTAGCCCAGCTGGAGCCTGAAGAAAGCAAAATACAGCACCTGCTGGTACCAGAGGGTTTCTAAATGCCATCAACTGGCGAGTCAGGAAACACAGAAGGAGATATTTTACAAGCCCTACCAGAAATGTTTATACAAAGGATTTAAAGGTTAACAATGCATGTGCACCACATATTAAAACTAAAGGTTCTAGAAATAAATGGACATTACCCACAGTTAAGAGGTAGCACACTTGCTGATGAACTCAAAAATCTGTTTTAATAAGTCATGGCTAACAATAATGACTCTTTCTTGTGAATAAACCTAGGAAGGGAGGGAGGGGGGAGGGAAGGGAAGGGAGGAAGGGAAGAAAGAGGGGAGGGAGGAGAGGAGGGAGGAGAGGAGGGAAGGAGGGAGGAGAGGAGGGACGGAGGGAGAAAGGGGGGAGGAAGGGGGGAGGAAGGAAGGGGGAAAAACTGGGTGGTACACAGAGGGTAGCCATGTTGATGTGAGCAAATAGGTTTGGGAAATTAATTTTTCCATCCTTAATGTGGTTCTTACTGTCGATTTATCACTGAGTGACCCTGTGGGTTTACAGGTTTTCTCAAAAGAAAAGTGATATGTTTTACTAAAATGACAGATTCAATCAGTTCTGCTAGCAATACCAATGAAACTTAAAAAGTTTATCATGTTTTTATAATCAAGTTCCATGGAACCACCATTTGTCTCTATAATAAAGGGGATTGCAATGAGTCAGCTTTGGTCATGCAAATAAAATCTAATATCATCTGGGGAGAAAAAAAAACCCTTATAGGGTTAATAGCTAACTATTAAATTTAGAGTCAGATGTGGATAAAAGTATGGTTTCTACTAATATCCTCTCCTATGATGACTCTGAAAAGACACAAAAGAAAAGAAAAAAAGTTAAAATTTGAGGCTTCTCTAATGAAGGATTTTTTAAAAGTAAGCTGAAATCTGTTTTAAAAAGTGACATTGTAAGATAATTTTTCTAGAAACTTTTGTAATTACTTGAAAGCAAAACACAAGAGTTTGAATATTAGGAGTGACTGTTCAGAGTACTCATGAAATGAAATAAGAATCTTTAAAAATTATTTTCCAGTAATTCAGTAACTCTTTTAATGGCCTATATCTACAGTTTGTGTTTTCCAATATTATGGGGAAATGATTTTCAGGAAAAAATATCATTACCAGTATTCTAGTTGATAGCAGTTAATTTCCTGGTTAAAGTAGTTCATAAAAGGAAATTTTTCCTTTTAAAGAAAGGAAGTAATTTAAAAAGGCAAAGTGATTCTCATCTGTGCATAAAAATGTTAAAGATGCCACTGGACCAGGATAGGCTCTGTCTTCTTGGAAAGATAGGTCTCTTTTTTCTCATTTTATGTTAAATAATATCAATTGTTTAACTCTTAGGAGTGTGAGAATATTCAATTTGCTTAAATCCACGTGTAATTATTCCCTAATAAAGAGGAGTTAGGAAGTGAATGAATTGCATTTCTTCGTTGGTTGGTTGGTGTTTTAAGGGACCATTACTGCTTTTTCTTCTGGTCACAGAATAAAGCATTTCCATATTGTGCACTAATATCTTTGGAAGGCTGGTGTGAGAGCAGACACGTTGGGAGAAGAAAGTACAGTAATCTGGGTGCCAAGTCCTGCATTGTTGCAGTTCCTCGAAACCGCAGGCAGCATATGGAGCCAGCACTCCAGAACAGAATGCCAGGGACAGAGATGGCACCAGGAACCACAACAGCACTCCCCCCCCCCCACCACTTCTGGACTTCCCCATCTCAGATACACACAAGTGTACCTCCTCAGCAGCCCCAGTAACCGGTAAGGGCGCCCTGTTGGATAGGCCGTGCTGAACTGAAGTCCGGGGGGCTAACTGCACGTGTGCCGGTGAAGGAACCTTTGGAGCAGTGGAGGTCTGGTCTCAGACCGCTTGGGGGACGCAGCTAAGCCTGGCCTGCCCTCGGTCCCCTCTCTCCAGAAGCAGGGATGGTGGGAAGAGACACGCTTTACAGGTTGGAGCAGGCTGATGTCATGACACTTCTGGCGTGGAGATACGGCAGAATAATCAGGTCCCTTTCCCGTGTGCCAGAATGACACGATTTTTCCAAGAACCAGTCCAGAGCCAGTGGTCCACTGGTACTATGTCCAGTTACTGAGGGCGGGGGCGGGGGGGGGATCAAACCTCTCAAAGAAAATGTAGTAATTCTTATGTCTCTGTTTTGTTCACTTGTTTAGACTGAACTCTAAGTGCATTTTGGTCACTTTTGAAGGGACCTCTCTAGGAACAAGAATGATTGCCCAGCCTGAACTGATTAGAGCTTTCCGCCTTCATTTCCCTAGAAAGAGAGATTTTAAATTTAACATACAAATAAAAATGTCAGCAAAGCAGATGCCAGTGTAAACATGTTAAAACTTAAAGCTGTAAACTAGCAAGCAGCTCTCATTTACCTTTACTTAACTTTTTCCCCCCACCCGTAAGATTGGTCCTAAGTGATCCCACTGACCAGTTAAACTGCAGTTGCGTTTTTCTCACTGGTAGATTTGGGGTAAACTCTTGGGAGAGACACCTTTCATTTCTAGTGGATTGCACTTCAGGAAGAAAAAAAAAAAAACGTTAAGGCTGTGTTATTTCAGTTGTTCTAGTATTGAAGTCATATACTCCTAAGAGTTTTGTCCCAATTGCTGATTTATAGCACCCACCCTCTTTTGCTTTGTGTATGCTTCTCTGTTTCCTTCTCTTCTCATTGGGTCTCTGGAAAAAAAGATTTGTCAATAATACAGTGGAAATATTGCAGTCAGATGCAGACCGGTAAGTAGACTCCTCAGTGCAGTGAGCTCTCACTCAGCTGCCCTTCTTTTATCTGAGGCACAGATCCCACAGCTCGCAATTATGGTCTTTGACTTTGGTAACAATTCTTTTTGAAATGTTTCCAATTACACACAATATTGGCGGCATGTAGCAGCTGCATGCCAAAAAGCATTTCGAAGCATGTTCCAAGAATCAGGCTGTGATTGCTTTTAATTTAAATGAAGGCTATTTGGTTTCCTGTGAAGTTTTTTATAACCACCTCCTTTACCCCCCCCCCCATTTTTGTTGCCTTTAAAAGAAGTCTGATATAAAGTAGCCACCACTTCACATGATACAATATTGGCCCTGGTTTTCTAGGATGGCCCTTGGCTTTGAGCAAGCCTAACTGAACTATTCATTAAAGGAAATTTTAAAGAAACATCGTATAGTAGTTTGGATTTCCCAATCCAAAGAATAAGAGGGGGAAAGGTTATCTGATTAAGTGGCTAACGTTTTTTTTTCAAGTCCCCCCCCCCCCACCTCCTTCTTTAGCAATCTATCATTATAATTATCTTTTTAGGTCCCTGGACACTGTCTTTTCTTCAGATTCTTCTATTTTACTTTTATGAGCCCATGATCATGTGTTAAAAACACATTAAAAGGGTAGAGAGAGATCAATAAGAATATTCCTTGAAGGGGTGGGGGGAGACCAGCAAATAATCCACCATTCTGCAGCCACCAAACCCTCCAGATCGGCCCCCTCTGTGGGCTTGAAATTTCTGAACACTGAAACCTTTTAAAAACGGTAGTGGTTTAAATCTTTTAATAGCTACCAGATATACTTGACTTATTAAATCTGAAAATAAGAAAATATACACTCTCAGGACTTGGAGTGAAGGGATTGGTTACAGGACTGGGGGTTTCTGTTTCCAGGCTGGTTTGTTGGCCCATTTGAAACATAACACCTAGAGCTAGAGGGTATCCAGTAACTGAGGTGCTAAGATGGTCCTAATTAAGGTGTTTTCACATAGGCTCTTTCAATCCTGGCAAAAAACATCCTATAGAATATAGTGCTTCTTTGGGTTGAACAGTAGTTGACTTGCATGAATGCCAACATCTCTTCTGGCATTTTTGGAAATCTTCCATAGTGTAATAAATAGTGCTGTATAACCCAAATTTGTAAATGCCATGTTTCATGTAGCCCCTGGAGAGACAGCTGAAATTAACCCAGGCTGCTAGGAATCATTGAGATCCAGGAGGTTAGGTTACTGCCTAAATCCAAGGTAACTACCACCAGTGAATGATAGTGGAGGCCTTTGATCCAATGAAGGAGAAGGTGTGAGGCTAGCCTTAGTATAGCAGTGTCCTGGGAAGAAGTGCCCACCAACTGATGCTTAGACTTCTCCTTTATCCTTGCTGTCTTTCAATTAAGCAAACCTGCTTAGAGAAAATTTGCTCAGCTCAAGGTAAAATGAGGTTTATGTTGCTTTACCAGCTGAGCACCCGAGCCTGCCAGATACATGCCCCACCCAGGCCCATTGCTATAGTGACAAAGCCCACAGTAGCTATGGTTGAAATAGAAGGGCTATTAAAACCCTTTTCTCTATTGGCCAGCTCCTCTGCCCTAGTTAAAATGCTGCCTTCTGGGTGCGCGAGCACACGGGCACACGGGCACACGCGCACACACGCGCACACACACAAATATATACACACCAGTCTTTCAGTCTAAAAATAGTAAACTGCTTTAAACCATTTACAGTTTCACCAAAAGCATTTGCACTTCTTTTTTTTCCCCCTTTTATCTCCCTGATAAGCAAATAATATGGTAATCTTCTGGAGACACTCATGACTTGTTAACTGTAATTGATATTTCCAACTATGTTATTTACATGCTTGAATAATCTAAGTTCCTTAGTTAGGATCTGAAAAAGAGCTAGATAGTGTGGCATTTTGTTTTGTTTTAAAACATCACTTCCAAACAATTTAGGGAACTGTTAGATTTTATGTGAGAAGACTGCTTAGTGCTCCAGTGTTGGAATACTTGCTATAATGTGTGTCAAAAAGAGACGGCATTTTAAATTCTTCTGTGACTGTGTAATTAATAAGTATGTTTGGTGCCTGAAGTGTATGCGTGTTACATAATTTTTAGAAAGAGATAAAGTTAGGTCTGAAGTACATTAGAGAATCACAGATGTTTCTTGTAAGAAAATACATATGCTTCAGAGGAATTTTGAACTGCTTTCTGATGCTTAGCTTTGTTCATTGCAAGGATCATATGAATAATTTCATTGAGTTCTTTAGTTCTTATTTACACAAGCCTTGAGAAAGGAGCTGAAGTGATAAATAACTTGCTTCCCTCACCTAGTTCTAAAACGTTTTAGCCTTTTATGTTTTTGTGAATGTGAAGGGAGGGGATAAAATATACAGAGAAGATGTTTGTGTTTAACTAACTTAATCATATAAGTTCTCTTTGTGGGCCTTCTATAAGCTTAAACAGCTTGCCAGGCTAATAGCCAAAAACATGTCCTTAAGTACTGCCAAACGTGTTAAAAGCAGACCAGGCTTTCTTCATATTGAAGTATTGGAAACCTTTTTTTTTAACCTTCTGAATTTTAAGGAATAAGCCAGGAAAAAAATCACTCTCTTCTTCTCCCCCTCCTTACCCATGAAAACCAAAATTATGGTTCATTGCAGTGGTGAAATGAGAAACTGATAGGAATAATCATATTTATTTGAGAGTGTTTTAAACTAGCTTGACTTGGCTGTTTAAGGAGGAAGCAACGAGGTTACTATGGTATATGATGGGTTTTTTGTTAATTGTATGTTTGTGTTGCCCATAGACACTGGCTTTTTACTTTGGTTCAGTAACTTTTAGCAAGTGTTGGTCAGTTTATCCTGTTTCTTCTTGAGCAGAGCTTCAAGAGTAGACAGTGGTGATGTGGTATAAGAGTGCAGAAAAAGTCAGTTTTTCTACAGTCTTTTTCTGAAAATTAGAAAAATGGGACTGCAATATAGCTGTGTGATTTCGGGTCAGCCTCTCAACCTCTCTGGGCCTCAATTTCCTCATATTTAAGTGAGGGAATTAGTTTAGATCAGTATATATTAACCAAAGGTTTGAATCCTAAACACCTATGGAGCTTTTTCAAAATACAAATACACAGAGATTTTAAGGCAGTGGCTTTTGGGTAGGGTCTTGCACATTTAGCTTGAAAAAGCTTCTTCGGTAATTTGATGCACAGCTGTGGTTAAGAGCCACTAAATTAGATGATCTCTAAGATTTCCTTCTGGTTCTAAAATGTTATGTTTCTAATCCTATGAGGCTGAACTACTTTCCTTCCTTCTTTCCTTTCTCCCTCCTTCCTTCACCTCTATGTTTATTCCTAATGTTGCTGTCAAAAATTTATAGATATCATTCTAACCCACTTCCAGGAATATCTGTGTTCCGCTCTTGTAAGTAGATGGTAATTGATGTGAGGGAGGGACCATGTTTGTTCACCATTGTGTACCCAATGCCTAACATGGTGCCTGGCACACACAAATGTAGAGAGCCCAAGAAGTCAGAAGACTTCTTGAAAATGTAGTATTATGTTTTCAAATAATATGCTCAGTATGCTTTTTGTCAACCTTTCGGATACCTTTCCAAATTTAAAACAATGGATATAACTGTTCATCTGGAAAACAGCATAATAAATACATTATTTTCCTTATGTTTCCAGACTTTGGGGATACTCCATAGTGTATTGTGTTTTTTTTGGTCCAGATTAACAGCTGATTTCAATACTTTAAATTCAGAAGTACAGAAATAGCAAGTGTTGGTGAGGATGTGGAGAAAAAGAACGTTTGTGCACTCTTGGTGGGAGTGTAAGTTGGTATAGCTGCTGGGGAAAACAGAAGGAGGGTCCTAAAAAAATTAAAAATAGACCATATGATCCAGTAATTCCCCTACTGGGTATTTATTTACAAAACGAAAAAAACACAAATTCAAAAAGATGTATGTATGCACTCCTGTGTTTATTGCAGCATTATTTCTAATAGCCAAGATATGGAAGCAATCTAAGTGCCCATCGATAGAAGAATGGATAAGGAAGATGTGGTGTGTGTGCTTATGTATATATAATGCATAATATAAATAATGGACTATTACTGAACCATAGAAAAGGATGAGATTGTGCCACTTATGAAACATGATTGGACCTAGAGGGTATTACGCTAAGCGAAATAAATCAGACTGAGATAGACAAATACCATATGATTTTACTCATATATGGAATCTAAAAAAACGAATGAACAAACAAAAAGCAGAATCGGACCAATAAATAGAGAGAACAAACTGATGATTGCAAAAATGGGTGAAGGGGAGTGGGAGATTACAGACTGCCTGTTCTGGAAGGAGTAAGTCACAAGAATAAAAGGCACAGCCTAGGGAATATAGTCAATGATATTGTAATAGCACTGTATGGTGACAGACGGCAGCTACACTGGTGGGGAGCCCAGCATAACACGTAGAGGGGTTGAAGTGACTAAGTTGTACACCTGAAACTAATGTAACATTGTGTGTCAGCCATACCAGATTCAAAACACAATTTAATCAATAAATAAACAATAAGGGGGAAAAAATAAACGAAAATAAATTCAGAGGTACTTCTGAAAAGGTATCTGGAGATTGGAAAAAAAGCATATTATTTGACAGTGTAATTAACATTCTGTTAGAAAACAGTTTATCTTATGAAAGACATAGTTTTTCCTGCGTGGCCTTACGTTTTGGTGCCTGTATGTGTGGAATGAATGAATCAATGTCCAGTTTTCTGTGATCATCTTAATGTGGGTCCGTTTAAGAAATATAACCCAACCATTATCGCCATAAACGTTTCAGAGCTTATCTGACAAATTTACAACTTCATTACAATTTTAAGTCTTATTTTTAAATATTTTTAATTACAAAGGTTAAAAATTTTAAATACATTTTTATCAAGACAGATTTCTTAATAAAGTGTGTCTGATTAAGCCCTTTGTCTTTTTCAACAACAGAAATGCTAATTTGCATTTTTTTGACTAGTGAAGTAAGCTAGCTAATTCAAACTGTTTTTTATGGCCAATAGCTATTTTGATCCTTTTTCAAACATGATTCCATATCATATATTTCATAACATATGAAGTGCTTTAAAACTGTCCAGATCCATACTATACAGAGGTTCATATTCAAAATGTATATATATTTTTTGTTCTAGATAAGATAAATTAGAGTCTCAATAAAATATAAGCACACTCTCAGTTTTTCTCAAATAACTGTGATGCATCTGAAAGTTTTATTATCAAGCATTGATAATAAAATAAGAATAATTGATAATAAATAATAAAAATTGATAATAAATTCTTGGTTGCATAGTTTTATAAAAGTTGATCAAAAGAGTTTATTGTCCATTTTGTTTCTTTGCTTTTTCTTCTTCGGTCTTTGAAAGTTTGGATTATTTCCTATCATTAGCCATTATTACCATTACTGTAGAACATAGAGTAAATTAAAAAAACTTAAATCAGTCAATATCACTACTATTTCTATATAGCATAAAAAAATAAGAAATTTATATTTACCTAGCTTACTTGATTTTTTTGTTGTTACATGTTGCCCTTCTTATGGGTGGGGTTGTTCCTTCGTTTTATTTTTAATTAAAAGGGGGACTTTAAAAACTCACCATTCTAAAACCTGGATAACTGTCCAGTTTCCTTTGAACTTTCACTGTATAGGCATGAGCAGTAGCAAAATCAGCTACCCTCAGCTCATTTTTTCCTACTGTATACCCACTGCCAATTCAAATAATCAGGACCTCAGAGTGGAAATTTGTACCTGCATTATCTACTTGGGTTGTTTGCACAATGTAACTGGAAAACTCTCTCTCTTAGTCATTAAGTGAAGAGATACTGTGAGGCATTTTAGTCAGGAAAAAGATTAAGCTGTAGCTAAACAGGGTTTAAGGATCATTGGAGATAAATTGAGAGCTGGTTCAAAGTATTGTATAAAGCTTTATTATTTGTAGGTTTCACTTTCCTGTCATTTCACAGCTAATCTCCTTGTTTGACTAGACTTGACAAGCTAACATAAAAGGACAAGTGTAGGTTTTTCCAGGTGGGATCACAGCTCTTTGCATCATTTCAGGTCTCAGCTCAAAAGTCATCTGATATCAGGGAGGCCTTCCCTAACCACCCTATATAAAATAGCAGCACTCTTGCCTGCCCCAGCCATCACCCAGCACTTCTGAGACCCCCTCATCCTGCCTCACTTTTCTCCATAGCACTTAACCACTATCAGATACTTACTTATTATAGCTGTCTGTCCCATGAAGAAATCTATGCTGTCTACTGCCTTATCCTCAGTCTTAGAGGCACATAGAGGGTGCTTAATAAATTCCTGCAGAATGAATGACTGCAAAAATACAGGGAGCTAGCTGTGCTTCAATTTGGGACACTCCCTCCCCAATCTAAGAGTATGTATTGCTGAGCAAGTTAGCTTTATGCTCATATTCTCATTCTTAAAGTTAGCAAATAGCCACCCTTGTTTTACAGGATAGGCATTTGTGGACCGTTTTGTTTTTGTTTTTGTTTTGCGGACTGTTTTAATGTTATATATAAAATAAAGACAAATAGAACCCAGTATTCTGTTTTTGTCTGAGTGAAAATTTTCAGAACAAAGATTTTTCTGTGTGTTAAGTCTGTGAGTTTTTTGTTTTCTTTTTGCAGCTGAAGTAAAGTTTCTGAGCTGTTTCCTTCCTTATCTGAATAAAGCCAGAGGAACATGATAAGAGTATGAGGAAAAAGACCGATAGAATACCCCACCTCCCCTCCCCCATAAAGTGATCAATGAAATGTAATCAAATAGCAGACTGATGCCATATTAATAGAAGATTGAATATTGGCTGCAGGGAAGCTGTGTGACTTCCCTCTTCATAATATATCCATACTACTTTGTAACTTTTGCCAAAAATAGAGGCAGTATCTTCAGACAAACTTGCGGTGTTGCCTTGTATTTTAAAACAAGGGTAATGGGTCGTCTTTCACTCAAGAAATCCTCTGACTTAAATTCCAGAGGTGAAAAGCTAATCCTCTAAGTGATTTCAACTAGCTTACTAGGAAACCTAGTTGCTTAAAATTATTATTTTAATGTCTCAGTTTCCAGGGTTAAATGGGCAGTGGGTCAACTTTCCTATTAAGGAGCTGAACCCACTTATTTGTCCAGAAATTATCATGTTTTAACTGGGGGGGTCTTTACTAATAATAAGACTGATACCTCCAACATACACAAAGCTCTTGCAAATTCATCTCATTTACCTTGGCTGCATCTTTGTGTGAAGGTTTAACCAAGGTTTTCCCAATTTACTGTTGAAGAAGCTGCTTGTTAGTTCAAGATGCACCTTCCTAAGGAGCTTTGGCTTGGCAGTTCCTAAATAAATGAACGTTTGTAGTTCAATTTTCAGAAAGAAAGAAAGAAAAGAAAGAGGGAAAGTAAGCAAACACTTGTGACATACAAAACTGATGATGTTTCATTGTTTTGTAAATATTGCTGTTTATATTCATTCTTTTTTTTTTAGAGACAGCTTGAGTGAGGGGCAGAGGGAGAGGGGGAGGGAGGGAGAGAGAGAGAGAGAGAGAGAGAGAGAAGCAGACTCCCTGCTGAGCAGGAAGCCTGATGTGGGGCTTGATCCCAGAACCTGGAGGTCATGACCTGAGTCAAAGGCAAAAGCTTAACGGACTGCACCACCCAGGCGCCCCATGGGAGAGAGAGAATCTTAAGCAAGCTCCACACTCAGCATGGAGCCCAGTGGGGGGGAGGGGCTTGATCTCAGGACCCTGCGATCATGACCTGAGCCCAAATTAAGAGTCAGTCGCTTAACCAACTGAGCCATCCAAGCGCCCATATGTTCATTCTATATTAAATGCTGTTAGATAATTATAGCCCCTCCTGCTACTGACTTGCATGTGACTTGTATAAGTCACTTAATTTTCTGGACTTTTATCCACTCTGTGCCTCAGTTTCCTCAATTATAAAAGGAGGGTCCTAATGAATTTTTAAGCTCAAAATTTCTTAATTCTAAAATACTGGATTTGGAGGCTGCAACTTCAAGGGAGATTGATAATAAATTGGAGCCAATATTTTTTTATCATTAACTTTCCCTACCTAAGTTCCTGGCTAGAATTATTTAACAGTCAACTCAGAATTATTCATATAAGCCAGGTGAAACTTTAAAAAATGGTTTCCTTATTCATGATTCTGTGTGGCCAGTTCAAAATTCAACAATAGCTATATTTTAAAGACCTGAGAGAAAATACACTTCCCTTACCAAGAGTCTGGTTTAATAGGTTTTATTATAGTTTAACGTGAGGAACTTAAAAAATATAGTAATGTTAAGAGCAAATTACTAATCTAATATAGTTACAACAATGGCATACTTATGTTCACACTAAAATTAGAAATGTGAGCACTGTGTTTATGCACGGGAAATGTGGAAAACTTATAAAGTAGAACTCAAAGTAGCATGTTCACTTATGTGATCACATTGTGATTATAACTTTTTTAACATGTGTGTGTCCATTGACCAAATTGGAATTAATTTAGGGAGGTTTAGAGAGGGTTTACCGGAAAATAAAAAGAGCCTATCATCCATTTTAGTTGCATTCCTAATATTTTTTGAAACCATAATATTCTTTTCTTCCCCACTCCCCAAATAAAAGCTGGTGAAAATATGCAGCAAGTGGTGAAACTCTTTCAGTGTTAAACACTACGTGTTAGCGTGTGTCACCATACCTACTGGCCTGGGTGTTCCATTTTTATAGCACTGTGTTTAATTAACTCGGTAACTTTTAAACAAATTCTTAGGGCCTTGGATCTCATTCACATTCTAATTAGGCTGAGCCTGAAATTGCAAATGGCCCACCGGGAAGTAGTATAGCATCTGTATTCTATCTAAGAAGATGGAATTCATGAATTGTCCGGATGAACGTAGCAATGAGCCGTGGCACATCTCCTGGCAGGTGCATAAATGACTATGAAGGGCTGTTCTAAGAGGAAGGACTATCTATATAAATGTGACATTAATAATCACCAGTTTGAATCTGGGTCACTTCAGCCATGACTCCAAGATCAAACGCTATCAGCTGGTAATGAGTGTGTGAAAGAACTGCAGGAAGGCATTCCATGGTTAATGACACCTTTGTGGGCCTTCCCAGCAGCCTCTTAGAGGGTGGGCCAGGAATAAAGTCCCACCTGCCCTTGGCTGGGAGGTCGGCCCTCCCGGTTACAGCTGGGCACACTTTTGCAGACATGTCTTGGGAACAGTTCACGCTGTTTTCTCTTCTTCTGGCTCCTGAAGCGGATGTACGGAACCTTTCCTCTTCTGCCTCTTTTCCTGACCATTTACTGGCTTCCAAGTGACGGAAGCTCTTTTGCATATTCTGTGCCTTTTTTTTGCTGTTCCCTGAAAGTAAAGAGAAATGGCATTGACAACTACATGTTAACCATTTCACGTTAAACTTCCCCATTTTTATTTCAATGTGGGGGCATCTTTTCCATCCCAGCACACCTCTGTGGGTCTCTGTGGTTGGCTGGGCACTGGGCTAGGCTGTGGAAGTACAGGCTTTAAATAGGAACGGTTCTTGTCTTACTGAGCTGGCGGCCTTGTAGGGAAGGAAGGCATCGAAGCCCTTCCTTGTGAAACATGGTGGTGGAGGCAGGAACAGCGAAATGTCCTGGAATTAACAGCAGCACAGAGGCGAGGGCAGAAGTCCCGGGTCCTGTGCAGATTATGTAAGGAAGGCTTCAGAGAGGGGGAGATGGCTGAGCTGGATGTTAATGACTGAAAAGGAGTGCGCCACGCCGTTCGAATTGGAGAATGACTCATTCTGGGCCAAGAGAAAAGTGGGGGCAAAGGCAAGAACCATGATACTCAGAGAATTGTGAGTCTTTATATGTGGCCCTAAGATTAATTACGCTCCTGGTCATGCACTCAGTGCCACCTTTATAAAATCTCAATCAGAAGTAAGAGATGGAGTTTGACAACTTTAATTGGGACCCTGTCTTTCTCCCCGTGGTGGATTTTCAGCTTCTGAGTAAGGTGTATTTACCTGGCCAGTCTACCAGGTATTTACATCGTGCCTTTCATTGTTATGTTGGTACAATCTACATTTATTTACTCCTCATTTTCACTGCCAGGTTTCCATTTCAGCCTTGAGTGTTTAGACAACATTATATAATGAGTGTTATACTTTTATGACGTTTGCTTTAAGAACTGTAAGAGTTTTCCGTGAAGGCTAATGGTTGGGGGGAAAAAAGAGCACCAAGTGGCCTCCAGATGTGTGTTATTGTGTTGGTATCTCTGTTTTGTTTTCATAAGAACTTTTTTAAGCTTAAAAAAACCTTACCAAGCAGAAAGAGCGGACAATAGACTCATAGGGGATGAACTATTTTCTTCATTTCCTGATTGTTTTCTTGAACTCCTGTTTTAAACACTATGATTCAGCTGGAAAAAAAAATCCATCACAATATACTCTACTTTTAAAAGCAAATCATATATGTTTGTTTTTCAAAGAGAAACTCACATCTTAGGTTGGAAGGTTTCACTGTGTTTCAATATGCGGTTCTTCAATATGGTGATATAAAAATGGTGATTTAACATCTTTTAGAATTTCTGCCATCTAATTGTTAATCAGTATGTTTTCAGGCAGTCTGGCGTGTGATAAATATTTTGTAGCATATGCAGCTGAGCATGCCAATTTCAAAGGGCTTTACAAGCTCTAATTAATTTTCACAACAACCAGACGCACTCCACTTTATTGATGGGAAACCCACAGACAGTGGAGTTCAGAGAGTTGCCCGGATTCCTCTAGCAAAGTGGTTTTCAAACTTTTTTTTTTTTTTTTTGATACGTGAACCCTTTTCCCAAACACAAGATTATCTGGAACTCCAACCTAAAAAGTAGGGAGGTAGAAAAAGGGTTCGTTGTTCTAGGACTGCCAGATTTATCAAACTAAGAAAACACATGAGATGCCCAGTTAATTTGAATTTCAGATAACAAGTGAATACTTTTTAGTATAAGTGTGTCCCAAATATTGCATGTCCCTAAAGCCATTATTGGTGGTTTATCTGAAATGCACATTTAACCGGGCATCATGTATTTCACCTGGCGACTCAGCTGCACACTCCCAGTACCCCCGTCTCTTCCCCAGCCAGGTGCGTGGCTCAGTCAGTTGAGCATCCCACTCTGGATCTCAGCTCAGGTCTTAATCTCAGGGTCATGAGTTGAAACCCCATGTTGGGCTCCACATTGGGGTGTGGCACCTACTTAAGAATAAAGTGAAGGCTATCTTAATTTTTTGCCGGCAGGGGAGAGAGAGAGCATGCACACTTAAGCAGAGTGGGGTACAGAGGGAGAGAGAGAGAATCTCAAGCAGTGCCCAGCAAGCACAGAGCTGTTTGTGAGGCTTGATCTCATGACCCTGAGATCATGACCTGAGCCAAAATCAAGAGTCAGTTGCTTAACCAGCGGAGCCACCCAGGCTCCCCAAATGAAGGCTATCTTAGAGAATCTCCATGATCATGCCTCTCCTGTGACACATGATAATTTTAAAGATCATTGTCTTTGTTTTGCCTTTCTTATTTTTTAGGATAAAATAGATTCCCAGTCTTTGGGAGCAATGTTTGTTAAGTCACCTATTTGTAGAAGTCAACAATTTAACTGCCCTGAGTAAGGAGAACTGATGGTATAATCAGAATCACAGGTGGGCCAGGGGCTCCTGGGTGGCTCAGTCATTAAGTGTCTGCCTTGGGCTCAGGTCATGACCCCAGGGTCCTGGGATCAAGCCCCGCATCAGGCTCCCTGCTCCCACTCCCCCTGCTTGTGTTCCTGCTCTATCTCTCTCTCTGTCAAATAAATAAATAAAATCTTTATTTAAAAAAAAAAAGAATCGCAGGTGGGCAAAATAGAATCGATAAAAAAAAAAAATGGGTGGGAGCTCTTGGGTGTGATTCTATAACAACCCAGGGGAGAGGTGTCTCGAATGGGCTTATCCCTGGCTTTTGGTTGATGTGTACGTTTTGGTGGTCCTGGCTTAATGAAAGTACCCATTAAAGTAATTCAGTCATTTTGCTCAAATATTATAGAGCAGCCCTTGGATATTACTTTTATTTCTCAAGCTGACTACCCCACAGAATATTCTTATTTTTTCAACTATTATATTTCTCAGCGTAACTCAATACTGTCTGATTAGTGATCAGATACCACTAACTTTGTTTAGGGTGAAATAGTCCTCCACTGCCCCAGCGACTCCCTGGAGGACCCTCTCCCTGGGTCTGTGGAACTTGGATGCTTTGGGTGTGATGCCCTGCATGGGTGTCCTCTTGACTCTAGGTACTTATTTTGTATTTGCAAAATGTTAGTAGTGGTCAGATTAGGAACGGGTATGATTTTTTTCTTTGTCCCATTTTCAATTTTTCCAAAATTGGTGCTGTGTTACTTTTAAAAATAAGAAAAACAAGTGTTAGTGATATAGTTTAACATTTTTCCAAGAAATAAAAGCCCATAAACAGTGATTCTGTGTCTAAATGTTCCAAAGTATAGATGAAGATGATCTGGTTTATAGATACTTTTTTAAAGCTTTGTTTATTTGAAAGAGAGAAAAAGAGAGAGAGTGTGTGCATGCGACTGTGGGGGGGGAGGGGCAGAGGGAGAGAGAAATTCAAGCAGACAACCCACTGAGAGCAGAGCCCAGCACGGGGCTCCATTCCAGGACCACAAGATCATGACCTGAGCCGAAACCAAGAGTCGGACACTCAACTGACTGCACAACCCAGGTGTCCCAATTATTCTTTTTAATTGGCAAATGCTTATATATTTTGAAAGTTAATTGTAATGTAAAATCTACCCAAACTATTTACACTTAAAATTTATCTCATTCATTCATTCATTCATCTAATACTTATTTTTTAAAAGATTTTTATTTACTTGTCAGAGAGAGAGTGCACAAGCAGTGGGGAGGGCAGGCAGAGGGAAAAGCAGGTTTCCACTGAGCAAGGAGCCCGATGTGGGACTCGGTCCCAGAACCCCGGGATCATGACCTGAGCCAAAGGCAGACCCTTAACCAACTGAGCCACCTAGGCGTCCCTCAACTAATACTTACTGAAAAAACATAATAATAGACATAATTCCTATGTATCATAAGAAAAGGGGGTGGTGGAAGGAAGGAAAGGGGATGAGGGAACCAAAGATATGACCCCATGATCTACATCCTTTATTATGTAACTGAGCCAGGCTGGGGAATGCACTCATACAGGTAAACCTGAAATAGGGAGAAAAGATGTTTGGCCTCAATTAGCAAATGAGCCCTCTGATGCTCAGTGAGGGTGAGTATGACTTCCATGAAACAGTGTCACCATCAGAACCCAAAGGCCCAGGTCACCCAAGTGACTGTTAGGCATTCATATACTTGTACCATAAACACAAGCTTCCATCCCGGGAGCTGGATCTGAAAAGCCATTAGAATCCCTGCTCGTTTCCAAACACAAGGCCTGGGACCGGAGGTTCACCTGCTTTTCTCCACCAGCTTCGGACACAGCCTGGATTTGTGCTGCATGACTCACCCTCCCCTAGGCTGGTTTCAAGGATTTGTTTTTAATCAACTATATAGCATAAGCTACAGGGACATTTTCTTTTTTCTAGTAGCTTCTTTATTCTCTTGGAGGAAATAGCCTGTAATTTTTTTCTTAGAATACCACTTCATAACATCTCTTTTGCTGGTCTTTTTTTTTTTTTTTAACTCTGAAACTTACACTGACTCTATAATATGGAAAAGCCCAAAATATTTGTATTTTTCTTTTATGATATTAACACGTGTAAATTTAGCGGTTCATTATGTTTACCTCCTTTCAGGATCAAATAGGCTACATTTTTCTCTACATTTCCTCATGGCCAGTTGAAGGTGGAATTTAAGAGGCTGTGTGAGGGGATTTGCATGAGAAAGGCTAGGAAATTAAAGATTTTGTGTTTGCTAAAACAACCTTTGGGGTCAAGGTTAAATTCACACAAACGACTGCATATTAAATTAAACTGAGTTATTGTTGATATTAGTATGTAAATGTTTGTGAAAATAACCTCCCAAATATACAAAATAGCTACTTTAAAATAAGCTAAATATTTTTTCTTTCTTTTGACTATATATGTTAAAGCTTATATAATTTCAAGACCTACTGAACATGGAATTTTTTATCTGTTAAGCACATTTGGATTTGGAAATCCACTGAAATGAATATAAAACCCTTAAACTTCCATTTTTCTTATGCATAAACTAGGTGTCTTCTAGAAGAGAAATAGGAGTGCCATTCAGAATTGCCTAATCATAAGTCTGTGACTTGTTGGAATCAAATAAATATCTTGATCAGTTAAGCTGCCAGATGGAATTTTATCTAAAAGTAGTACAGCTTCTTTCATACGTTAGGACTCCTGTGAATTTTATCACAAAGTCATTTCATACCCCATTTGGAAGGCAGCCACTTAAGCGTGGAACATGACAATTGTTTAACAGTGCATAGTAAAAGTTAAATAATTTATGACTCATGGAAGGGAACTGTATCCAATTGAAACTTCCATGGTAATTCAGGTAGGTGGACATAACCACCCAGGTGTCTTGGAACTGTTCCAAGGCTAATGAGCTCATAAGGCTGAAGCCTCCTTTGCTGTGCCTCCCTTGTTAATTTACTTGTCCATTAGCTCAGTGCCACCTAACATCTTGCTGGGACATTGATTCTACGTTGATTCACAAAGGAACGCCTTGGGTCACCCAGTGAGTATCTAGTCTATAGCAGGTGTCTCTGCGGGACTCTGATTTCAGAATCTGCTGCTCAGCTGATGATAGAGTCTTTCAGCTGTGCTAGCCAGAGCAGAATTTCCAATGCCATGCTGCTCGTCTTAAACACGAACCTTGGTGGAGTGATATGTCCCCATTATTGATCCATCTGTTCCAGGGATTACATCAGCACAAAGGGTTAATTTGTCTTGTTGGGGGGTCATGTTTAATTGCATAGGTCAGCAAAGGATGATAAATGACTGCTTTTTAATTTCAAGTCTCTGCCTCACTTTTTCCTCTAAGATGGATGAGCAGTACCATCAATTTCCTTAATCGGCACAGCTGGTACCATAGAATGACGCATAGGCTGAAAAAGGTTACCGCTATTGAAAACCCGAGTTAAGCAGTCCAGAAAGTTAACTGTCGAATATCCTTACACTGAAAGCCTCCCACATCCAACAGGAAGAAAGGAGGCACTAGATGGCAGTCTTAAACTTGAAATGACCTGTCCTTTCTTAAAGTAAATACATTACCTGAAAGCAGTTACTTCTCTTTCAAATGAGCTTGGGTTTGAACTCTACTGTATAAAACTTGCAAATCTAAAGGCATTATGAAGTTTAATGTCATCTTATAGAATTTTGCTTTTGAAATTAAAAACGATATATTAAAGGCTCTTTGCTGAACTGGTTTATTGACTGAGTTATTAATGCCTGTTTCAACTTCACATTTTAAAACGCTGTCAGAAAGCTTTTTTTAGACTTTAAAAGCTAGGGGACAAAATGATCATGTGTTCATAGGGTAGAAAATTATGCAGCTGTTAAAAATGAAGGTACAAAGGTAAAGTTGTATGAACAGATAGGATATATTTAAGTGGAAGAGGCAGATGATAAAATAGTAAAGGAGGCTGTGCTCACTCATTGGGTGAGAAAAGTGAATATTCATCTGTTAGTGTTTGTTGGTCTCTGGAAGATGAAGTTATGGATTTTTTCTTTCTGCTTACTATTTTTCTACCAAAAAATATATTTTTTCTGGAGTTTGACAGAGTTCTGAAAATGCACGCACTAGAGTAAAATTGCCTTCCTGATCTAAGGTGAACTTCTTGAGGATACTTAGTGTCACTTTGTTTTTTTCCATCAGGTATATTTGCCACCTCTGTGTGCTTTTTCGTGTTGTACGTTAGTAGTTACCTGTGGGATTTTTGTCATTTAAAATAATGCAAGAAGTGTTCCTCTCATGCCAAAGTAGAGTAAGAATGATACTGTATGTAGGAGCAGGTTGTATACAGCTCTTAAGGATGATTTGTATGTTTAATTTATTTTTCTTTAGGTCCATCTCCAGGTGGATGCTTACTGGACCAGATTCCATCCACAGTGAACATTTATTATATTCCAAAGATGTACAAATCACATATTATCAGAAGTTATAAATAATGGGTTGTAAGGATGGAGAAGATAAAGGTTTGCAAGGGTTAAAATGAATTTCTCTTTGTGCTCTCATCTGTGTGTATGTGTGTGCACATATATGTTTATAAAGGAAGGCATTCCCCACCTAAAGATGGTAACTATTACACTTCTGACCTTCTGTCTTGGACCTTGATGTCATCTGGGAATTAATGTTCCATTATAAGATAGAGAAAGTATGATTTAAAAAATAAAATATCTTTTATTTATTTTTAAGATTTTGTTTATTTTGAGAGAGAGCGAGAGAGAGCACGAGCAGGGGGCAAGGAGAGGGAGTGGGAGAAGCAGACTCCCCGCTGATCAGGGAGCCTGATGCGGGGCTCGATCCAAAGACCCTGGGATCATGATCTGAGCCGAAGGCAGATGCTTAACCGACTCAGCCACCCAGGTGCCTCTTGAAATATCTTTTAAATTAATAACCATACACCAAAATTTTAATTCCATTTGGGAAATAACCCAGAAACAGTCTGGCAAGACTGAAAATTTCTATACCACATTGTACCCCAGTAGTTTTTATAACGAAAGCTCAAAAAGGATAGCTTCATTCAGAAGGGGTCAGTGTAGACTTTTGGGGGACATTGGAGACTGTTGAAGAGTGTATCCTACCCTTAATAGAATTCCTGGCAGAGAACATGTATTCATACATATTTGTCTGTCAATTGATTGTGTCCATCAGGAGCATTTTTAGTGTGTAATACGTCATTTGGATTGATGATCTCTATATACTAAATGTAAAAGGCTTTAGCAAGATCTAAATCTACTGAACATTTTGTTAAGGTATGTTGATCCCCTATGAGGCCGGTTATTTCCATTGCAAATTATGAGCACCAGGTGTTACGTGCAACTGATAAATCACTGACCTCTACCTCTGAAACTAATAACGCATTATTTGTTAATTGAATTTAAATAAAATAAAAAGATTTTTAAAGTAATATTTAAATAGTGTTGATAATCTCTTTGCCCCTCATATACAGAACTGGACTAGTATGGAGATTAGCTAACCCTTTGGCAAGAGATGGCGCGTGAACCCATCCAGTCCGCTCAGCCTCAGTTCTCCGTGGCAGTGCTGAACACATAATTCATCTCTTTGTATTTTATGTTCTGCATCCTGAAATTTAAAGTCCTTAAACAATTGTGCATTACTCATGTGTCTGTTTTTAAAATCAAGCCTATACTAGGGCTCAAAACTTTTTTTACTTGATAAGTGAATAAATGTTTTTCAAGTGAAAAACCAAGTTTCAGAGACTCTATCAACCCCAGTGAGAGGCACTGTCTATCTCTTTACGTTTTGGTGCCTGGCTGAAAACAATACAAAATTGTTGGCTAAATGGAGAGACAGAAACGGAGAGGGAAGTTCTTAAATCTAAAGAAAACTTCAGAGTTGAAGACTGCTTTTACACACATTCTCATTTACTCCTGGTAACAAGCTGTGGGTTAGCTATGTAATTTGATAAAGAAGCAAATCCCAAATGTTTGAGAGCCTCACACACAGTTCATAGATGTTAAGCACCAGACTAGGCTCCAGGTCATCTTACACAGGTCCATACTCTCGGTCCTGGGGGCTCGAGATCAACGCTTAGAGTAGTCTCGCTGAGACATCTGCTGTCTCAGAGCCTCCTCCTCCTCTGGCCGCTCTGTTTGCCATTGTCCATCCTCAAATCCTCTCCACCGTCTGTGTCTGTCCTTCTAGGTTAATAGCCTCAAAACCACCTAGTTAATCAAACTAGAAACCTGGGAGTTACCCAGACTGCTTGTGTCTTTCACATTCTTTCAGCTCCAAGTCCCGTCTCATTTGCTACCTGGACATTTCTGGGACCAGCCGTCCTCTGCTCTCCAGGGTTCTATCTTTTGTCTTAGTTCACTAATCCACCGCCCAGGCTTCTGGCCTCCAGGCTTGCCCCCTTCACACTGTAAGAGTGATCTATCTAAAATGAAAATCTAATTATGCCATGCTTTGTTCAAAGTATGCTTGCCCTCTGAGCCCTCCGTGGCCTGGCCCTCACGCACCCTTTCCCCCATCTCCCCCGGGCTCGCCCTTGCTTTTAACCATCCAGTAACAGGGGCTGGGGTAGAGGGTCCCCATATCTGGCTTTAGTTTTCTCTTTCCAGAGGAGAGCTACATTTTTTTCCTTCCCTTCCCCCAATTATTCTGCCCATTTTTGGTGAACACAGTCATAGAATCAGCCTTCAAAGCCTGAGACTTGGAAAAAAGCTACCCAGAGCATAGTTGTAGCTCATTCCTGAGTCCTATAGCTCAGTCCTTCTCTAGCACTCTCCCCTGACCAGCCTCTGGGTCCTGAGGTCAGCCCTGGTTTAAAAAAAACAAAAAACAAAAGCTAGAGAAACTGGGTATGAGTGAAAAGCACTTGGCAAAAAAAAAAGCAGATGCAAACAAATGCACACAACAAATGCATAAAACTGCAGGATTGGCCAGGCCCAGAGGATTGGCTGCTTTGGTTGCTGGGGGCAGTGAACCCCTAACAAAGGCTTCCTTTTGGTTACCTCCTCTCTGCCCCTTTGATCCCATCGTCCCGTCCCATTGTATATTCCATGCTGCTTTCTGTAGTGTCTGTTCAGCATAGTCTTTAGGACCTTTGAAAAAGCACCACTTTGGGATAACGAAGTGGTTGAGGGCGGATAGTTGCTTACCATGTCCTTGTTCTACGCCCCAAAACATACCCTCCCCTTCTAGATAGAAGTATTTCCTGAAGTCTTTCATTCTTAAGGTGACCCTAAACCTTTCCTTCGACCCACTGCTCTCCCCTCTCTTCAGCTTGTCTGGCTGATGAGTTTGGAGGAACCCATTTGAAAACTTTCATTGTTGGGCGCCTGGGTAGCTCAGTCGGTTAAGCGTCTTCGGCTCAGGTCATGATCCCGGGGTCCTGGGTTTGAGTACCACTTTGGGCTCCTCGCTCAGTGGGGAGCCTGCTTCTCCCTCTGCCCCTGCCTGCCCCTCTCTCTGCTTGTACTCTCTCTGTCTCTGTCAAATAACTAAAATCTTTAAAAACAAAACAAAACAAAAACTTTCATTGTTGATGGCCATCCCTCAGACATTACCCATAGTCCTGGAGTGCTGGCCAAATGTTCTCTTACCACAGCTGGAGCTGCGGTTCCCAGAAGACTGGTGATAGCCACGGGCAACTCAGATTTCAGGGAATCTGGGAACCCCAATTAAGATATTAACATTTGTAGGGCGCCTGGGTGGCTCAGTCGTTAAGCGTCTGCCTTCGGCTCAGGTCATGATCCCAGGGTCCTGGGATCGAGCCCCACATCGGGCTGCCTGCTCCGCGGGAAGCCTGCTTCTCCCTCTCCCACTCCCCCTGCTTGTGTTCCTGCTCTCACTATGTCTCTCTCTGTCAAATAAATAAATAAAATCTTTAAAAAAAAAAAAAAAAGATATTAACATTTGTATTTGCCCTTGACTGTACTGACGCAGATGTTTGTGAATATTTTTAAACATCCTGATACCTATGTTAACTCCTTTTTGGATTCTTTGTTCACTTTCATTTGCTAGAGCTAGTGTTCTTGCCCCAAATAAAATGTATTTAAATAAATGCAAATTAAATTTAAGTTAATCCCTTTTGCAATAATTGAATTATTGTGCTTTATTACAGGTGCCATTGAGCTCTACATCTGGATACATTACAGTAAATGTATCCTTTTGCTTTTGTTTACATTCCAGTAGGACTTTGGAATCCGAATGTTTCTGAAATTGACCCCCACCCCAAAATTTAAAGCCTCTTACAACTAATCCTTCTGAGGATATTTCTTGTTCTACGCCCCAAAACATATTTCTTTGAATACTTCAGTGAAATTTGGGAAATATTGGTATTCCTAGATTTAAAAGTATGACCTCAAGAAAGATTTCAGTGGTGCTTTGAAAAGGGACATATTTCATAGTGGGAGAAGGTTGGCATGATGAGTCCAATTTCTTTGATGTTATTTCACTTAAGAAATTGCTCCATTATTTAGGGTACCTATACATTCTGGGTTATGCCCATTTTCCCAACATAATAATTAATTGCATTCTAAAAGTGTCCTGGTTTGCATGATAAATTATGTGTTCTCCCTATCTATATTCTATTTATCAAACAATCGATTTGGGGGGGGGGGGTCTGTAATTAAGTTTTGCAAAGAAATACCAAAAAAGAAATTACTGGGCTTTTAAAAGCTCCAATATTTATGTAGTTTTAAAAAAAAGCAGTCTGTATTCTTACTCATCCTGCTGGAACTTGGCAAGTTTCCATTTGTGGCAGTAACTTAGCTCTTTATCTTCCAGAACCAAGAAATTGTCCTGATTGCAATTCAAAATTTTTAATTAAATCTGCTAAAATTTCAATGTGAGCTCTTTCTTTGTTGGCGATACAGCATTTCTGAGCAATAATCTCCAACTGTCTTGGTAGTAAAGTTTCTTCCACCTTTCCAGGAAGCATTTTTTTCTCTTTTCCTTCTGCAACGTAGGGTATCGAAGCCACTTATGAGGACGTTCACATTGCTTCTCCACATTATGCAGTTGATATTTCGATTTTCTCTCTGTGTATCTGCCTGCAGGTCTTTTGCCTTGCCTTTCTCCTTGTCTCTTTGTTATCGAACCTTTACATCTTGGGTTTTTCTTACATTTATTCGTTCATTTATTCATTTCTCATTTCTTTCGTGGCCAGTTCTCATTTTTTCTTATCTATTTTTAAGATCTTTTCCAGAGGTTCTTTATTTCACGGCTCCCTGATGTTAGTACTGTATCAAGCCGATTTCAAGTACGTTAGCAACTTCTCTTAACTTTCTTTAGTGCTACTATGTAAATAATATTTCAGTCTGCCTTGTAAAAAAGGTTATCAAGGGTGCCTGGGTGGCTCAGTTGGTTAAGCGACTGCCTTCGGCTCAGGTCATGATCCTGGAGTCCCTGGATCGAGTCCCGCATCGGGCTCCCTGCTCGGCAGGGAGTCTGCTTCTCCCTCTGACCCTCCCCCCTCTCATGTGCTCTCTCTCATTCTCTCTCTCTCAAATAAATAAATAAAACCTTAAAAAAAAAAAAAAAGATTATCAATATATTTTACATCCCTGGGGTGCCTTTTTGGCCCAGTTGATGGAGCATGTGGCTCTTGATCTTGGGGTTGTGAGTTCGAGCCCCACATTGGGTATAGAGAATACTTAAAAAAATAAAATATTTAAAAATAAAATTCAAAAAAATGGTTTTTTTTTACATCCTCAAATTCCACTGTCTTTTACATAATCCCTAGTGAGATTTCCCTCCCTCTTTCTAATCTTTCCCTTTGTGATATTACCATGACAGCATATAGACTTGAATTTTCCAGTACAACAAATGAGATCTCTTGGCCTTTTGATTGATTTGAAAATGGGTGAGACATTACATTTTCACCTTTTTGCCTTGTGGCAGCTACAGATAGTAATTCAGTGACCGTGACAAATTCCCAGAGTGATTCTGAATTAGCAATATATCCTGGCCGTTCTTAGAGATGACTTTTCATAGTTACTGTACATAAACAGTGAGTCCTTATCATTAAAAACAAACCTCTGAGATGGAAAATAAGATCAATTTCATTTTACGCCATGATAAAGCCTCTAGGGAGGATTTATAACATGGGTGTTAGCCTGCCATTGGAAACTATTTGGGGGCTTCTAAAAAATAAGACTTTTAAATTTAAACCCAATGAGCTCATTAATTCTTGGACAGAATAGAGTTAAGTGACCCTTCTACAGAAGATAACACATTTGAAAACATACATCACAGAAGGTAGATGCCATCAGGAAGCTACTCTATGACTGAGTGTTACAGAATCTGTAAGTTGAATGGAGTAGAAAAACTACTCTGGAAAAACTTGGGTGGGGGTAACGGGAAAGACCAGTAGAAGAAAGAAGGTCAGAGAAGTGACCGGGAGTGGTGAGAAAGGACCTTGTTCATGAAAAATGCCTTTGTCTGCCCGAGACTTTTCTATTGTGCTGTAATTTTTTTAAATGGGTCTTTCCCTCACAAACACACACAAAAGGAAAACAGAATAAAGGTTATTACTAAATATATAGTCCCATTGTTGGCTCAGGGTCCACCACCTTTCTCTAGCAAGATGACAGTTTATTATCAGTGGTAGGCATTTGAAGGATGTTGGTTTGATAAAGTATAACCCCTAAGCCACTTCCCTAACATGATCTTTCTAATATCTTCAAAAAGTTTCTGAGGCTTATCTCGTTCTAATCTTGTCTGGCAATGTGACAAATGCCTCAGGGAAGTGGGAAGGATATAACCTGTCTTCAGAGATTTATAGCATTGCAGACATCACAAATCCTGTAAGACATTTTTGTTCTTTTGGGGGATAGGATTCTATTAATAGTTTTGATATTATTAATATGAGTTAGCAATATTATTACTGGTTATCAGAACTGCCAATAGCACATGTGTTTTTTACATGAAGATGGTGCTTTTGACCTGCCAAGATTAAAGGATATATTTTCCAGAATCACATGCACATGCATTCTTTTCTATGCCTACCCTACCTTGGGAACAGTGGTGGCCATCTGTAAGCTGCCTGTCCAGGCCTGGGGATCCTGGCTTCAGCCATGGCAAAGCACAGACGTAACTAAATAGCTGCCCTGTCCATAATAAAATATGGAAATAAATGCTTGCCCTCCATGGAAAATTGGATCACATATTCTCTCTTTCTCGCTCTTGGTCTCTGACGTTATATCTACACCATCCAACAAATAGTCCCAGACAATAGAAATGGTATAAATAAGTTTGAATACTGAGTTTGAAGATTAAGAATAAATAAATGTCAAAAGATTTCCCATTTTATCTGGGGTATCGAAAAATTTACTTCTCTACCTTAAGTTTGAAGAACTTACTCCTGTTCACTTCTTTTCCAGGGTGTGTAGAATGATCGGTTAGCGCATTAATTTTGTGAAGCAATGTTCAGGGCACGTGATTAAAATTGTTTTACTTGCCTGCCCTTTGTGGATTGTATAAAGCCCTTCAGCACAGGCCCCAAATTTCACCTCTGGAATGTAGCTGCCCCCCCCATCCCCCGCTTGGGCACATGATAAAGACTGCTTTAATTAAGGTCAGTCCAGTCAGGTAGGATGGATACCAGAACCAAGAGCAGACCGGTTGCCTGTAGCTAAGGAAAGAGAGACCAGGATGTTTCCCTTCATGTGAAAAGTCTTAAGTAGGTTTTATTTTGGTACATTTTAATTAGGAAGGTGTGTTTAAGCATCTTGATATCAAAATAACTTTTCTGAATATAAGATCTCTGACAGCAGGCGTCTGGCTGGCTCAGCTGGTGGAGGGTGTGGCTCTTGATTTCGGGGTTGTGAGTTCGAGCCCCACCTTGGGTGTAGAGATTACATTAAAAAAAATAAAATCTCAAAAAAGAAAAAAAAGATCTCTGACAGCTCCAATGGACTATATAGATTAAGGTTGCTTTCTAGAAGCCACTAGATAACAGTCTGAAATGAGATAGGATGGTAATGACAAGGAAGAAAAAATGATTTCTTTGTAGGAGTTTCGGTGCTTGTCTGGCACTTCACAGAGACCTGAACTCACTGTCTTTTGATTTTGTTTTTTTTGGAGGTGGTTGGCGGGGGAGGTAGAAATGCTCCTTTTTCAAACTCCTTAATGCTCCCAACTTCTTAATTTTGTACAGAAATTTACCCTCTTCGATTGCAGCCTAAAAGCTAGGACTTCTTACAGATGAGAAATGTATACAGCCAATCATGCAATTGAGAACACCTGGTTAAATGTCAGATTAAAAAATTCCTGCCTGTTTGCTAGCTCTTTCACTAATTAACTAATTCAATAAACTTGCACTTCCAGCGCTGAGCTCTGCCTCCTCCACGTAGCTTCTCTTGGCTGCAGTTTATACTGTATCGATTATATATATATATATTATATTATATATAGTACATATATATAATATAATATATATAAATCAGCTCTGGCTCTTGCATGGGAAAATGAGGTTCTTTAAAAGAAGGTAAGGTCCTAAAAACCAAGAAATAGCACTTTATTACTTTCTGTAAGACGACTTTTAAAACAGAGTGTTTCTTTGTAGCTTAGTGACCCAAAGGCAACAGCAGTGCTTGTCACCGCAAGTTTGGGATCCAGCGCCCACTCCTGGCTGGCATCTGCTGGCCCCGGGTAGAGGCGGCTGGGGGACCCAGACAAGCAGCGTCCTGTTGGAGACCTTCCCTGCATTTTCCACAACAGCATCGGAATTTTCCTAAGGCAGTTTCACATCTGGAATTTTAAAGAAAGTTTGCCCTTCAATAAAATGGCAGTAAATCTTAGGAAACATTGTGCTTTTTTGTTTTAATTAACCTGGCATTTCTCTTACTAAACTATTAACAAATTATTGGCTGTTCCCTCCCTTTTTCACCCTTCATGGTAATAATGAACAAAGAGAAGAATTATGAAATGCTCTTTTGTGTGTTATTTTGAATGAAGGTGGTATTCTTATTCCGCAGGGTATCTCTTACATTTCTTACATAAGAATATGTATATACTAATCTAAGGCATAAATATTACATTTTATTTATGCGAAAATACAATTATTTTATTATGAAAATGTGGAGTTTGTAGGATTAAACAGTATTGAAACACATTTCTGCTGAGTGGCTTGTGTGTGACCTGCCTTTATCCAGTTTTTAGAGACGCTGTCGTATTTGAAAACCTGATTGGGAAGCTGTCATCACTACAATATGCCAGTTACTAAGCATGTGAACTATCTCTCTAAAAGCCAATTTTAATGAATTCAGCCTGCTTTTAGAATAGCCTAATCAAATTCTGAAGGAGACAGTTTCTTATTTTAAAATGTCAAAGCTGTTCACTTTTTGATTGAAGAAATGCAATTGGGATGATTTTGGAATGAGTATCTTAGTGTGTGTTTGAGGAACCTTTTTTATAGAGAGAGAAAAACTTTGCATGGTTACATAAAACAGTCATGAAACCTAGAATTTTGATTTGCCAATTTTGTAAAAACAAGATGCCTCCCACAGAAACCTCAGAATTGTAATAATTCAAGTGTTCTACGAATTGTGCATGACAGATAACATCAGGATAGATCCCATCCTCCCAATGCCTAAAGCAACTTTTAAACAAACTTGGGCATCTTTAAAAATAGAGCTTTTGCAGAAAGGAAGAGAGGATTGTGTGTGAACGGTGCTATAAAATCTGGAGTTGTATTTGCTATTTTGATTATTGATTTGCCCCCTTATTTTGAGGGAAGCATCTGGGGGGGGGGGGAATAGTTGCAAACTAGAGTCATCCCCTGCTCTAGTGTACAGAGATCTGAACTACTTGAGCTTGCAAGTTATTTAGAATTTGAAATGCATTTTCCCAATGGGACCAGGTCCAGTTCGCTTGTTTCCTTCATTTGTCCCTGCCTTCATCCATCAGCTTATTGGGTTGTTCCTCATTCCAGGCATTGTTCCCAGGCCAGTCCACAAAAGGTTAAGTAGAATGCATATGTTTGGAATAAACATTTTATTTAAAAAGCGTCTAACCATTGTCTTAAAGGCTTAACTCAGTGCAGCTATGACGAGGTTTTTGGTCCCTAGGCCTGGAAATTAATAGCCTGTTTTGGTGTGTGTCCTACACCGAGTGTAAGCTCTTTGAAGGGGGGCACTATTTCTTTCTAGCCTGGTTACCTGGCACATTGCAGATGCTTAGAAATATTTGTTAAATATTTGAATCCTTCTTTGAAGCCCATACTGCGGTCTTGTACAGTAGAAAATTAAGAAGTCAGGTTTCACTGTAGAGACTTCTTGACTAATTATAGAACTCATTTGTTCAGGGGCGCCTGGGTGGCTCAGTCGTTAAGCGTCTGCCTTCGGCTCAGGTCATGATCCCAGGGTCCTGGGATTGAGCCCCGCATCGGGCTCCCCGCTCAGTGGGAAGCCTGCTTCTCCCTCTCCCACTCCCCCTGCTTGTGTTCCCTCTCTCGCTGTCAATCTCTCTGTCAAATAAATAAATAAAATCTTAAAAAAAAAAAAAAGAACTCATTTGTTCAGTCATTTTTTAAAAAATTTTTTTCAAAGATTGCATCTATTCATTTGAGAGAGAGAACAGAGGGAGAGTAAGAGGGAGAAGCAGACTCCCTGCCGAACAGAGAGCTCAAAGCGGGGCCCGATCTGAGGACCCTGAGATCATGACCTGAGCTGAAGGCAGACCCTCAACCAAATGAGCCATTCAGTCACCCCTCATTTGTTCAGTCATTTGATAAAGATGGACTGAGGCCCTACTTTGTGCTAGACCCCGTCTCTGAATAAGGGTCAAGATGCGAGAGCGCAGACCTGGACCCAGACTGCGTGTTTGAATTCTGGCTACCGCACTTGCTAGCTGGATAATCTCGAGCAGTTCACTTAATCTCTTCTGCAAAGTGGGGGCAATAATAGTCGTTCCCTTCAAGGGTGGTTGTAAGGATTAAATGAATTACTTTCTAGATAATGCGCAGGCCCTGTATAGGTTTTAGTTATCACTGTTGTTGTGGCTATGGTGGTGATGGCCGTTAGGAAGAACAAAGACAGGTGTGTGGGGGGGATGCAGCTGGACAGATAGGAGGACCCCGTCGTCTCCATCTGGGGGCTTCTTCCTCTGACTGGGGAAGCCAGTGAAACCTTTTAAGCTGGGGGAGGGTGTAGATGCAGTCATTGGCTTTTTGCCTGTGCCAAGGCCAGAGAACTTCACTTAGGAATTTCAAGAAGCAATTGCCCAGGGCACCCTTGTAAGTGACCACTTGAACATAATCAACAGGACTTTATGTCTGAATCCCAGAAAAGAATATTGATTGTATTCAGGAACTGAGTGGGGTGGTAAATGTTTGCTTACCTTCAAAGTGGAATTAAGAGACACATAATATCTCAGACTTACCTTCAGGCTATTTGAAAAGAAACTCAAATTTGGTGATTAAATACTGAAAGGTGTCATTCTTTTTACTCCCTAGGCCCCTTGGAATAATGGAAGGCTTATATGCACTGGGAATAGGGGTAAGGCTATTGCTAATTAGGAATAACCAAGTAGAATTTAAAGAAGATGCTATATGGAAATAATAAATAGAATAATAGTAAATCATTCTAGAAGGATTCTACGGGGACAGTTTTAGAAAGCTATTCTTTAATAAGTAAATTTCATTTCTTATTGTTAAAATATTTGGAATGTATTATAACTTACAAATATTCATTTGTTATATTTCACAATTATGTGTTAAACCATAAAAAACCATAATGAGAAAAATTTCAACCCTTAGCTCTTATGTCATTTGAAACTTGACAAAACATTGGAAATAATTATTTTTGTGCTTCTTTACTTAAAAAATTAGTTATGTAAATGTAGTACTCAGGTAGATATATGTTGTGAAAGATATTAAATTTTAGAGGTAGGAATAAGAAAAGCAAAGAAAAGAAATGTTGCTAAACTCATCTTATACTCCCACATAAGATTTTTGGTTTCCACATTTTTAAACACAATAATACTATTTAATCCAAAGGAAAAAAAAAAGTACTTGGGCTAAGTTTATTCTATTTCCGTCTATATTCTCCTGGAATTTGTATATTCTACAAGAGTTTGGAGATTTTTTTTTTAAAGCCACCCACAAAAGTGGTACTTTTAAATGGACCATGCCATCTAAGTGTCTGAATCACACTACCTAGTAAGGTACTCTGAGTTATTTAAAAAAAAAAAAAAAGCTCTAGGTCCATTCTGTTTTCTTCAAACTAGAGGAATTTTCATATTAATACCCATTATTGCCAAGTGCCTTAGGGAAAGAGTTGCTGAAGGGAACTTGAACCTAAGTTTTAGGGGGAAAGTCTATGTTTTAAAACCTCTACTATGAACTTGGATTTGTCGGCATTAATAATTGATTCCTTTTATTCTCTTGGCTTTGGCTAAACATCTTGTTTAAACCTGAAATTTCCTCTTTTTTTAAGATTTACTTATTTAATTCGCGTGTGTGGGGGGAGGGGCAGAGGGAGTGGGGGGGAGGGGCAGAGGGAGAAGGAGAGGAAGGCAGAGAAGCAGACACCCCGCTGAGCACAGTGTGCACTGGGAGGTGATGGGGGGGCTTGATCTTATGACCCTGAGATCATGACCTGAGCCGAAACCAAGAGTCGGGCACCTTTTTTTTTTTTTTTTTAAAGATTTTATTTATTTTTTGGGTGCAAGAGTGGGCTAGCGAGCAGGAGTGGGGGGGGGAAGGGCAGAGGGAGAAGCAGACTCCCCACCAAGCAGGGAGCCCAATGCTGGGTTTGATCCCAGGACTCTGGGATCATGACCTGAGCTAAAGGCAGATGCCCAACCGACTGAGCCACCCAGGCACCCAAGAGTTGGGCACCTTAACTAACAGCCACCCAGGCGCCCCAGAATTTTCCTCTTTTTAATAGGAATGTGCCTGACCTCATGTGATGCTTGCACTGTTGTATATAGGCTGCTGGTTCCTCCATGGAATAACGTGTGCACCGTTAAGGAGTCTAAAGGGACATATAGGGGTCACCTCTCACCTTTGGAACACATCAGCGTCCTATTCCAGATTCCTTTTTAAAAGATAATTAGGGAAATATGTTTCCATTATTTTCTTAGAAATAGTGTCTTTCTCTAAGAACAATTTCGGTCCATTTTTATAGTGTTCCACATAATTCTAAGAGTTTCCATTTAAAGATTATCAGTTATTTTACTTCTTTGCTCATTTGTATTTTCTAATTTCTTTACAATAAGAATGATAGGTACTATGTAATGAGCACTTAATACATGCAAGGCTTATGTGCATTATCTCTCTCATTTTTTTGAAGATTTTACTTATTTATTTGACACAGAGAGAGAGAGCGCACGCACAAGCAGGGGGAGTGGCAGGCAGAGGGAGAAGCAGGCTCCCGGCTGAGCCGGGAGCCCTTTGCGGGACTCGATCCCAGGACCCTGGGATCATGACCTGAGCTGAAGGCAGCCGCTTAACCAACTGAGCTACCTAGGCGCCCTGCGTTCTCTCTTTTAATGTTCATAATAATAAGCAAAATGAATTCAGTTCTAAGACCCTTTATAGCATCAGCTTACTTTTAGCGCTTACCACAACTCAATGGGGATTTTTATTATCCGCATTTTTCAAAGGAGGAAACTGAGGCAGACATTCCGTGACTTGCCGGCTGGTCACTCAGGGTAAGTGGCAGAACCGGGCTTGAACGCGGCAGTCCAGCTGTCCACCCCACTCTTAACAGCTGTGCTGTGGCACACTTCACTCCATCACGTCCGGATTACCTGATACTGCCTGTAGTTTATGGATGGCGGACCTGGAGCGCAAGGAGGTTAACTAACTGGCCCACGATGACAGAGCTGGGGAGACACCCAGATCCCTCTGATTCTAGAGCCCAGATACCTTGCAATAATGTGTTACAATGGACTGGTTTGGAAAAAGAAAAAAAAATGGGGGGTGGCAGACAAATATTCATATTCTGACCCCACTTCCCTGTTTGCCATAAAATCGTTGTGTTTACTTGGCTTTAGAACGGGGTCTTTACGGACATTCCTGAGAGAGCCGCTGCTGGCTGCGACCGCTGGGGGCTGCCTGAGCCCAGCTCTTTGCACGTCCTCCGCTCCTTTCCCAAAGAGGAGGAAGGATGCCTCCTCCCCAGCACTGATGCCCCTGGCGCTGGTGGTCCCTCGGGAATCTTACTGATTTCTGTGACTTTCCCGCTCGTCCCTGCAACGGGGTTGGCCATACTGTAACTCACATTTGTGGGGCTAAGGGAGATTTCAGCTGGTATCTCTCATACTTTACAAAACTCATCTTTTTCACCCGAATGCCATTCTGTAGGTTAAGGACCATCATAAGGACTAGTTGAACATTACGGAACCAGAGTGGGAGTTTTTGGTGGGCTGGGATGGTGTGGGTCAACTGCTTCCTACCAAATGGTTTTAAAAATTCAAAATCTTGCATTGCATTGGTTAAAAACCGTGTGGTCTCTGCCTGTGAAATTAACCGAGCTCTAGCGTTGGACCCATCCAAAGGCAGACGGTCGACTGGCTGCTTTTCTGAAGGGAGGATGTCCAAATAAACATCTCCTCCTCCCTTGGGCCACACACAGAGAGGAGAAAGCGACTGGAGCTGTTGGCCCCAATGTGTGTGTTTCTCTTTGCTCTGCCCTCCTCCTTCTTTATTTATTTGCCACCGGACCGCGGTGGCGCCCTTATTCCTCACAGGTGGATCAATATTTACAGCCACTGAGGGGAGACGTTGGTTCTTCTCTTCCCGTTCTGTAGGCTGCTGTTTTTCTGGGGCTCTTCACAGCTGCTAGCAGAGCTGCTGTTAGAATGACCAGGAGCTTTGAGAGATGGCCAGTTCAAAGGAATTCTGTTTGGAGCGCTCACAGCATCTTCCTGTTTGCTAGGAGAGGAAAATAACTCGGCTACACACAGGTAGGAGACCCAGAAGGCGGATATGTGGTTTATGGTAGACGTTTATTTCCCCATCTTTATTTTTTCTCATGATCGCCTCAACATTCTAGTGTGTGATCACCACCATCTGTACAATTATAGTTATTTAACCTCTGTAAGTTTAAAATTGAAGGTTGCATAGGTGCATATTAACAAGGGTGGTGCTGATAAATAAGAAATAGGGGCAGCTGATCACAACAGCGTTTTTAAATTAATGAATGCGATTGGCTTTAATTATAAAAAAAATACATATGTCTAGCAGGCTTCCTCAATAAGCCTCTTTTATGCTGACTGTGGCACATTTTTCCTCAAATAATTGCAAAGCTCAGCTTTATCATTAAGCAGATGGTTTCTATTAATTCCCAAGGAAAGTAAATGATTGCAATTTACCAAATACTCAAAACTCGAAGATTTTAGAGTTCAGTCCTACAACTTCAGGCATGAATCTGTGTGTCATCCTTTTTTTCAGGGGATGCAGAGGAGAGGAGCCCTTCTAACAATTTCATAATATCCCCCAGTTTAAATAGGGGCTTCGAAAGTCATTTTGAGAGTACTCAATGCTGAATTAGAGCTAAATCCCTGTTTCCTGGCTGGTTCTAAATTTCCGTAGTGTTTTTGGTCTCTATTTTTGTTGTTTTGTTAGCGGAGAAGGGGTTGAAAATGTTCTAGATAAATTTGAGTGCCAGCTGAAAAAAGTCCAAAAACTGTAAATTCAGGTAGTACCATAGAGGTTATTTCTTTTAAACAAATGCTACGTTGATGTTTTGTCCTATTGGACAACACGTGTGAGATCATTTCATTGGCAGTTTCAAAGGGAAGATAAACTGGTGGAGAATATCCCCATGCAAGTCCACCCTCTCCCCCTGCCCCCCATTAAATAAACTAATGTTTGCAGGGGATTTCTTCAAACTTGTTGATTTTAACCAAATAATATTGATTCCTCTCTTCATTTTAAAGTTCAGTCATTTGCTTAACAAATTCTGGCTTGGGTGGGCTACCGTGTGCGAGGGGCTAGGGCTTGAAGGAGAAAGGATTGTGTCCCTGATTTCAAGGGCTTACAAAGCAGGTAAACCAAGGCAGTTCTATCAGATACCCAGACGGGCAGCACCTCAGTACATGGGCAGGTGTCAAGAAAGAATCAGAACAGAAATAGCACTGCAGCTAAGACCAGAAGGATGAATAGAAGCTTTCCAAGCTGTAGGCACGGTGGTGAGGGAAGAGGGTGTCAGAGAGGCCCCAAGGCGGGGTAGGTTCAGGGACCTCTCAGGTAATTAGACGTTGCCAGAATGCAAGTTTTAAGGGAAGAGTGTTGGAAGCTCAGGTCAGACTGGTCGGCTAAGGCCGGGTAATGATGCCCTTTATGTCTTGCTAAGAGGAGTTAAGATTTTAATCCTATAGGTGATACTCTTTGAGGCAGCAGTCCAGAGAAAAGATAGATTAGAGGAGGTGAGAGGAGACTGGGGAGAAGAGTGAGCAGTCTCTTGCCAAACCTCGGGAAGAGAGAGCAAGGAGTCTGTGGTGACTTTTAGGTGTCTGGTTTAGACAGCTGTTGGATGAGGCATGTGCACTCTGTGAGAAAGGGACTGTGGGAGGAGAAAGCAGAGGCTGCCTTTGAGTCATGGAGAGTTGATGGTCAGTATGCAGGGGCGGGGATGGAGGGTGAGGGGGTACGCGGTCCCAGAGCGTAAAGGAGATCTGTGGCTTTGAGCCCCAGTAGGCCCTAACCTGGGAGCTCTGAGCGTGGCTCATGGAAGTGCAGCAAGACAGGCTTAACGGCGATGGATATTTTAACCCTGGGCTCTTTGAACTGTTTGTTTTGTATTCACACAAACCCCTTCGGTGTGGATCCGGCTAGAGCTTGTGGGGCATGTACTCTTGCCCCCCCCAAAGTTCAGCAGTGCACTTGGTGCCGCCCCGCGTGCCTGGGAACACCCAGAAATCAGGGCCGCTGGCAGGGGCCCAAGCCATTCATTTATGGTGCTCCTCGGATTTCTAACCTAGCTTCCTATGGGGCGAGGCGGCCCTTGTCTCTCCCTTCTTCTCATACCAAATCACAGAACCTCTGAGATGCAGCTTTGCAGCCTTATCATTAGTTTAAACTGGAGATGGAGTTGGGACAGGACAGCACATTCTGCCTGAAATAACGACCTTCGTCTTCCTCGCCTCCTCTGCAAATACCGGCCTTTAGGGCCCAGCTCAGATCCCACCCCCTCCCTCTTTGACCACTGGCCTGAAATTGGGCATGCCCTGGCTCCTTGGAACTCAGTATTTGGCACCCCTTATTTGCCACTTAGCTTACGCTGCTTTATGCACTAGGTTATTCTGGTGAGCGTGGATACCTTATACTTTTTCTGGATTGAACTCTCCTCATGGAATTAGCCTGTATTATCCTCTTTGGGTCCCCTTCTCTGTCTTTTATTGAATAGTTATGCTTAGGAAGAACATAATAAATATTTTTGTGTGAAGATATTAGGGGATCTTTTTTTTTTAAAGATTTTATTTATTTTTATTTATTTGACAGAGAGAGGCACAGCGAAGAGAGGGAACACAAGCAGCGGGACTGGGAGAGGGAGAAGCAGGCCCCCAGCCAAGCAGGGAGCCTGAGGTGGGGGCTCGATCCCAGGACCCTGAGATGATGACCTGAGCCGAAGGCAGACGCCTAACGACTGAGCCACCCAGGCGCCCCGATATTAGGGGATCTTAAAGATATAGGATGCATTTTTTCCTACGACACAGACCATGAGTGTTTAACATTGATTTTCCTCTCTTACAAATTAAAATGTTCAGTTCTAAACATAGCTGTCTTTATTAGAGACATAGTATTATTAATCCGAGAACCTTGGAAGTAGGTTTATCCAGTGTCCAGCTTTTCATCTGAATTGGCCTAATAATAATAGCTGATGTTACTTGAGCATCACGTATGTTAGCCCATCCAGTCTTTAAAAATAACATCATGAATTGGGTGCATTATTTTCTCCATTTTACAGATGGGGAATATGAGCCTTAAAGAAGGTAAGGAACCTGCCCGGAGACACACAGCTGTGAAGGGGCAGAGCTGGAACATGTGTCCAGCTGGGGTCAGCTCCAACATCAAAGCCTGGGGTTCTATCCACTGCAATATGCTCAGGCTCTTGTGCATCCATTGCATTACATAATCTGCCCAAGGACCTCCTGGAAATCTGTTGCTAGCCTTATTTACAGATGATTAAATCTATCTGGTGCCCAAGCCTTTGCTTTGTCAACTGTATACCACTTCCTCTTATTAGCACTTGCTGGGAAGATGCCTCGGGTGCGGGTTTGAGGTAGCTCATCTCTAAGAACCTTCCCATTCTAAGATTCTGTGTAATAAAAGCTAGATATGGGGCGCCTGGGTGGCTCAGTCGTTAAGCGTCTGCCTTCGGCTCAGGTCATGATCCCAGGGTCCTGGGATCGAGTCACACATCGGGCTCCCTGCTCAGCGGGGAGCCTGCTTCTCCCTCTCCCACTCCTCCTGCTTGTGTTCCCTCTCTCGCTGTGTCTCTCTCTTTCAAATAAATAAATAAAATCTAAAAAATAATAATAATAATAAAAGCTAGATATATCCAGGAAATACCATGACAAAGAATGAAATTATTCCACTTACAGAAAGTAACCTGCTCTAGATTGCTTTTATTAGTGAGAATGCATGAATACTTGGAACCTGCAGCTAATTATAAGGAACGAAAACAAAAATGTCGGTTTTATTTTGTCACACTATTAACAAGTAATCGAAATGGCTCATTTGAATTTCTTTCTTTTCCCTTCTTGCGAAAGAGTTGAAATGCAATGAAAGTGTAGGGCCCGAAGACAGACAACAACCAACCAAAGAAATAGAGTTCTTGGAAAATTCACAAAATGACATAATTTAGCCAGTAAATTTAAGAGTTTTATTGCCTTGCTAGAAAACTCGATGCTCACTGAAGTTGGCTTCAGAAATTCTTGAGTACTAAGTGGACGATTCACTACTTTGAAGGGCCCCAAGTGAAGAAGAATATGTAGTTCTTCCATTAATTTTTGCCTCAGATATTCCCGAAAGCTGGATAGTACAGAGTCCACAGTAAGTCAGGTGAAAAATTCCTTCCATGGCATGAATCTGTTTTTATTTAACTTGTGTTAATGTCCACTACTCCCATTTTGTCTCTATGTAACATAGTTTTGTCTGTGATTGATTACCAGTACATTTCAAATTTATGTATACTGTGATTTAATTAACCTTACCCTTAAGCAATGTATTTTGAGACATATTAATGAGGTGGGAGTCTTTTCAGAGTTTTCATAATTTATACATCCTTCTTTTTTTGTTTTGGCTTGGCATCAAACTTTGAAATTCTGCACGGCAAAAGGCTGAGTTCTGAGCCTACAGGACTGCAAGGAAGATCTCCCATATATTTTCAGGCCCGTTTGCTCATTAATGTTTAGAAAAGATTACTTTCTTAAACCTGAATTCTTCTTTTCTCTACTGCTGATTAAGAATGTACTTGAAAAATATTTTTTGGCTGTAGAAATTTTTTACTGAGTCGTTCAAATTAGTTTCGTGACAGTCCTTTAAAAAATATTTTAATATGTTGAATTTTAATGTTTTCCAAGAACAATTTAGTATATGTGACTTTGGGAGATTATGTATTTCTCCAGCCTTCTGCTCAGTGCGTACTTGCTATGAGAAACTGCAGAATGAATCCTGGCTTTATGCTTTTGGGTCTCTGTGTCATTCATCCAGTGACACTCAGCGAATATCTTTAAAGCCTCCTAATTGTGCTAGTTGCTGTCAGAATTCAGTGTGGTCGCCCTAGGAATTTATACCTATTTCTCCTCCAAAGCAAGACACAGGAAAAACAGCTCATCTTCATCTATTATAATGGGAAGTCAGAGATAATGACTAAAAATTTTAAATTATTTAGACATATGGAGGTAAGTATCAGAAGGAATATCTACAAAGGTTAAAAGTGGTTGACTCCAGGGGCACCTGGGTGGCTCAGTGGGTTAAGCTTCTGCCTTTAGCTCAGGTCATGATCTTAGGGTCGAATTGAGCCCCATGTCAGGCTCCCTGCTCAGCGGGGAACCTGCTTCTCCCCCCGCACCATGCTCTCTCTCTCTCTCACACTCTCTCTCTCTCAAATAGATAAATAAAATATTTAAAAGAAAAAGTGGTTGACTCTGGTGACCAAACCACTACTGTTTCTGTTTTAAGGCTTTTAGCACTGTTTTATTCTTAAAAACAATTGCATATATATTACTTTTTTAAAAATAAAAAAAAATGTTAACACATAACTAATTTTACCAGATGGTTAGCATTGTTCTTAGAGTTCTGGGTAGAGAATGAATCCCATCCTTATCCTGATGCAATCTCCTGTCCAGCAGAGGGCCTGTACCATCTTACTTGGAGAGTAGAGTAACTCCATCTTTACCTGGAGTTAGGCCCATGAACGTAACACTGGTGGACAAGAATGGGGAGATTTTGCCTCACTGGATTCACAGCCCAAATAATGAACGTTGCAGAAGGATTGTAGTTGGTAGACTACAAATACTACATAAAAAATAACTTGAAAATAGAAAAGATATTGAGGAATAGGATATTGACACAATACCAAAAAATTACATCTACTAACCATCAGTAAAGGAAAAAAAAAAACCTTATAATGGAGAAATCTGGTGCTCACCAGTTTAACCAAGTGATTTCTCCTAAATTCAGTAGTAATGGGACAGTCTGATATGTTCTTTGGTGTGAAACAATATGAAGTGTACAACATCACCAATGAAATCTTTTTTCCAAGAATGTTTAACCTAATGCAATCAACAGGAAATAGAAGGGCTTGCAGAATATAACAGACAATATAAGGAAACAACCAAATCTAGAACATGGGCCCTTCTACAAGACAACCATTCTGACTTCAAAAAGTCATTGTCATTTGAAAAAACAAAAACAAAAATGGGGACACTATTCTAGACTGAAAAGACTGAAGAGACCTTATGACCAACTGGAATATACAGCCTTCAGTGGATTCGGGCTAGGAGGGGGGAAAAGCTGCTATTGAACCGTTTTTGAAACAAATGGAAAATTTTGAACAGAGGCTTGGAAAACCCTAGTTTTGTAAGCTTACTTGCTTTGACAGTGTAGACAAATAAAAGCAAGGGCCGCAAGAGCCATATCTTGTGAAATCTAGCATAACTAGTTCCTTTCTGGAACTTTCCTCACACTCTGCCCGTGGAAAGACAGGAGCATAGCTTCCAGAGCTGCCACCTACTAGGTTGCTGATGTCTCCTGAACACACCATCTTCCTCTCAGCACTTCATTTTCTTGGTAATGTAAACTAACTACACTAACCTCATGAGGACGTGTTCAGCTGAGTTGTGGTACGACCAGATGGGAACATGCTGTATGGACGTGAAGCTTCAAGCCTGTTTCTCTTACTGGCTCCAGACTCCCCACACCCTATGACTGGAGCAGGACATGGATTCTCTGTTACTGGCTAGTACTGTTGTAAACATCTTCAACATGGACATGGCCACTGCTCTCCCTTCAGAGAAAGGTCAACCTGATGTGGGAAGTGTGCACAGATCATCCCTTGTCACCTGACTGCTGATACACAGCCACTGTGGCTGATGACAGGAGTTTGACCAGCCTTTGTGGCTGTTGCTGGGACCACTGTCTCTTCTCCCCAATGAGGAAAATGGTTCTTGCTCTGCCTCAGCCAGTTCTACTCTCAGTAAGAAAAGAGAGGAGTTGGCACAATTCTTGTATAGGCAACGACCAAACTAGGTAATTAAAGACAAAAACAATCCTCTTTTTGACCTGAATAAGTAAAAAATTTCCTCTGTACAATGTAAATTATACATTTAGTTCCCAACTTCTACTTTGTTCTGGGTTGTCCAGACCTTACTTCACCAACTCCATGACTTAGTTATCTTCTAGAAGAGTGCATCTTATGTTGTTGACTATATCTGGATGTTAATATATATCTTGAAATTATACTTCAGTGTCTTTGAATTATTATTTTTTACTTATTTTATAAGTTTGTACCTCTTCATCCTCTTCACCTATTTTCCCCATCCTCCCACCCCCTCCCCTTTGGGGACCACCAGCTTGTTCTCTATATTTATGAGTCTGTTCCTGTTTTGTTTGGTTTTATTTTGGATTCCACATATAAGTGAAATCATATGGTATTTGTCTTTCTTTGTCTGACTTATTTTACATAGCATCTACCCTCTAAGTCCATCCATGTTGTCATAAGTGGCAATATTTCATTCCTTTTTATGGCTGAGTAGTATTCTGTTGTATATGTATACCACATCGTCTTTATCCATTCATCTATTGATGGACACTTGGGCTGCTTCCATATCTTGACTATTGTAAATAATGCTGCAATAAACATAAGGTGCATATGTTTTCAAATTAGTGTTTTCATTTTCTTTGGGTAAATACTCAGGAGTGGAATTACTGGATCAAATGGTATTTTCACTTTTAATTTTTTGAAGAACTTTCATGCTGTTTTCCATAGTGGTTTCATCAATTTATACAGGGTTTCCTTTTCTCCATATCTTTGCTAATACTTGTTATTTCTTGTCTTTTTGATTCTAGCCATTCTGACAGGTGTAGGGTGATATCTCATTTTGGTTTTGCATTTCTCTGATGATTAGTGGTGTTGAACACCCTTTTCATGTGTCTGTTGGTCATCTGTATCTCTTCTTTGGAAAAAGGTCTATTCAGGTCCTCTGCCCATTTTAATATCAGATTATTTGGGTTTTTTGGTGCTTAGTTGTAGGAGTTCTTTATATATTTTGGATGTTAACCCATTATTAGATATATCATTTGCAAATATCTTCTCCCATTCAGTGGGTCGCTTTTTCATTTTGTTGGTTTCCTTTGCCTGAGGAGACATATCCAGAAAAATGTTGCTAAGGTATATGTCCAAGAGATCACCACCTACATTTTCTTTTAGGAGTCTTATGGTTTCAGGTCTTACATTTAGGTTTTTAATCCATTTTGAGTTTATTTTTGTGTATGGTGTAAGAAAGTGGTCCAGTTTCTTTAAAAAATTTTTTTCTTTTTAGATTTTGTTTATTTATTTGAGAGAGAGAGAGACAGAGATAGTGAGAGAGAGCACAAGTAGGGAGGAGAGGGAGAAGCAGGCTCCCCACAGAGCAAGGAGCCCAATGCGGGGCTCGATCCCAGGACCCCGGGATCATAACCTGAGCCGAAGGCAGACGCTTAACCGACTGAGCCACCCAGGTGCCCAAAAGTGGTCCAGTTTCATTCATTTGCATCTAGCTGTCCAGTCTTCCCACCACCATTTATTGAAGAGACTGTCTTTTCTCCTGTAGTATATTCTTGCCTCCTTCGTCATAGATTAACTGACCATATGAGTATGGGTTTGTTTCTGGGCTCTCTGTCCTGTTCCATTGACTTATGTGTCTGTTTCTGTGCCAGTACTATACTGTTTTGATTACTGTAGCTTTGTCATATATCTGAAAATCTGGGATTGTGATACCTCCAGCTTTGTTCTTTCTCAAGATTGCTTTGGCTGTTGTGGTTCCCTACAAATTTTAGGATTACTCCTTCTAGTTCTGTGAAAAATACCATTGGTATTTTGATAAGGATTACATTGAATCTGTAGATTGCTTGGGATGTTTTGACAGTATTAATTCTTCCAGTCCCTGAGCATGGAATATCTTTCCATTTGTTTGTTCTTATCAATTTGGATGGCTTTTATTTCTTTCTCTTGTCTGATTGCTGTGGATAGGACTTCCAAAACTGTGTTGAATAAAAGTGATGAGAGTGGACATCCTTTTCTTGTTCCAGATTTTAGAGTAAAAGCTTTTTAATTTTAAAAATTTTTTTTCTTCATGAATATTGTGTACTTGTCATATATGGCCTTTATTACGTTGATATGTTCCATTTACACTCACTTTGAATCATTTTATCTCTGAATGGGGGCTATAGAACAATTCTAGGTGAGCAGATAATATACTTGTTTTTAAAAGCCAAATCCCCAAATACCTCTTTCATTTCTTAAATAGATACTTTGTATGTCTTAAGGGAAGATTTCTAAATACAAACACAAAGTAAAGGGTCTTAAAGGGGCATGATAGGGATGAAGGAAAATATTTCATGGCCACTGAGCTATGATAAATCCCTTTCAGATCTAATAAAAATAATTAACGTTCACTTAAAGCTTACTGCTAAGTACTTGCTTATTGTTGTATCATAAGGTCAGTATTGCATTTAGTGCTCCCAGCAACCTTAGTCTCATTCCCATTTTATAGATGAAGAAACCGAGTCTTAAAGAAATAGCTAATTGTCCTCAGGCCCACATGACGAGGTGGCCGAGTGGAGAATTAGTACGCAGGCAGCAACTCCAGACTCAAGTTCTCAGCCATCAGCCTGCCATCTTTCTGTCAGAGCTGTTTACTCTCCTCCTGGGGGGGAAGAATGCTGTCCTTGAGTTACCCTCCCAAAGTGAAGTGGGAGTGTGAGGAATCTTAGCACGAACTTGTACTGGTTTAGGTTATGTAGCAAAAATAAAAGTACTGATTTAACTCTCAAAACATTTCCATCTTATAATTTGTCCAACAAGATCTTAAACAAAACCAGGGAGGTTCGTAATGTACACACAGTATAATCCTGATGAACTTGACTAGGTGGAATGATTTTATGTTGTATTAATCGTAGTTGACTTTCTCCACACATCAGCTAGAATGGCAACTGGAAGAGATATCAAATATTCTTCTCTAGGACATTGGATTGTAATTAAAGAGCTCTGTTCCACTGCTTCTTTAACTTTCTCTGAAGTCCAAAATCAAAACCAGAACTCTAGCATACTTGACATTTCTTTCAGTCTTGTGCATTAATAAAACTCTTTTTCTTGCTGCTTTGTAAGGAATACATTTTAGAAAGACACAAAGGGCTCTTATTTCCTTAAAAACTGAATGCATAAACATGTGACTTTTAAATACAAAAATGACTGACCTTTTAAACTTAACTAGAAAGTTCTTAATAACTGATTACAAATAGTGATTGCTGAAATTTCTGGAAAAATGGAAATTGCTGATAGAAAGCTATGGTAAGAATTTACAGAGGTGCCTGCTCATACCACAACAACTGTCAGCTGTCCCATAAAAAAGGTTGCTCACTATTTTCAGAGTAGGATGGAAGGTCCCAGTAACATAAAGACACACTCAAAACTTCTGATTATATTGTTTTCTAAGTGTTTTAATCATTTTCTAATTTTAAGATAAAGCTTGGCTATTCAGTTGTTTGTAATCATGGAAGATTATTTAGCGGGTCCCTTCAGTTATCAAATATACATTATATATTTTTTCTTGACTATTTCTTAGATTATTTTAAGTATATATACTGTATATAATTTACAATTCATTTTAAAGCCATTAAAAAGGATGAATTCCCATGTGTTTTTCTTGAAGTTGACATAATATAGCTACCAGTATCTTACTTTTAAGAAATTGAAGGCATTAAATGTCTAGGTTAAAGACCTAATGTCTTTTAAGAAGAAAAAGAAAGTGTATTTATATGTAACACTGAAGCAATTTGTACCAAATGTCCTGTACTGTAGACAGAAAACTGACTCCTCATGCATCCCTGCGTTCTGCAGTCCATGATGAGAGATGTGAAGAAGAAGAAGATACAGTGCTCTCTCCTAAGGAGTTTAAAACCTAATTGGGAAGACAAAAAATCGCATACATTAATCTGTTAAACTATTAGGACACTGAAACTTGCAGTATTAACTGTAGTACTGAGCTGGAACCTTAATACTCCCATACTTCAAGTGTGGTCCTCAAACCGGGAGCAGTCCTGCTTGGAGTTTATTAGGACTATAGAATCTCAGACCCCACCCTTGATCTACTGTATTGGAATCAGCATTTTAGCAAGATCCCCAGGTAAATACTATGCATATTAAAGTTTGAGAAACACTGAGCTAGAATAATGCAAGCAGAGTGTTTTAGCCCCATAGCACTGTCCAATAGAACTTTCTGCAGTGATGGAAATAGCCTTTTTTTTTTTTTTTTTTTTGCTATCCAATGTGATAGCCACTAGCTTATGTGGCTTTTGAGCAGTTGAAATGTAGGTAGTGCAGCTGAGGCACTGAATTTCAAATTCTAAATCTGAATTTAAGTAGCCACCTGGGGCTAGTGGCTACCATTTTGGGCAGTGCAGGAGGAGGACATTGGATTAAGAATCAAAATAATACCGTTTCAACACACACTATCCACTATATGGACCACCTTTTCATCTGTAGATGATTATGTGGATTAGGTGATCTCACAGTTTTTATTTTAGTATAACTGTCACAAGACTGTCTCTGTGGAAAGAACATTTCTTTGAACAACCAAGTCTTGACATGCCATTTTTAGACTACATTCTGGGCAGAGTCATCAAGGCAGGAAGGAATGAAGGATGGATTTACTAATTAGTGGCTCCACAAAGGAGGAGAGCATGGTTTGATAATCAGCACATAAGAAATATTCAGAAAATGTCTTGTCCCCTGTTGTATCCCTAAGGCCTAGATCACTGTCTGGTACATGGTAAACACTCACTGAATACTTGTTGCGTGAATGAATATGACGGCTAAATGAATACTCAAAGAACCAAACAGAGTTGTTACTCAAGTCCATTAGACTTGGTCTGTATTACTGGGTTTTCGTTTTATTCTGTTTTGTTTTTTGTTCCTTGGTAAATTTGTTCAAGAATAGTCTCACCTCAGGCCCCAGCTAGAGCAAAATTGAGATAATTCAGTAGGCATATTTGTGTTGAGTGAGGTGTCTTATTACTTTAACAGCATCCTAAATAAGATCTTTATGTTGAGATTTTGTAAATATAAGGACTAAAAAGAGGGGTGCCTGGCTGGCTCAGTCAATGGAGCATGTAAGTCTTGATCTTGGGGTTGTGAGTTTGAGCTCCGCAGTGGGTGTAGAGATTACTTTAAAATAAAACCTTAAAAAAAAAAGAAAAGAAAGGACTGAGAAGAAGCAAAACAACTCTATAAGTGGATACATATCATTTTACCAGTTGATTTAATCATATGTATACTTAGCAGTACCCCCATCCCCATTAAAAAATGGATTACATTGTCCATGATTTGGGCATGAAACTTCATGAGTCTTCCTGGCAGACAGAGCAAGAGACTTGCACAGGTGTGTACCACATAAGGAAGAGGTTTGAGAGATGAGAAGACAGTGATGGGCTCAGGGGCTGTTGAGGCAACCTGCACGTCAGATGGCCCATGGGAGCTGGTGGCACCTCAGCCGGGTGCACAGAGTTCAGGAACTCGGGAGCGGGGGCCTTCTGCATGTATGTTCAGGGATTCAGGAGAGAGCATTCACCTGTGAGAACTAAGCAAGGTAGCAGGGCCCAAAGAACTCCCAGTGCCAAGGACTGGGGCAGGGAAGGACGCAGATCCTGGAGCTCTTGCTTAGTTCCTGGGCACCAGAGCCTGAGCTTGGGAGGATGGTTGACGTCCAGCCTCACTAAGGACATTGCTGGATGTAGAATCAATCTGGGGCAAATACAGTCACTGGTCGGGAGGAGACATTAGCCACAGGGATCTCAGGCTGGGAAAGGCCAAGAAAAGTTCCCAGAGCTGATGTGGTTTTGTAGCGGCTAGAGGCATTGTTGACACTGGCCCTCTTGTGGTGTCCTTCCTTAACATTCTGTCCTCAGTTTCCTGGATTGATTTCTTTCTTTAGCAACTTCATTTCTGGAAATAGACCAGAGTGTACTTAGATCCCCTTAGTTCCAGTTTTAGGTCTTTCTGCTCATGGTACAGCTACTAATGCTGAGTGTTCATCTTTCAGATCTCCTTATCTTTTGACCTCTGTGCGATTGGGCTTTCATGATATAGTTCAGTGGAAGAGGCTTCTGTCTAGACCAGAGAACCAAGAGATTTCTTTTTAATCGGGTGCTGCTCTTCCCGCACTGTGTTCAGCGTGTAGGTAAGTTAGGATGCAGGCGTGCTAACCTGTGCCCGCTGCCTCTGCGCTCCCGAGTAGCTGATGGGCTCGCGGGGGGAAGGGGGCCGTGTCTGTTCGGGTGTTCCCGCAGCTAGCACAGTATGGCGCACCTCGAGCAGCCAGGGAGCATGCACCTGCATTTCCACATCCTCAGCTGCCTGCCTCCAGGGAGGAGGAGGAGGAGTTTCACTCCAACTGCTGGCTTGCCCAGACAGTTTTTCCAAAGGCCATAGCATTGAGGATCTTTCTGGCCACCCTTCTGCCATGTTGGCTAACACTGGTCTTACTTGGACCGTCATGTCGATCCACTCTGCTTTGCCTCTGATCCATAGTGGGTCCCTTGCGGTTGAAAATCCAAGTCAAAATGGCTTCTCTGAGAAATAATTTGTTGGTTCATTCAACTGAAAAGTTTAGAAGTAAAGCTTGCTTCTGGCGTGTTTGAATCCATGTGCTCAGTGACTCCTGAAGATGCCATCTCTTCATCTCTAGGCACATTTTCCTCCTGTACTGGATTCATTCTCAGACGGCATTGTCCAGCATGGAGGCAGGTGTGCGTACCAGCAGCTGTAACTTTATATCTCTCTCAGTAGTCCAGGAAAGTCCCAGATCGAGCTCATATGCCATCAGTCATACCATCTCTGAACCAGTTACTGGCCGAGGGGGTGGAATGTTCCAGGTGCCTCACTTTGAAGGGTCATCTGCTCTGTTCTAAAGCCAACAGTGGGGTTTGCCCCACTAAACCCACCACAGAGTGAGAGTGGGGAAGGCGCATGTTCCCAAAGAAAATTGTTTTCACTAGGAAAAAGGAAAATGGATGTCAGGAAGACAAAAACCATAGATCTCTACTACAGTTTGCTACACACATTTCTTTGTCCTTCCTCTGTGGTTTAGACGTGAGTGAATTTGGTCTTTAATGTCCCAGAAGGTAGTTTATCCTTCTGGGAATATAAATCTCAGTTTCTTTGTTTTTTTCCAGTATCCTCTTTCAAAAAACTGCTCCTTTCCCCCACAGCTCTGGGTGCAGCAGACCACGGGGTGTAAGACTAGGAGGGAGAGCCAGTCCAACAAAGAGGGTAAGAACTCTATCGTCAGCAGCTCCCAGCCCTGCCCTTTATAAGTCATGTCACCCCAGACAAGTTACTAACCTCTCAGGCACTTAATAATAGTTACCTCAAAGGGCTGCTTTAAGGAGTTAATCCATTATTATGTCTAAAGCTTTTAGCCTATGTCTGGCTTATCAAAAATGCTTACTACATTTTATCTGTTGCTACTGTCGTTAATAATCGTAATAAAAGCCTCAGCTAGCACATGGTTGCTGGCACCCCACAGGCTGAAATGGCTCCAGCATTCTTCCCTTACCGTACCAGCCAACACTGGGCTTGTTGAACTCACCTGAGCCCCCATCTGCCCTGGGTCAGCACATGCACCTCTGTGGGAAGGCATTTCTTCCCACTGGCTACCTCTCATCCATCAGATCTCCTCAGTGGGGTTGTCCTTTGGCGATGGAGAGGACTTTCCCAACCACCCCTCATCCCCTGCCAAGTTCTGAACTATTGTTTTCTTTTTCTTTTTTAAGATTTTATTTGGCAGAGAGAGAGAGAGAGAGAATGAGCAGGGGGGAGGGGCAGAGGGAGAGGGAGAAGCAGACTCCCTGCTGAGCAGGGAGCCCAACTCAGGGCTCCATCCCAGGACCCTGGGATCATGACCTGAGTCGAAGGCAGACGCTTACTGGACTGAGCCACCCAGCCGCCCCCGACCTATTATTTTCTTTCATAGCTCCCTCTTCTTTTCATTTGCTGTCCTTACCACCATCTATCATTATTTTTGTATTTTTGTGTACTTCTACTGGCTCAAAGCCCCACTTTATGCAATAAGTAGGAGCTAAGTAAATATTTCTGAATAAAATAAGTTAATGTCAAATGATTTTTAATTCAGGGTCCCGGGAACTCCAGTGAGGATACAGTAAGGAACTCCCGAATAGCGACAGTGCACAGCTAGGGATGGGGGAATATTGAGACAGAAGTTTGAAGGAAGGTGGGCTAGTTTTTCTTAAGAGCCTTTTGTGTGTGTGTGTTGGAGGAGGAGGGAACGACATGATGAAGAAGTTCAGTAGGATAAGATCTCTGCATTGTCAGGCAGATGCCAGGCACGCAACATCTACTTCAGCTTAGTCTCACATTTTCCAAGTGGATTTTGTCTGTATTTAGCATCTTTGCCAATTTTATGTATTTTCTCTCTTTTTTTGGTACAATTTGAGAATATAAGGAGGTGTAGGTCATGTTTCCTATTTATTATACAATTCCCCAAGTACTTTGAATAGAAACTTTATAAATAATGGCTATTTATAATTGTTGTCTAGACTTCACAAATGGTTATTTAACAGGCAATGAAATAATTTACTCACAGTTCTTATACTATAATTACACACACCACATTTAAGGGGCAAATGTTAGGGCTTGTGCTGAAAATATAAGTCTTGTTCATAGTGGTGAATGATTCTCTATGGACAATGAAATTTGTATTCACTACTATGAGATACAGAACAAATTCACTTTTCAGGGATCACATTCTTAGAGTGGAATGTCTATAAAGTCATAAACTTAATCGATCAATCTAATCAATGCCGATGGAAGGATATTAACAGAGTCATTTATGAACTTCAAAATAATACAGGTTTATCATCAAACATGTAGAAAATACAGGAAAGAAAAAAGAAGAGAACAACCATAATCCTGCTTCCCAGAATAACACTGTAAACATTTTGGTGTATACCCTTTTATGCTTTTTTTCTCCTACTCATGAATTTTTCAGGCATACAATTCAAATCATACTGTACATATGTCATATAATGTTTTTTAAATTTTAATATATTATTAATGATTTTCTAGCTCTAATCATTGTCTGTAGCTGCACTGTTCAGTACTACAACCACGAGAAACACGGGCTGTTGAGCACTAGGATGGCGGCTAGGTAGATTAAGATGTGCTATGAGTATACAACCATACCAGATTCCAAAGGCACAGAAAGGAGAATATCTCATTATTAATTTTTATGTTGATTACATGTTGCAATATTGGGTTAAGTAAAATATATTAATAAGTTAACTTCATTTGTTTCTTTTTACTTTTTTTAAGGTGCCTACTGGAAAATTTAAAGTTACAAATATTCACATTCTCTTTCTGTTACACAGCACTGGTTCTATGGCATCATTTTATAGCTTCATAATTTTATATTACATGAATATAATTATTTAACCAATTCTTAGTCAGTTCATTACGTTGAATCTTCAGGTTACTTCTTATTTTTCAGTACTAAAATTACTTTCTGAGCACCCTATACACAAAATCCTCTTGTATATCTCTGATTGTTACCTTAGGATTTACTGCTAGAGGTAGAATCGCTGGGAGAGTGGAAATTTTTAAACGAGAGATGATGTTACAAATAAATGAAGAAATAAGAAGTAAAAGGGGTGCCTGGGTGGCTCAATCAGTTAAGCGTCTGCCTTTGGCTCAGTTCATGATCTCCAGGTCCTGGGATCGAGCCCTGCGTGGGGCTCCCTGTTCAGTGGGGAGCCTGCTTCTCCCCACTGAACTGTAAACAAGTGGATTTTGTCCCCCGTCCCCCTCCCCCTGCTCCTGTGATGTGTGCTCACTCTCTTTCTCTCTCAAATAAATAAATAAAATCTTTTAGCTTTTTTTTAAGATTTTATTTATTTGACAGAGAGAGACACAGTGAGAGAGGGAACACAAGCGGGGGGAGTGGGAGAGGGAAAAGCAGGCTCTCCGCAGAGCAGGGAGCCCGATGCGGGGCTTGATCCCAGGATCCTGGGATCATGACCTGAGCCGAAGGCAGACGCTTAAAGACTGAGCCACCCAGGCGCCCCAAATAAATAAAATCTTGAAAGAAAGAAAGAAAGAAAGAAAGGAAGGAAGGAAGGAAGGAAGG
>NW_022589726.1:27216599-27245021 GCF_004348235.1 Phoca vitulina
AAGAAAGAAAGAAAGAAAGAAAGAAAGAAAGAAAAGAAAGAAAGAATGGAAGAAGTAATGCTTTTGCTTCTTATTATTGGAGTTATCATTTTCCTTGTAGAGAAAGATATGATTCCGGTCATTAGCAATTGCTCATTTTACATTGACTCAAAAACACCTATAACAACTCTATACAAATTAATTTAATTTAGCTATGACTAAGTTTTTGAAAAGTCTGCTCTAAATTTTCATGTTTTATGTGAATTGCAAAGTATTAAGGGCTGGAATTCAACATTATACTCCCTCCTAAATTAAAACACATGCACTTAAGTTGTTGATTGTAGACATAACTGAAATTGAAAAGATTCACAGTGTATAGATTTTGAAACCTTTCTGATTTGTCTTTGTAATACTATCATGGGGTGGGGATGAACTTAAAAGATCATTTATCTGAGGTCCAACGTATTTGATTTATTATTTTGCATAAAGGTATAACCTAACACTATTTAACAATATTTATCATTGCGTATTAAAAACAAAGCCGTAGGATATTTGGCAGTAGGGCATATATCTGATGAACGAAGTTGTACTTTTCTTGTAATGTTAATTGGATAAAATACACTGAAGCTTTTGCATCACGTGGCCAGTAGAACCTCTGTAAAACCTTCCCTGCTTCCTTCCTTAGGATTATTGCGTTTTGTATTTTTCTCAGGTATCTCGGGGATTCTGAGGGAAAATGTCAGGAACCTTCAGGAGTTGCTGAACCCTCTTCCTCATCCCCTGGGTATTATTGAAGAAAATGCCAGTTCAAGGAAGAGCTTATGTTTGACTCAAAAATTTAGCATTGTTGAGGATTTATTGAACCAAATAGTGACTTGAATGTAATTTAGGAGGAATGATTCATGGCATTCTAAAGCATAAAATGAAGAGTTTCTGGTTCTCTGTCAGTGTTTAATTTAAAATAATAAATAACAGGGGCGCCTCGGTGGCTTAGTTGGTTAAGTGTCTGCCTTCGGCTCAGGTCATGATCCTGGGGTCCTGGGATCGAGCCCCATATCAGGCTCCCTGTGCAGTGGGGAGCCTGCCTCTCCCCCTCTGTTCCCTGCTGCTCATGCTCTGTCTCTCACTCTATCTCAAATAAATAAATAAAATCTTTAAAATAAAATAATAAATTACATTGTCCATCAATGGAAGAAGAGGAAAGAAAAATCCATGATGTAATCCTACTTGGAAATTCTTCCTTTTTCCTAACTTTGGGTCTAAAGAATTTGAAGAATCAGCCTCCCCATCTCATAGCAGAAATTCCAAGCTGGATTTTTCTCCTTACGAGTGAGAATAGAAGACTAATTTTCAATAGAATCGTATTCAGAACCACACACACACAAAGAACTATTACTTCCTAAAGATAATGTTGTATGACAGTCTACCATCTATACATTTTGGATTATTATTTAGTTGCTCTGTTTTATCTTCCCTCTGGAATAGATAATCATCCAAAAAATATTTACAAAGCTTTTTTATTTCTAATTTGCAGTAAGCTTTTCCCATCTTTGCCATCTTATTGAGACAGAGAGTCTTTCCCTTTATTAATTTTAAAATGTGTCTTCAGTGAACACCAGCTGTATTCTTCATGGCCTGCCTTTCAGGTAATGTACATTCAGTGCAGGTAGGTTGTAGCATGGGACAGTTTTTCGTTTCAGATCAGATACAGCAGCGGTGGATCTGAGATGACCTGGCTTCTGTAAGCATCACATTTTTTAAAAGATTATTTATTTATTTATTTGAAAGAGAGTGAACGAGAGAGAGAGACAGAGAGAGAACATGAGCGGGGGGTGGGGGGAGGAACAGAGGGGGAGGGAGAAGCAGACTCCCTGCTGAGCAGGGATCCCAATGCCGGGCTCCATCCCTGGACTCCGGGGCTCCATCCCTGGACTCCGGGATCATGACCTGAGCTGAAGGCAGACGCTTAACCCACTGAGCCACTCAGGAGCCCCAAGAATCAGATTTTATGTGACACTCTATGGTGGCATTTGAAATAAAAGAGTAACATTTTATTTCAAGCCAACAAGTAGCAAAGTACAAAAGCTTCATCCTTCCTCTTACTGTAGCTCCACTCCCCGGGGAAGCAGACAAGGAGCTACCATTTTGCCTATTAGAAGTATGAAAAACCATTTAAAAGGTCGTTCATTTAGATTTCTTTTAACTTGTGTATATAATTAATGGCTTAGTTTAATTCGGGATTAAACCTTTGCCATCTGCAGGATTATCATGCCCTGGTGACATGAAAGTTCCATAGGAACATGTTTAATTGAGTAATTAAGACTACAGAAAATGCTTCCAGAGAAATATTTTGATTACAAATAAAATCAAAGTAAAATATCTAGTTTTGAAGGACTAGGTATTTTTCCTAATTAAAAAAAAAAAAAAAAGAGAAAGACCTGCCATTTATTTTAGTGTAATTTTGTAAACGTTCCCATGTGTAATGTCACAGAGCAGAAAGTATAAATCTAACACATTCGTTCACTGCAAAGAGGAAGGAGCAGAGGAAGAGGGGCTCTTTTCAAGAGAGGCTTCTCTTAGCAGCGGGACTCTAGAGGCAGAGAATCATCTCTCAGTTTCCACATGATTTATTTGAGATGTCAGAAGGACTCTTTTCTAACCATGATGATGGAGAAGAAGCAGTGCAGTCCTTTTTCAAACTTAAAACAGCACAGTTCACCCACATTTATCATAGAGCTTTCACATCCATATTAGGTACGTGATTATTATTTCTTGATGTCGTTCACACATTCAATAGATTTTTTTAAAAAGGACTTTATTTTTTTCATAGCAGTTTGAGGTTCACAGCAGACTTTAGAGGAAGGTACAGGGATTCATACATACTTCCTGCCCCCAACACCTGTACCATGTCCCCCACTGTCAGCGTCCCCCACCAGACTGGAACATTTATTACAGCTGAGGAACCCACACTGACATCATCATCCCCCAAAGGCCATAGTTTCCATTAGAGTTCACTCTTGGGGCTGCACATTCTATGGGTTTAGACAAGTGTATAATGGCATGTATCCATCATACAGAATTTTTTCACTACCCTCAAAATCCTCTGTGCTCTGCCTCTTCATCCCTCCCCCCAAACCCCTGGCAGCCACTGATCTTCCTTAACTGTCTCCGTACTTTTGCCTTTTCTGGGATGTCATGTTGTTGGAATCATAGAGTATGTAGCCTTTTCAGATTGGTTCTTTCACTTAGTAAGAGGCATTTTGGTTTCCTCCATGTCTTTTCATGACTTCATAGCTCCTTTCTTTTAGTTCTGAAAAATATTCCATTGTCTGGATGTACCACAATGAATTTATCCATTCATTTACCGAAGGACATCTTAGCTGCTTCCAAGTTTGGGCAGTTATGAATAAAGCTGCTATAAACACCCATGTGCAGGTTTGTGTGTAGACATAAATTTTTAATCCCTTTGGGTAAATACCAAGGAACACTATTGCTGGATCATGTGGTAAGAATATGTTTAGTTTTGTAAGAAACCACCAACGTGTCTTCCAGAGTGTACCATTTTTCATTCCCACCAGCAATGAACAAGAGCTCCTGCTCCACATTTTTACCAGCATTTGATGTTGTCAGTGTTTTGGATACGGGCCATTCTAATAGGTTTGCCAATGGATATTATCTGAGCATGGACTGTAGGATATCAAATGGAATTTAGCTGTTGGGGCACCGGGGTGGCTCAGTCAGTTAAGCGTCCAGCTCCTGATTTTGACCCAGGTCACGATCTCAGGGTTGTGGTATCAAGCCCTGATTCGGGCTCCACACACAGCTCGGAGTCTGCTTGAGATTCTCTCTCCTTCTCCCTTTGTCCTTCTTCCCGCTCGCACTTTCTCTCTCTCTAAATTAAAAAATAAATAAATAAATAAATAAAATCTTTCTTAAAAATTTAAAAAATAAGTAAAAAAACCAAAAACAAATGGAGTTTAGCTGTTATATAGCAGTCCAGCCTTATCCACGGGGGGATACGTTCCAAGACTTTGATAGATGCCTGAAACCATGGAGAGTATCAAACCCTATGTATACTATTTTTTCCTGTACCTACCTACCTATGATAAAGTTTAAATTATAAATTAGGGACAGTACGAGACTAACAATACTAATAAGAAGACAGACCAATTATAATAACATACCATAATAAGAGTTATGTGAATGTGGTCTCTCTCAAAATGTCTCACTGTGCTGTCCTCACCCTTCTTGTGATGACAGAAGATGATAAAATGCATACATGATGAGATGGAGTGAGGGGAAGGACATAGGCACTGTGACGTAGTGTTAGGCTACTATTGACCCTCTGGCAATGTGTCAGAAGGAGGACCATCTGCTTCTGGACCCTGTTCACCATGGGTAACTGAAACCACAGAAAGTGAGGTCACAGATAAGGGGAGACTGTTGTATTTCAAACATTTCTGAATACATCAAATTCTGCCTCGGTGATAGAATATAACAATTTCTGGCAAGTCAAAATTTTAATACAAACATTTAAAATTTTCATACTATCTAAGATCTGAAAAATGATTATGTTCTATTATGAAATGACATTTAAAGGCAGATGTAAAGCCAGGCTGTAAATATTATGTTCTTTTCTTTTTAATATGAAGACTTCTTGCAAATGCTCCGTTTTTCTCAAAATTTAAGAGCCCTCTTGACCCAAGTATTTTAATCCTTGCCGCAGTTAAGACGTGCACAAATTTAACTTTCCATATAAATTTAAGAAAACTTGGACTTTATTTTTATGGCAAAAGAGAGTAAAAATTTAGATAGACATGAAATAGTACAGAGTATATATAAAATATGTAATAGATTATATATCATTAGATACAGAATTAGTTACCATTTTTCCCAACATAAATACTTCTTGATCATGTCTTATTTTACGAATTTTCTTTAATTTCTAACATTTTCTTTTGTTAAGAAAAGATTATTTATTTATTTAGAGAGCACAAGTGGGGGGAGGGGCACGGGGAGAGGGACAAGCAGACTCCCTGCTGAGCAAGGAGCCTGACGTGGGGCTCCATCCCGGGACCCCAAGTTCATGACCTGAGCCAAAGTCAGATGCTTAACGGACTGAGCCACCCAGGCGCCCCTCTAACATTTTCATCTCCATTTTATAAACGAAGAAATCAAGGCACAGGAGGATTCAGAAGATTCAGGTAATTTTAAGACACAATCCACTCCTTTATTCACTTTCTGCTTAACAAAGTCAATGAACAAGCGTTTATTAAGTGCCCTCTCCGTGCCAGACACAAACCATGCCTTCGGGGACTCCCAGTAAAGTCTGAATAATTGTCCTTGATATGAACCAGGCTTCTAGAAGTGCTTCCTCATGTTGCCTGCTAAGTGAATCTTGAGTTCCATCTTGACTTCCACCATGGAAAGAGGGGAGAAGGAAGCAGTTTTCTTTTAAGATGTACACTCTTAGATTCTACACTTCCCCATGGCCCCATATGACTTCTTCACTTCTTTCTTAATTGTTTTAGTCACCTGAATGTATAGAGATGGCGCTGGTCCACAGTTTGACATGGGACACATCATCGTTGATTATCACCCCTGTGTCACCTTAAGCACTGTAGACTTCTATGGAAGTCCCTCAGATCATCCTGTCATCCTCCTTGCCATGCTTAAGGCACCATCATCATCATTCCCTAGCCTCCTAAGTGGTCTTTCTACACTCCTAAACCATTTTCTACACTGTGGCCATGGTCACCATGCTAGAAGGCAATTCTGATCATGGCCTGGCCCTGCCAGAACATACCAGTGGGTCACTACTCAGTGGAGTTCACCTGCAGGGCCCTAGCAGAGTGGTCCCAGCCCACTCCTGCATACATCTCTATCCACCATTTTTGCACTTGTGCTCCATGGAACCTCTTCACTACTCTCCAGGTAGGAAAATGCCCAGATTTGTCCTCCTTATTCTTAAAGGACATTTCCATCACTCTTTCGCCCTATACATTACTACTCATCTTTCCAGTTCTAGTTCCAATGTCATTTGAAGCGTCTCCTAATTCCCTCAACATAGCTTGTCTTCTGTCTTCTGACCCCAACCAGAAGGGGTCCTCAGCACTTCTGCTCCTACTCCTCAGCACTTTGTTCAAACTTCATTCAGACCTCCATTGTATATCTTATTGCATCAGTTTATAATCGTGCCTTTCCCCTACCAGATTATAAACTATTTAAATACAAATCTATTTTTTAAATTATCTTTGTCACTTAGGATCTAAAAAAGTGCCAAGAAATACCTGTGAATGCATCTCTGGCCTGAGTTTTTGCCCACCTATCCCACCAGCTGAGCTCAGCTTGGATCAGAGGTTGCATTAAGATATGACTATTGGGGCACCTGGGTGGCTCAGTCCGTTAAGCATCCGACTCTTGGTTTCGGCTTAGGTCATGATCTCAGGGTCGTAAGATTGAGCCACAGGTCGGACTCCACACTCAGTGGGGAGTCTGCTTGGGATTCTCTTCCTCTCCCTCTCCCTCTGCCCATCCTCTGCATCTAAGATAAATAAATAAATCCTTAAAAAAAAAAAAAAAGATATGACCATCTTGGCTTTGCATTATATACATTGGCATTTTAAAATCCTAGAGGACTCTGCTACATGTTTCCAAACACTTAAGATCCCATAACTCGGTTTCAAACAGAAGACAGCTTAAATGCTTTGCATTGCATTTTTGGGAAGAGGCATTCAGTCCCTCTTTGTCCTTGGTAATGGACTTTGGTGTATTGGTAATGACATTTCACATCTGTTGAGCACTTTCTATGTGGTAGGTATGGTACTTTATGAATTCTCATACTTATTGCCCATAGCAACAACTTTATGACGTAGGTGCTGTTATTGCCCCCATTTTAGAGAACAGGAAATGTTCTCTAACAGGCAGGTGACATAATTAGTGGGTGGCAAAATGCCATATGAACCAAGTCGCAGTGATTCCAGAACCCATGTCCTTAACTACTGTGCCTCACTATCTTTCAAACAAACATCTATTCTAAAAAGGATCATAACTGATACAGAAGAATTTTAAGATAAATATAAAAAATTTAATAATGGTTATTACCAACGATTTTTACTCAGTGGTTTAACTTTGGTTCTTCTTTTATTATTTCAGGAATACTTTAAATCTGTTGGATTGGTAGAAAAATCATGAAAAAAAATCAAGGTTACGTAGCTCAAGTGCAGGTGCTTGTACTTACTGGCCCTTTGTTTTTCTACAATATGCAGTGCTCTAGAGTAGCCTTGATTTTCATAATCAAATATTCTGTACAAAACATTTTATAGAGCTTCTGTATTATAGAGGTACTTGCTGTTCCAAATTACATGTATTGCATAGGTCATTTTAATGGAAATAAAATTAGCTTGAAGATAGGAAGTGCCTTTGATTAGCTTAATGAAGCCATGGTCAATTCAATTAAAGTGTTAAAATATATTTCAGAGGAAAGAATGTTTAGGGTCATAAATTAATTCAACACAGTTGTTCCTAACCGCTTACTATTTACCTGTGAATGGGTACTGTATTTGGTACTTTGAAGATAAATGTTATTTACAGAATGCCAAGTTAATAAAAACTTGCTTCAGAATGCTGTGTTTGACATCAAAGATCTTTATTCTGAACTTTGTGGTTGACAAGGTTTAATTTTGTTTAAGTATGGGATAGGAGAGTCTTACTGGATAAGTTTGCATATAGATAAAAGTTACAGGCTTATCCAAATCACCTGTTCTGTGTTTATAGATGTATTTCCACCTGTACTACATAATGTGACCCTAGATTTTTATCCTTTAATACACCTAGAGGGCTTGTATTTAGAATTGGGCATTTCTTGAGCCATCTGAAACACTTGAGTATGTGAAAGACATGTGTGAAAATCCATTGTTTCTCTCAGTGTCCCTCCTTTTCTTTCTTGGTTGTTTGAAGACTCAAGAGAGGTGGTTAATACCAACTTATTGTTTCAGACAAAGTTAGGAACAAATGCACTAGTGTGAAAAATAGTTTGTGGAAATATGGCCTCACTGTAAAGTAGCACGAAAAGACCCGGTCCCATGTCTTGTTCAAAATTCAAGAGCTGCCCCTACACATACTGGGCTCGAAGAAAATTCAGAAAATCGGCATCTTGGTTAACGTTTAAATGCCTATTCCAAGTTTAAAGGGGACTTAAAAACTTTTAGAATCGCCTTTTTTGATTCTAAGAGTTGTTGTTGTTGTTGTTGCTGTTTTAACTAATATGAACTGCGTTGGGACATGGGTAGTCCTTGTATTAAAGTGGCCAGGGATAAAATGGACAGAGGAGCACAAAGCTTGCTTTCTTCAAGAGAGTTCACTGAAAATTGCTCGATCCTTTAAGATCAAATGTATGTAACATATCCACTTTAAAAATAACTTTGCCAGTTTCTTGCCTTAAAGAAAGATTCTCTTTGCTAATGGAAAAAACAAAACTTTGTCCAGCCACCAAAGTAATAAAACTCACTTGAGGCGATGGTGGGTTTTCCGTGGCAGAAGGCTGCTGATGGCGCTAAGGAAACGAGTATTAATATGACCAGGGCTGGGGCGCCTGGGTGGCTCAGATGGTTAAGTGTCTGCCTTCAGCTCAGGTCATGATCCCAGGGTCCTGGGATCGAGTCCTGCATCGGGCTACCCGCTCCGCGGGAAGCCTGCTTCTCCCTCTCCCACTCCCTCTGCTTGTGTTCTCTCTTTCGCTGTGTCTCTCTCTGTCAAATAAATAAATAAAATCTTTAAAAAAAAATAAATATGACCAGGGCTATCTTAGCTTCAGATGTACGCAGCTCTTATTTTCAAATTTTTAGAGTGTTTTTTGACTGTATGTTACATTTATTAAAACAAGATACATTTTCAGATAAATACCGTTTCTCTTGGCACATTTAGGTGGTAATTCTATGGATTGTGCTGTGATATAATTTGGAAACCAGATTTACAGTACCTGACTTGCAAATTTCAAGGCTAAGATACAGTCTGAATTATTTGAGGAAAAAAAAATTCAGTCAAATTTGCGCCACTTTGTCCTGGTTCTATCACAGATGGACAATAGTCATTTAATTCCACATTATTCTAGTTGTATAAGCGACGTAGAAAGTGGCAGTCCTAAAAATCCCTCATTTCACTTGAAGTATTTATAAAACTAAAACCAAATTAACTTGCTCTGAGGGTAATTGTCTTATTCTTCATTGTTGGTTTATATGGATATGGTCTTCATGGGAGACATTCTCGGTGCTAGGAGAAATGGGACAGATTTCAAGAAGAGCATTTCTTCTGAATTCTCCCTGGTTGGTTAATTTCACCCGTTACCACTTTTTTTTTTATTTTTTAAGATTTTATTTATTTATTTGACAGAGAGAGAGGGAAAGAGAGAGACAGCGAGAGAGGGAACACAAGCAGGGGGAATGGGAGAGGGAGAAGCAACTCCCTGCTGAGCAGGGAGCCCGATGTGGGGCTTGATCCCAGGACCCTGGGATCATAACCTGAACCGAAGGCAGACGCTTAATGACTGAGCCACCCAGGCGCCCCTCACCTGTTACTACTTTTAACTAGATTATGTTTACCACCATTTTGAGATTGAATTACGTTTTAATTTTTAAAGTATTTCAACTTCGTTCATTAAATATGTAATTAGTAAAGAAATACAATTTTTTCTCAAAATAAGGTTTTAAAGCTTTTTGCCATCATTTTTTTGACTTTCAATTATATCATTAATATTTATATTAATACAGTATAAATTTCCTAGATGGATTATACGGTATATCTCTCACTTATCATTTATCCTTCTCTCAGTAAATGTCAGGACACATCATGACATTATATATGATTTGGATTGTGCACATACTGAAATTTCTCTGAAGCTTATCTTCAGGTTTGCAATACCTCACTATTGTTAACCAACCAAATTCAATCAACAGTTTGATGCTCTGCCTAAATTAAAGAACTTTTTTTTTTAAATTAAAAATCTTTCAAATTGAAAATGTGTTGTTAGGTCAATGTAGGTATCACATGAATTAAAGGGAAACCTCAGTCAAATTAAAACAATATAAAGGGCCCTTTGCCATTGATCTTGTTCACGGTATCTCCCCACTGTGCTGAGCACTTTCCATGCATCATCTCATTTAATCCCCATCACAACTTGGTGAAGGAAATGTGACATTTCCATTGCATAGTTGAGGAAGAGGCTAAGAGAGAATGAAATGACTTGCCCCCCATCATGAAGCTGGTAAATGGGAGAGTCAGCATTCTAACTGTCCTCCTATGAAGTCCACTGTCTGTTAATATTGTCTCATGGACATTATCCGCCAAGGTCCTACATCTTTCTTTTCCATATTTTAGATTATGTTGGAAGAGCATGGTAAGAGGCTCAGTGGCCAGTGTGTAATAGGGACTCATCTGTGTTCCTGTGGAGATTCCATACAACTTTCTTACTTCAAAGACTGCAGATCCACCATCGATCTGGTGACCCATAGATTCGGGTGACCTTATAATTTATCATCCAAACCTGGACACTTGAGAGGGTGAAAGAGGGTGTTGTGCCTAAAGAGGCACAGACTAAGAATTTCCAGAGCAAAATGGGACCTGTGATCACCCTACATAAAACAGCAGTGGCAGGAAGGGGTACCGTATCAGCATTAGGGGCAGGTGGTGTTGCAGGTTGCAATATACCATGCCGGGCTACTGCTACTGCGAGGGACAAGGAAGACAGAGAAATTATGGCTTAGATCAGTATTTCTCACCTGTTTTCTAAAGCATATGCCTGTGTTGCTAAACACATAGGTCTTCCTTTAATGGTATTTGAATTGCTAAATAAAGTAAACGTTGGATTAAAACATTCAAAGCCATGGGTCAGAGTTCAGCTTTGTTTTTAAGGTACCCAACTTCACCCCACCCCTTTTAGCTACTCCTTCTGGAGGTGCTTCCTCACCTACCATATCACTGGTTTAGAATTATGGAGACTACTTTTGTGTAAATGTTCATCCAGCTGTAGATTAATCAAAAGAACAGGCCACTTTACGAAGTGTTGGAATGCTGTTTCGTTACCTTCACCACAATTGATCAATATTTGCTCACCCAGATCAGAGAACAGGATGGAGTTGATCAAGGACATTGAGCCACAAAGGTCTGAAGTATCTCTTCTATTTTATAAAAGTCGAAAGCTAGTTCTAAAAATGCAGTAAATACCTCTTAACCACACAGTGGAGGCAACAGTTTAGTTACCTGGAAAATGCTGTGAGAAAAATGCTATTAAGGATTTGTCACAGGGCCGCCTGGGTGGCTCAGTTGGTTGGGCAACTGCCTTCGGCTCAGGTCATGATCCCGGAGTCCCGGGATCGAGTCCCACATCGGGCTCCCGGTTCAGCGGGGAGCCTGCTTCTCCCTTGACCCTCTCCCCTCTCATGCTGTTTCTCTCTCTCAAATAAATAAATAAATAAAATCTTAAAAAAAAAAAAAGAATTTGTCACGGGCGCCTGGGTGGCTCGGTCGTCAGGGCGTCTGCCTTTGGCTCGGGTCATGATCCCAGGGTCCTGGGATCGAGCCCCGCATCGGGCTCCCTGCTCGGGGGGAAGCCCGCTTCTCCCTCTCCCACTCCCCCTGCTTGTGTTCCTGCTCTCGCTGTCTCTCTCTCTGTCAAATAAATAAATAAAATCTTTAAAAAAAAGAAGAATTTGTCACATTGGGGTGCCTGGTGGCTCAGTCAGTTAAGCGTCCGACTCTTGATTTCAGCTCAGGTCATGATCTCAGAGCCATGAGATCAAGCCCCGAGTCAGGCTCTCTCCCTTTCCCTCTGTCCCAACCCCCTTAAAAAAAAAAAGAATTTGTCACATTGAAGACATTTTTCACTATTAACGATGATAATAATTACTAATTGAGGGTCACGTACCACAAGAGAGAAATGATGTAACCCGTCTTTTGACATTTTGGATCTGACCTTCCTAAGTAAAGAAGAGAATTCTCAATTAGGAAGCCACGGTGCATTTCATGGCAGGCATGGTTCTCTGTATGTCATCACCTTACCCACAGCAACAACGTCATGATGTAGATGCTATTGTTGCCCCCATTTTAGAGACTAGGAAATGCAGGGTAGCACAGCTAGTGAATAGCAAAGCTGTTCAATGAACCAAGACTCCAAGATTATCTTGTGAGTAAGTGCAACTTACAGTTTATCAGAGGCTACAGGGACATTATTGCTAGTTTTTTTAGAAATATAAGATGCATTATTTCTGCCTCACCCAGAAGATGGCTGCCAAATAAATTTTAAGATCCTTTAACGGGATGGTAATGTTAAATATAGTTCAGTTTTAAATAAAATAGGATTGAAATTCATCTAACTTTTATATTGGCGAATTCAATAGTATTTTAGTTTTAAAATTGGAAGACAGATGCAAGGACAAATATAGGAAAATTGAGGCCCACTGAGCTATTTTTAACATTCTCAAATTAAGAGGCCTCTGTTGTTAGTGTTGGAACTTAAATAACTTAGCATCGTTAAAAAATAAATCCACAACATATGGATTTCAGCATGTTGTATACTTATTGTTTGTACTTATTAGGAAAAGACACTTCAGTTGAAAAAAATGGGAAATTCTCCAGGGTACAAAAAATCATTCTCATTAACAGGCAAGCAATCATAGTGTTATCATGATATCTATACTCAAAAATGTTTGATGCTTTTAATTTAGCCAATATTTAGTAAAAAGCAGTTTTCATGCGAATGAAATGAAAGCATGGTATTAGGCTGGGTTTTAAATTCTCTTATTTTTAGAATTACAAACTCAAGTCCAGAAGAGACAGCCTGAGACTTTTTAATTCCCGCTCCAAACTCCAGACATTCATGTCTGCCTGGTGTGCAGAAAGAAATCCATCTATTATGTAGAAAAAAAACACCTTTTAGACTACCAAAGAAAATACCCCACTCTTCTTAAGTGCCTGGTTAAGTATCAAAGGCCACATTTGCCTTTTATCAACTGAAATTCCTCTCCTCTCCCTTCAAACTCAGACCTCAGGGGCTGCAAGATGTTCTTGAGTTTGGAGGAGACAGTGAGGCTAATAGTTGGGGATGGCCTTACAAACCAGCCCATGGAAGAAATGAAATAGGGACCTCCGGTTAAAGATGACAGATTGGGTACACACATTTGGCTCTGTCCTCTTTCAAAATTTCACTAAAATGACAGTAAATAATTTTTAAAAGGAGATGACCCACACAGGTGAGGAGAATGGGAAAGAAGAAGGTAACAAACTTGGAGGCTGGAAACGGGGTAATTAGGAACTGACCTAGAGGACCCAAGGAAGCAGATCCTAATATAGAAGTGGAGAAAGTTAAGAAGCAACCTGAGTTATACCACAGAAGTCCCAAAAGGCTCAAGAAGTCTTACACTTAGGTGAGGGTAGAACAGAGCCTGTCTCACCTATGAGGCAGTTGAGGGAGGGGTACCTAGCCAAAACCAGAGCAGTCAGGTAACGTGCCTCCCTTTGGCTTCCACGTTGTTCATCCAGGTTTCACCCTATAGACAGGAAAGCCTTCTGTGGAGAATCTGGTTAGCTGAATCGGGGGGTAAAGATGACACCAAACTAAAGATACTGACTTTGGGAGTTCCCCAGAGAAACAGCCCAACCTCTATTATCTTAGTTTGGAGTGAAGACAGAATCAAAAGGCTCCCTTTCCCTCCCCCATCCTCCTAAATACAGATAGCTTGCAATCAGCTTTTCGGTGAAATATGAACAGATAGAGACACCTGGGTGGCTCAGTCGGTTAAGCGTCTGACTCTTGATTTTGGCTCAGGTCATGATCTCAGGGTCAGGAGATGGAGCCCGGTGTCAGGCTCTGTGCTGGGTGTGGAACCTGCTTGGGATTCTCTCTCTCCCACTGTCCCTCCCCCTGCTCACGAGCTCTCGCTCATAAATAAATAAATACATAAATAAAATCTAAAAAGAAGGAAAAGAAAGAAAGAAAAAAAGTAGTAATCTCTCTGCTATCTAGAATAAGTGGAAATAAATAGTAAAAGAATCAGTACAAAGATGAACGTGGTTGCTTTGGGGAAGCAAAACAAGAGAGAAACAGGGACTGATGTTTTTCGAAACAAGCCTTTTAGAATTGTTGATTTTTAAACTACATGCCTGTGATTCCAGTGAAACTAAATTTAAAAAATGGAATCGGCTAGGACGGGCAAAGAAACTTTGTTCTCATTTTATTTTAGGAATGTGGATCTTTCAATTTGATAAGTTCTTTGACAACATGTAATAGATAAATTGTTCAGATTTAATTTTAGCTCATCAGCCCTTGGATTTCCCAAGGTGTTTCTGTTGGTCTGCATGCATTAGTGAAAGCATTCTTTGTGGCAGTAATTAAGCAGTATTTGGAGAACCATTTCTTATGGGAACGCTGACAAGAGATTCAGGAAAAAAAAAAAAGACGAGGGTCTTTCTTCTCCTGCCGAAGAACCAGGAGATAAGAGAACTATCTGGTCGGGGATCTAATGGTTTCCTGGAACACACAGAGGAAAATAGGAAATGCAGAAAATAAAAGGTTCTTAAATCCCAGAATAGAAGACATAGTTTCAGTTGCTGCAACCTGAAAATAATTGCTTTTATTAGATCATTAACGTTTCATGATTTGGGGATATATTTGTATACCATACAACTGTTGGACTATTTGATTGCAATGATGACTCCTCAAAGGATTTTGAAAAGCAACAAATGTATTTTGGAACGGTTAGAGTCTGGGGGCTACTGCAGATACTAAATTGAATAGCTTCTTAATATACAATGAGATTGTATCCATGTTTTTTGGTGTAATAATTTTTTAAAAGAGACACATTAAAGCTTTGAGCGAGCGAGCGAGAGAGAGAGGCAAAAAACTGAAGAAAGCATTGCAGATGTATAAACAACGGAGTAGATCACGAGTCAGTTCAGGACAAAGAGCAGCTCTTACTCTAATTCTTATGCCCAGCACAGCTTCCTCTAGGCGCTTATGTAACAAATACTAATTGAGTACCTACTATGCACCAGGTTCCGGAGTGACATCAATGAACAAAATGGATAGAAATCCTTTTGTTTGTGGAGCTGACATGCCTTGTGGTACAGGGGGCAGGGCCAGGGGCCAAACAACATGATCATGTAAAATAAGAATCTGTCAGATGGGGAGAGGGGCTGTGAAGATAAATCACTCGGGAGTGCGCCCGGAGAGAGGGCAGGGGAGGCACTGTAAATAGAGGAAGGACGCGTCATAGGTACACTAAAATGTTGAAATTCTTTCTTGACCATGAAAGATCCATCCATCTCTCCGGGAACTTTGTCTGAACAAGGGGAACCATCTTGTTGGGCATTTAGCACCTTGTTAGGGTTGAAGCAGAGACAGGAACCTAAAAAGAACCTAGGCACGGGTCCTAGAAAAGCACAACCCCAGTGAGGGGAGAGTGATTGTATGAAGGAGAAATAGGCAGATTCTAGTTGCCTACCCCTCACAGTCTTTTGGGGCCTTAGCAAGGCCACCAAGCTCTTTGCAATGTACAAAGGATTCCCTATAATCATGGGAGGTTGTTTGCTTGTTTTTAAAACACCCCTGGCATCCCAGAGTGTACAAAGTACAGGCCCTAGCTTTGAAAAATAAAGAAAGCCTTATAACTTAACCTTTGATCCAGAAGAGATCCCCATTTAGCCTCCTTTTCCCCAGTTAGTGTCCTGCTTCCCACATCGAGGTGCCTGAGTTTCTTTGAAATAATCCTATTTATATATGTCTCTAATACATACCTCCCCGAAAAGGCTGGGGAATCTCAAAGGTCAGCTTTTAAATCATTTTCACAGATACCGATTTCCATACCTTTTCCCCCGTGGACCCTGATTTGGGAAAATAGGCATTTGTTTTTGATTTTCAGGGCAGTCAGACAAACAAAGCCAACAGGTCAGAGCCTCCCCCACAAGGCCAGACCCTCAGAGGGAATTCAATAAATTCTTTCTGTTAACCTCACAACTGCAGGCTTTCTCTTTGCATCTTGCAAGCCAATATCATCTTTTAATCTGATTTTTATCGCCATCCGCAAAATCCACGTGGACACCTGCAGATTATTCTGGGTTATCTGTGGGCATACTTCTCTCTCTCTCTCTCTCCTCCCTCTTTCTAATTATGTGCTGAGGACACAACCCCTGAAGCTGAACAGCATCCCCCCCGCCCCCCACCCCACCCCCCACCCCACCCCCGCCACCTAACCCAGCAGCTTCCTCACCCTGGTAGAGTACTGAGACCCTGTCTTTTGAGAACACAGTGTATGGAGTAAATGGTGTTTAACTGAAGATTTCGCCTGGCTTTACTGGTAAGGACAGAGCGTCCCTGACTACTCTGCAAGCACGGTGCCCTTGACTATGGCTGCCCGGCCTTTGTTGTGCGAGGAGCTGTTGGAACGTGTGTATAAACATCCCAATGAGGGGCAAACTCCGGGCATCCCCTGTGCAGAGCCTGCTGCTTTTGAAGTGTCTGGTGATCGGACCATTGTCATGCCAGCTGGAGGCATCCTTTGTTTTACAATGGCAAAGCTCTGAGGAGCCGGCTGATAAGACTGGGGACCCTGGTGTGAAACTGACCCTTTGAACTAGGAAGGATCTTTTCAGATAAGCAGGCCTTGGCATTTTTATCACACAACTTTTTATTAGAGCTCTTAACGGAGCAGGTTAGTGTCATTGCTAGACATGTAAATAAAGGTTTTTCAGGCTCTCGGGTAATAACACAGAGACGTAGGACACGGGCCCCTTTCTTACGGAAATGCGGACCTTGCAAGTACCCATCTCAATAAAGATTTTTGGGAAAACAGCATCAATTTGGGGGATTCATTTGTTTACCCATTTTAAAAGATTAATTATACCAGGAATGAAATACAGATGAAACCCAGTTAAAGAATTTTTCAAGAAAATGTTATGCTTTCCACCTGAAAAATGATTGTGATTATCTTTCAGACCAAAAGGCATGAATTATTTCCTAGGAAGGTCATTGGTAGAACGGGAAGCAGAAAAAAATAGGATAAATGGTGGTCATTTTTTAATTGACATTCTAATATCCTCAGTGTTCCACATCTTGGATATTCTCGTAAAATTAATTGCATTCATCATTCAGCCACTCAGTCACTCAACAAACCTTTGTCCGTCCTTTTCTGCCTGGCGGGTGTTGGGCTAGTTCCCGGATATAGGACTGAGCAAAGCAGTCATATTCGCCATCCTCAGAAGTCTCCCAGCCCAAAAGAGACCACAGACATCACGCAAATAATTAAGGGATGAACAGAACATAGTAGGGAAGTGACAGGTGCTGTGGGAACATTCTTTTTGAGTCCCTTAGAACTTTATTCTGGTGTGTGCTTTAAAGAAAAGAATTTCATTTTCCTTTTTCATCGGTTCTGTGAGAGTTTCCGTGTTTTATGTTCAAGTTTGCTTTCCATCTTTTCCTTCATGTTGGCCTAAACGCATCTCTAGACAGTTTCCCAAAATAGAATTTTCCATTTCAGACTAAGGAGTTGCAGATGAGTTAGAGAATTTAGGGTACATGCCTGGGAACTTTCATTTGAAGTTTTATACTGTCTAAACCCCAAAAAGACGAAAAGGGGTTGGTGTGGCTTCTCAGACTTCCAGGCGCATCCCGTCTGTGGTCTTCTCGGTAAGAGCAACGCTCAGCGCCAGCAGGCTGCCGCTTGCAAAGGGAGTACGTGCAATTGCTTTTACTTCACCCTCTGGGGTATAGCAGTGAATTTTAAAATAGCCTCTTGGTTTGAAATGGCCCCTGGGTATACAGCTGACCTCCATTCTTAGGTTTTCTAAACTGAAGAAATCAGAGAATTACAGGATATCACAGTCAAAAGACCTCAGAGATCATCTCCCATTTTGTGGATGAGAAACTGAGGCCCAGAGGAGTACAGGTCTTCTAAGCAGTTGTCAGCAGAGGCGGAAGTACAGTGACAAGCCCTGTCCTCCTCTCCATCCCAGACTCAAGGGTGGAGCACCACAGCCTCCTTAGGGCCCTGAAAGTGGACCCAGTCCCCCTCTGAATTAATCCTTTCCCTTTTTTAATGTTTTTGGTGTTTCTCTGCCCAACTGTGTTCGAAGGCAGGCAACCCAGATAATTCCCAGTTGTTTAACCTAAAGCAGATTTCTCTCCCTATTGTTGTTCCTTTACACGAACAACAAATAAACAGTAAAGCTATTAATAATAGCTCTCTAAATAATAAATACATAAAGCTCTGAAGAATAAAGCTATTTATGCAGCAGTTCTGTATCAACGAGATCCGTTGATGGATTTCGCATTTCTAATTTGGCATATGTTCTATACCTACGTATAAAACTGTTGAGCCCAGACCAATAAAGGTTATCCTGAAAACTGTGGCAGGGATTACAGATTTATTACCACTTGCCTTCCCCCCCCCAAACAGTAGCTCATTTGTGGGAATTACATTACACATAATGTTCAGACATACTTCAGTTTTAAGCCAAAAAAGTTCAAGGTAATGGTACAGGATATTCTAACAGGAAAATATGTTGTGCTAAGATTATTGCCATATAATAAACTTCATAGTGCCCTTAAGCAGTATGAGTATGGAAGATCCTTTATAAAAAAACTTAGTCCAGGCCCAACATTCCACCCCCTTCCCCTTTTCCTGTTCCCTCGCTCAGAGCCACATTCTCCAAACTTTTCATTTTCCACTGTAACCAGTACAAAAGAAGGACTATTACCATTTGATGGTTTTTCTTAAAAAAAATGTAAAAAGTTGTTCTCAATCATCATTAAAACATACTTTCACTTTCATTTGTTTATACAGTTAACTTTTGTAAAACCCCAAAGTGACAAATTGGCGGATTAATTCAAAGAGATTGACATAATTGCATTTCATACCCTGATAAAAATCACACGGGAACAGGAATTGTAATCTAATCCTACTGTGTATCCTCAGATATGTATTTACCATGTTCTCTGGCTAATGAGGAAAAATTAATACTGTCAATACTGCGATTCAGCCGGGTGATAAGCTTACATATCATCTATCACATGACTAGCCATAGTCATCTTCTCTTTCTCCGCATTAAATCAACACAGATGTGCTGGCTTTCGAAATATCCATCAACATCATTTATGTTCTGCTGCCTGCTCAGCCCGACACAACCTTCAGTGATGGTGTGATGGGGAAGGGATGTTAGTTCCTCCTGAAGTCTTCCTTACAGTAATATAATAATAGCTGCAGAAAATTCTCCCATGCAATAAAATGGTTAACTGGTGGACAGCAGTTAATTTACATCAATGGGAACAGCACTTGCCTCAAAAGCTTCAGGAAAGTGCAGTTTATGCATAGGAAATGTGCTGAAATTATAAAAACGATGCATAATCAAAATTAAGCATTGCATGTCCTCAAAATAATGGCTTTACATTTCTCATTTCATGGGTTTTTTTTAACCCATTCTACAAAGATTCATGAGAAACCATAGTTCTTCAAAGGTTTTGTGGATTAAAACCAGCAGCACAGCCACACCAAAAGAATAGTTTCACTTAATATAATAAAAGAGAAGTTAACTTTCACTTGAGAAAGACATCTTAACTGAAGTGGGTCACATCCCTAAAATGGCATTTATCCTTTCAGAACTTTTCAGAAAGAGATCTGAGTTTCACTCATCAGCATGACTGCTTCACGAGCAGTATCAAAGACCTTGTAGGGTCCAGGTAGAGTTTTCCATTGACTACTCAATGAAAACTTAAAGTAGCTCCTCATTCTCATTCCACAAATTTACCATTGTCTTAGGAGAGCCAGCAAACCAAAGTGGTGTCCTATAGTTCAGCGGTTCCTAAACCTAGTTACAAATTGCAATTACCTAGGGAGACAGTATGAAATGCAGATTTCTGGGTCCTACCTTACACTTACTGAATCAAAATCTATGGGGATATGGTCTAGGCATCTGTATATCTTTATTTATTTATTTTTAAGAGAGAGAGAGAGAGAATCCAAGCAGGGGTAGGGAGGGGCAGAGGGAGAGAGAGAGAATCTTAAGCAGGCTCCATCCTCAGCACAGAGCCCCACTCAGGCTTGATCTCACAACCCTGAAATCATGACCTGAGCTGAAATCAAGAGTTGGTCACTTAACCAACTGAGCCCCCCAGGTGCCCTGCATGTGTATATCTTAAGGCTTTCCAGGAGATTGCCAGCCAGCTTGGCATCAGTTGCTGTTTAATCACCAATGGTATGGATAACCTAATTCCCATCCATAATATCTAATGCAAGCACTCTTCCCCATTCTACAAGTAGAATTTTTAATCCATTGAACAGACATTTTTGAGTATCTGTGCAGGACAAGACAGTTCCACCTTCGCTGGGAATTACTGGCTGGCAACCTACAAAACACAGACACCCAAATCCAAATCCATCTATCCCCATGGATACATGGTCAAGGGTGGACCCTTGGCAGCCATGCAGTCACGTTGGATTCTTACCCCAAAACTTGGGAGGTGGCCATTTCTTAACCTCATAGACTGAGGAGCCACAAAGTCCTGTTTTGCAAACATGCAGGTGTTAACCAGAAAGAAGCAGAGACAGAAAACGGAGGACGAATATTGTTTAGACGTCTGAGGGACTCCATTTCTGAACCGTGGCCATTTTCGGAGGCTCGGCCACATTCCTGCCATGTGCTTTCTGAGACACTTCTGTATCCTTCCAGTAAACTATCACTTTGCCTCCTCAAATTAGTTTTGTTTCTGTTACTTGCAAACTTAGAGTCCTCACGAATACAAACCTCATTCAGTATTTTCCACAAAGTCCAGGTCGCATTAGCATAGCTCCCTCCCGTCCCTGCCCAGCTCGGATGCCCCCCAATGGGGGATGTAACCCGTCTGTGGAATCAGTTCCAGAGTGACTGTTCTTATTTTCTGCCCACTCGGTGTGCTTTTTTGGAGGCAGGTACCCTTTTGTTCCTCATCAGAATATTCTCTGTAAAGACACTTGAATTATAACGGAGCGGTTTTCCCACTCTGCCCACCAAATTTCCCTGAACGAGAGGTTTGCTCTCCTGGCCCCAGTCCCAGGACTCCTGTCCAGGAGACGCGCCTCTGAGCTGATCCTGGCTCTGTTTTCAGAAATCTGCTTTCAAGTGTTCCCATCCCTTGCTTTTTAAGTACCCTCATCTTGTATGATGTAGACTTTTCCTAAGACCCCACTTTCCTTTGCATCTCATTTCCCTTTATGGAAAACCATCAACAGAATTTATATTTCAATGGGATTAGTATTTTGGAACTTCTAAAATCCACGTATGGTTTTTGTGAGGAAGTGGGGTTTTGTTTCTGTTTTTTTGCCGTGGACTCAGAATTTAAACTAGATGTTTGTCTCAAACCTCTTCTTCCCCAAGAATCCCCTGTGTCACATAATTAACTAACCAGAACTCCCTTTTGAATTACAAGCAGACAGATGAGGGGAGGACCGTGGAGAGGGATTTGTGGAAGTTGCAGGAACCTCAGACGTGACCTAGCCTTCACCTCTCTATTAAGTGAGTTGAGTTAAGGTATGAAGAAGGTGTGGGGGTCAATCAGAGATGCCCACAGCTGAGAATTACCCAGCAGCTGGGAATATTCTGATATGTTTTGGTTTTGGGCATTCACATTTCCTACAAGCATAAGACCCAGAAGAAAAATTAGCTTGCAGAATTTCTGTTACTTTTAATTTCTGTTTGGTTGTCTAGTCCTTTCTTCAGAACAGATAATGACGTTAGTGGCTCTTAATTTTTTGTTTTGTGTGTATGTGTTGCGTGAAAGAGCTGTAAATAAGACCATCTCTTGTGATGGTATTGTGAGACCTGTGCTCGTTTCTCAGTCGTTACTTTAGTTAAGATCTGCATTGTGATCATCTATTGGGGGAAAATTCCAGGGGTTTTAGTGTGTCTTAATTTCTTTACTACCCAACACTCCAAAGAATCTGTCGCCTGTAGAAAATGAGTGTGAGGGAAGTCTGGACATGCTCATCCCAGGTGGGAGTAACTCAGCCCAGGCCTTTACTAGATAAGTAACAGGTGTGAAGTGTTGTCAAAAGGCTCTTCTCTTTGACAGCTGAATTGAGCCATAAAATTTTTGAATAATTTATGCAAGTCTGTGGAAGCCCTGATATAGATTGTTAATCCAGGGTTCAGAATGTACTAGTGTCGAGTTCACAGTGAAATCCTTAAAGTTAATTTTTCATTGTGTCTCTTATCTTTGGTGTAGGTGAAAATACTCATATTGGCCCGTAAGTCAAAATTAATTTTGTAAACCATTATCCATGGTCTTAACATCTTCTGTTTGCTTCAGAGTTTATCATAATCATATGTTTCCAGTTTATATTTTAAAATATTACAAGATGGCCAAGACTGGGGTTAAGAAATCTTTAAAACATCTTTAATTTCAGTTAACTGCTAAGTTGCATACTCTTCTTGGAAGCTGGATTTTTCCTCCTCCCCCCAAAAAAAAAATAAAAAAGGAAAGAAAGAAAGAAAAAAGGCAAAGCAACATGTGGTTCGTTACATTCATTGCTCTTCTTAGCCTGTTTTGCATTAGGAGGTTATGGAAACCGAAGACTGAAAGGTCCATAAAGAAAACCTTACAGCGAAGGAAAGAGAGAAAAGAGACATCTGAAACTTGGCCCTTTCCCCCCATCTGCCCTAAAAATACATTCCAGTGCACAATGTGGGTCCCTGATAGTTGGAAATACAAAGGAGCAGAGAGGGAGATAATTTTTTTTAAATTGTACTTTTTAAGTACCTTGGTGAAGTAGTCCCTATATTTTGCCTTTAAGAACTATCTAAGATGTAAGACCATCTGGGGAAAAATTTACAAAACTGTATACGTCCACTCATTCCCAGGCCAGTCTGTAAATTAATTGTTAGTTCCTCCCCTACTCAAAACAAAGACTGCCACCAGGAATCTACCCAATGTCGGTCCTGGCTGCCGTACCTGTTGGCAGGCTCCTAGGACTCGTGCGGCTGAGGCCCCAGCCCACTCTCTCCTAATTTCTCCTGGCAGTGTTGATGGTGACAGTGAAATCCTTACAATGTCCAGAAAATGTGCAGTCTAGCTAGCACACTAGTGGTCATCTGGAATTCTTTCTCCCTTTGTAATTCTACTATAAAATAAATTTGTTATTACACAGCATCAGCATCATAATGCCGAGACGTTCCCATTACAGGCTTTCAAGAATTCCAAATATTTATGTATGCCATCATCATATTTATTCTAAGAACTCTCTTAATTAAGCATGAGAAACAGAGTGACAAACATTTTTCTGTAGATTTTAATATGCCTGGTTGTGCAAAAAAAAAAAAAAATAGTGCACTTCATGAAAGCTCTTCTTAGGCATCAGACAGTTGCATATTCGAGAAAGTCATTTTAAAGGTTCTTGGAAAGACAAGGAAGTGGTCATAAGTGTTGCTCACACAGGACTTGCCCTCCTCTTTTATCTTTGGAGTAGTGGCTCCATTTGAAGAAGTTGTTTAACCATATCATTGGATTCTTTCAAAAGACTTGATTCTTCCGACCCAAAACATATTTCATAAAATTATTTTCTAATGATACTTTCAGTCTTCACTAAATTGCTCCCCCTTTCAAATGGACTTTTCCAAAAGGAAGAGAGAAGCATTTCAAAGATTCCTAGAGTCTTGTTAGAATCTATTAAAAGAGAAGCTAAAGATTCAGAAATGGTCAATAATGGGAATGTGATATGGTCCAGTACATAAGCAGTAATGCAGTCAGCAGTCTTAAACTGGAAGTAGCATTTAAGTAAAAATGTTTGCCCTTCAGTAGGAAGCAGATTGTCTTTACAAACCTCTGTGATGTAATAGGAGTCCTAATAGTCTCCTGTTGTTTGGGGTCATCTGCAAGAAATCTTTGTTGGGGGACATAGTGGCAATTAGAATCACCCAGAAATGCTGCCAGTCAGATTAGTAATTCTGTTGTCTTCATTTTTCATTTGCTGCAATTGAACTGAACGACCTTAATTTAAAAAAAAAAAAAATTGGAGATGCCTGGGTGGCTCAGTCAGTTAAGCGTCTGCCTTCGGCTCAGGTCATGATCCCAGAGTCCTGGGATCGAGCCCCGCATCGGGCTCCCTGCTCAGCGGGGAGCCTGCTTCTCCCTCTGCCTGCCACTCCCCCTGCTCGTGCTCGTTCTCTCTCTCTCAAATAAAGAAATAAATAAAATCTTTACAAAAATAATATATATATATATACACACACACATACACACACATACCATAATGTATTATGTTCTGGGAGTTGCAGCGTAATCAATTTTGTCCGACAAGTTTATCAATGGCCGCATTACTTCAGTGCCTTTTGTCTTGAGGATGCCGCATGAGATGCGTTCAGTAGAATGTGTCACCCACAGACTTAGAAACTGAACCATTCTCATGGCTTGTTCTTTGTTCAGCATAATCTGCCTTTAAGTGGAGGAGGTGATGGTGGGGCTGCTGAGCCCACCCGAGAATGAAAGCCTCATTTGCATAAGAGCTTAGTACGTCCTGATACTGGGGATGACTAATAGGCAACAGAGCAACTGTTATATGTATGATCTTCAAAAACAGGCCAGTTTTGTTGTATGTGGACAATAAAATGATGTTGTATCTGTAGAAATTAAAATGGTGCAGTACACTGCTTCAGAAAGCTGATGCTCTCCTTTGTCTGGCAATCTCCAGGGTTGGGGGCTGGGGGGTCCAGCTCCTTTGAGGCGCACAACTCTTTGGTCCTAGGGGCCCCAAGGCTAAGATGTTCATTGAGCTCCCCTTGACTGACAATTACTGCTTCATTTCTCTCCAGAATAGCATGATATTTAAAACTTCTAGAATTTTCTTCCTACTTTCTGATGATGTTGCTGGGGGACAAGCTGGGGAAAGCAAAGCATTTTATTTTGCTATTTCTAAGAAGCTCTGCTTTAAAAACAAATAACATAGTGGTTTCAGACGATAAGCTTTGATGTCAGATCGGGTTTTGAATCTAAGCTATTGTACTAACTCGCGGATGATTCGATGGCGGAGCAAGTTGCCTTACTTTTGTCTTTTTGTAACATGAAGAATCTAAGATCTACCAGATGGTGTTGCAGGGATTTTTAAAAAGATATTTGTACAGGATTTAGCACAGTGCCCAGAAAATGAGTGCTCCTTAAGTTATGACTGCTATAATAATAATAATAATAACAATAATGAGGTTCATTTGGCATGATTGTGTTCTTCCTCAGTATATCACCATAGAAAATATAGTCACATCACACTGTATGTCAGATGACACACAATTCTCACACTTGACTCCTCATTCTATCCTGATTCCACCACGGTTTGAAGTTACTGAATTCACTGAGAGGCAGGCCCTATACCAGGTACTCAGTGCTCTCTTTCCCTCAACGGGGCTAAGGATATTTGCAGTCTCCAGATCCACTGAGACCTTACTCTTATCCCTTACAAACAGCTTCTTCACCATGATCATCTTCGGAGAAAGCACACCCAGCTTTTCCTTTGACATTCCTGGTTTTTTTCTCTTTCTCTATCAGCCATTCCCACCTTTAGCCCGGGATTGTGCTTTGTCTCTGACTAACCTAACTTCCAATTTCACTACTCCACACACCCCAAGGCTGACGTTATAGATCTCCTATCACTTTACATTGATTTTTATGTCTTAAAAATTCTTCTTCAATGTGGTCCACAGCAGGCTGTTAATGATTTGGTTGTGTCTTAAACGTTGGAGTGTGAAGCAGTGTGAATGGGTGTTGGATCCGGCCATTTTGCTTATGGAACCACAGCCCAGGCCGCTCCGGGCTGTGGTACTTCTGCATCTGACCGGAGAGGGGTCTGGTCCTGGAGCCCTGCTTTCCGCACCTGGCCAAAGTTAACTGTATTTAACCAACATCTACTCCAGCAAGTCATCTGTACTCTGCTCCGTCCTGTGACATAACAGAAGGGGGCAGGTGCTGTTCTCAGGAAGCATCTCATCTAGAAATGAGATTACCAGACTAAAAGTTCTGACAACTCGGGAGAGGCTGTCACGTGTGTTGTGATCTCTGTGACTCAGCAACCCAACGTGACTGTTTTCCTTGGATTGTTTGGGATGGGCTTGGCCGAAGGAGAATGGAAGCATTGGGGGAAGCTCTTTGAAGGACCTAGAAACACCGGAAGGTCTATTCCTCAAAAATCTGTCTCTTCCATACGCTAATATTAACCAAAATAGTGACTGTAGCGCATTCTTATTGGTGTAGCCGCTGAGTGAAAAGGAAAACCTCTGGGTTCTCTCAAAGCTATGTGCACATGAGAAGAGAATCATGACACTCCAGTGAATAGAATCTCTGATTGAGAAGGAAAAGAAGCTGTAATTTGGGTGGAGGGACTAGTCTGAATAAGCTGGGAGTCTTGGGATTAACGGAGGGTTCTGGAGCAGGGGAAGCACAGCGTAGAAACCCTTGCTATACTGGGGCCTCGGAAAACAGTTCCAGGACCCACCCCAAATAAGGTCCTGAAGTCAGCTGGCCGGGCAGATCAAAGTGAATGGCTAGACAGAGCCAAGTGGAGGGAAAAGCTGGATTAGGCAAAGGGTCATGAAACAACCTGGGAGGGTTGGAAACCCCCAGTTAGAGAGCCCAAGGTGAGGTAGTTCAGGTAGTGGCCATAGTGCTGGAGGATTCGACGGGGCTTCAAATGGAGGGCCTTCATCGTGAAGAACCCATGGAGGTGTTGGGCAAACCGTGAAGAAGGGATGGTAGAGATGAGAGGGCAGGGAGATGTGAGTCAGGCTGCGTGGTACCCCCCGGGGTTGGGGGGGGCACAGCCACAGAGGGAGGAGGGACAGGTCAACCCGGAAAACTTGAAAGACACAAAGATCTGATAAATAACCCAGCGAGGGTAGGCAAGAAGGAGGGTACCTGGAGTGAGGGAGGCTCTGGGCTGATTGGTTTGCGGCTTACTCGGAGTATTGGTGGTACCATCAGGAGACTGGGAAGAGACAGAGGAGGTAGGACGTTGGTTTGGAGGTGGGTGGAGCACAGGATTTAGAAATTTGAGCTTTCTAAGGAGATTTCAAGTGAGCCAGTTCGTTCCTATCAGATCTCAGAAGCCAAAAAGAATAAATAACCTAAGTGATAAATTTCATGAGACTACTTTAAATATTGAAACTGGGAAATTAACCTCAAATTAGTTGATACACTTAAAAAAAAACTAAATAAAAATTAAAACAACAGACTGATCACTGAGATATAAAAAGGAGTACTTAGTATGTGCAAGGGCTGTGTCAGGTTCTGTGGAGAATCAAATGTGAACAAGACACTCAGCAAATATTTACTGAGAATCCCGTACGTCCCAGGCAAAGTGTCTAATATACCAGGCCTGTGTATCTATCACTGGGCAAAACGGACAAGCTCCCTAGCCTTTGCCCCTCTATAATTCAGTGTAAACTCAGTGTTGAAGAGACTACGGCTGCAAGCATGAAGGAGAAAGGAAATCTTAAATGTAACTTGTATCAAAAGACAGTTACTCATCTAGAACTATGTGATTCAGGACCAATAGAACAATTTGAATTCCAGATCCTGTCCCTGGCACAACCTAGTTAAAGCTTACGAACCAGTCTCCACCACAAAATCACTTTGTTTAAATTCCCACGGTTGCAGAAAGGGACTTGGGATCTCAGATAAGATAAAGAAATGTTATGGAAAGCTTTGCTGACCTTTTTCTTTTTGGCAAGAGGCTTCTGGCTGCTTGAACTAATTCTTTGCTGACACCTCTCTAAGAACACCTTGATTAGTTACAGCATACAGTAAGTGTTAAAAGTTGGCATGCCTTTGTTGGTCCAGATTCTCCCTTGTGGAGAGTCAACCATTTTGGGTGGTTGAGAGTTTAAATAGCATAAGAAAATACACAGGCGAGCAAAATAGCTTTGCACATGTAGTTCATGAAATAAAGCAGCAAATACTCCATATTTTTAAAGTTTAAGACAAAGCAATACCTATTATTTAGATGTTTTGTATAAAACACAAACTGCTAGATTGTAGACCCCCACTTCACACACCAATGTTATTTTCAATGCCATCTTGACCTCTGTAGTAGGAACTGAGTCTTCTACATAGACAACCTTCCAACCTGAAGGTACCTGTTCCTTTCACAATGATGGACCCTGAGCTCTTTAACACTAGAGGATGTAAGTACTATGTTTTAAAGGTGAATATCAACAGGAAGATAAAGGATGAGCCTAGAAATGTAAATCCTGGGGCACCTGGGTGGCTCAATCGGTTGAGCATCTAACTCTTGATTTCAGTTCAGGTCATGATCTCAGAGTTGTGGGATCCGGCTCAGTGGGGAGTCTGCTTCTCTCCCTCTCCTCCCCCCTCAAATAAATAAATAAACCTGGAAGGGAAGGAAGGAAGGAAGGAAGGAAGGAAGGAAGGAAGGAAGGAAGGAA
>NW_022589726.1:27245031-27298186 GCF_004348235.1 Phoca vitulina
GAAGGAAGGAAGGAAGGAAGGAAGGAAGGAAGGAAGGAAGGAAGGAATGATGGAAAGAAGGAAGGAAGGAGGGAGGGAGGGAAGGAATGAAAGAGGGAAAATCCTCGGCGCCTGGCTGGCTCAACTGGTAGGGCCTTGACTCTTGATCTCTGGGTCTTGAGTTCAAGCCCCTGTTGGATGTGGAGATTAAAAAAGAAAAAGAGAAATATGTAAATCCTTTGTCTCCCATGGGCAGTGAAAAGTATTTGCAGTTTCAAGTTAGAGCTCACATGAGGGCTAAACTTTCGGTTGTCTTTCGAGTAAACAATGGGAATGCTGATTCACTTAGGAAGGTCTGCACCCCATCTGCCACCCTAACCCCCAGCATACACACTGGGCCCCCACAAGGCCAGTTCCTTCACCCTCAGACACACTGTCTTGTCTTCTCTGTCCTCGACTACTGAGGCAGCTTCTACGCTCTTCCCATCGAGTTTCTCTGCACTGCTCTCTCTGCCCTCCCTCTAATTAGGGCATAGATACAATCATGTCACTCTTCTTTAACTTTTGTGGCTCCCGTAGCCCCTAGAGTAGCTTAGAGGTCCTGCCTTCCTTTGGGCACAGTCTCCAGCCCCTCACTCCTATCTTCCTGTCCTCCTGTCACATTTATCATGGGTTTACTAAGAGCTGCTTGCTCTTCTCAAGCTTTAATTGGCTCAGTCTGTCCTGGGTCCTGTTCCCTACCCCAGCTCCACTCCAAGAATTACCGTGATCAACTACTTCCAATCCTTAAAGACCTGGATCAAAGCTTACCCCACCTTCCCACTTCCTTGACCTTTACCTCCTAGCCAGAATTGATTGATCAAAGGATTATAATTGTAACCACGCCTCTACTGTAGTCTAATCACAATGTATCATGATTTGTTACATATTCTGAAAAATGAAATTATTTTCCCCACTCATCTTGTATATTTTTTCTGAGACTTTTGGAAATAAATCAAGATATAAATAGAATGTGAACTCCTTAACTTAAGGGGAGGGCCTAGGTCTAACAATGCTGCTGTTCAACAGATCGCTTTTGAATCAACCAAAGAATATCTCAGTGAGTCAACAGGTGAATACAGGAGGCATCAATTGGAGCGGCTCCTGAGCCAATCCATCGGACTCCTTGCAAATGTGGGTCTGGTCACCCCTTCCCAAAGTATTGTAAATAAATGTAGCGGAGATTTCACTATTAAAGTTTGTGATTGAGAGGAAGATACAGGGAGAGGAATGATGAGTTTATGTATTTTCCCATATCAACTAATAATTACATCAGGAGCATCACTTTCTGCTTCTGAGATTTTCTTCCTTATGTTAATATTGCAGTATATTTTCTTTATTGTTTCTTAAACTGTAAAAGTTTTGTCTGATCATTGTAAATAGAAAAAGGTTATAAGTAACGTGAAAATAGGAAAATACATTTACTTTACAAATATAAATTAAAAAGTGATAGCTTTCCTATAATCTGCCTTCCCCTAGAGAACATACTAATGGTTTGGTATTTATATTCCTCTAAATAGTTTTGCTAGGCATATACTAGCCTGTAGATTATTAGTTATAACAATGCGATCATACTATATATTGGGTTTTGAATCTTAATATATTTTGGATTTCCTTCATGTGTAGATCTCTCAATATTTATTGGAAGATTTATTCTTCATTCCTTAACACTTTGGTAGTGAAGTCTTAAGAATGTTTGTATTGAGCCACAGATCTACAGAAGTAGAGAACGGTGAAGAACTTAAGGTCAAGGTGCTTGAATATTATTAGTGTAATTATCTGTCCATGAAAAATAACAAACACTTCCTGGGGTGGGGAAGGGGTATTCCAGAAAAGTTGGGAGAGGGAGTGCGGTAGGCAAAGATAGCTGCTGTTGTTTACTAGAAGTTACAACCCTGGGGCACCTGGGTGGCTCAGTCGTTAAGCGTCTGCCTTCCGCTCAGGTCATGGTCCCAGGGTTCTGGGATCGAGCCCCGCATCGGGCTCCCTGCTCAGCGGGGTGTCTGCTTCTCCCTCTCCCACTCCCCCTGTTTGTGTTCCCTCTCTCTCGCTGTCTCTCTGTCAAATAAATAAATAAAATCTTAAAAAAAAAAAAAAGTTACAACCCTGAGCAAGAGTGAAATGAAAGGACCTGACCCCTTGTTCTCCCCCCCACCCCCAGCTTAGACTGTAGACTCCAGACAGCGCAGCTAGAAACACCGATCCAGCATTAGTGTCCTAAGCAGCCATTGAGTTTTAAGAGACTCAGAAAATACTAGAACTGGTGGAGCCTCTGGGGGCATCTAGTTTGAGGGGAGGGAGCCTGAGGGGCCGACCCGGAAGCATGGGGCGTGGTGGGCGGGGGAGGTATTGCGAGAGGGGTCGGGGAAGAGACCAACCCAGAGCTGCCACAGAGCAGGTGAACTTCATCTGGTTCTACACTGAGATTCTGATTTGAGTTAAAAAGAATGGATTGTGGGGTGCCTGGGTGGCTCAGATGGTTAAGCGTCTGCCTTCAGCTCGGGTCGTGATCCCAGCGTCCTGGGATCGAGCCCCGCATCGGGCTCCCTGCTCAGCTGGAAGCCTGCTTCTCCCTCTCCTACTCCCCCTGCTTGTGTTCCTTCTCTCTCTGTCTCTATGTCAAATAAATAAAATTTAAAAAAAAAAAAAAAATGGATTGTGTTCCCTCCTCAGAAGTTCTAACCATTGACCTCGCCCGAACACTAGCACTTTTAGAAATGAAGAAAGCGAATACCTTAGAGAAGTGATCTACCCCAATGTCAGGGAGTGAGTGAGTGACAGAGAACAGACATAACAGACATTGAAGTCTCCTCACCGCAAGCCCAGGGCCTCTGGGTACTTGGACGGGAGGAGTTACATCACTCACAAAGGCGGTCTGGGTGGGGGGAGGGGACAGACAGCTGGGAAGATTGGAGTAGTCAATCTAAAGAGGGATTGGGTGCAGAAAATGTTAAAGAACCAGTGCTCTCTAATCACATTGCTTTAAATATAATCAAAGGGCGAAGAAAGTAATTGGAGGCCTAGAGAAACTGAAACCTATTATAAAACACTGCAATGCCTGTTAACTCTAGGAAGAACTGGTATCTGCCTCGGGGCCCTTCCCTGGGGGTGCATCAGACTCAGCTCATGGTAACTAGAATCTGCAAATGTGCAGGAACCCACCGGGGTGGGTATATTGCCCAATCTGAGGTACAATAGAAATGTTTAAAATGAACAGCCAAAAGAAACCATTTTACATAGACCTTCAGTGGTAACAAATTTGGTAACGAGCATGATGAATTATTATGATTATTCCTCTGGATCTCATTTTTTTTTTTTATCCAGACAAGATGTAGGATCCCACAGGTTGTTGTCAACTCTATTGTCTACTTGTGTGACTTTGTGATTCTTTTTTTTATTTTAAAAGTCCTTTTAATTAGAAATTACATCATACATACAAGTGTATTTTGAGATTCTTTAAGTTACCTATCTATATATGGTCAGAATGGCCAAACTGGTGTCCTAGACTGTGGGGTCACTGAAGACTGAAGCCTGCACCCCGCTTAATATTATGCCAACTGCCCCTCAGATGTATTCAGTGAGGTGCCACTTGATGAACATTAGAGCCCTTGATCTCTCTTTTCTGTTAAGAAACTTCAAGACATCCAATCCTTTAAATAGACTCTTCTAGATTTCTGGTATTTAGATACAAATTCTTCCCAATGTCTGAGACCAAGAGCAACTCTTCCTCGTAAAACTAAAAAGCAGGTCTGTTATACAAACGAAAAAACAGAGGCAAGGAAAAGACCTCAAGGTCACTGTATACAAATCACAGGAGAAGAAATAGCACCAAGGTTTTCCTTCTATTTTGTATTTTTATCTCTTTCTTCCAGATCCAACAGAGCTGGCAGGCATTTGACAAACAAAGCGCTGCCTCTTTCTTTCTTTGCCCTTGGCATTTTTCTGATTTTCTATCATAGTCTCTTCTATTAGGATGTTGCAGTTCAGTATGGTTTTAGGTTAGAAACAGACTTACTTGTACAAGTATGGTATATCCGTGAGGGCCTGAGAAGAATGTCCAAAACCCATTTGTTCATTTAACTCATGTTTATTGAGCTTGTCTGCTATGCGCCAGGGATGATTCTAGATGCTGAGAATATAGTAGCGAATCCCGAAAGTCTCCGCCTTCTGGGGGAGGAGAAAGCCAGCAAACGTGAACAGACAGCCACATCATGTCAAGCAAAGCTAAGAGCTATGAAGACAAATAGCACAAACCAGAGGGAGAGGTGATTTGGGGCATTAGGAGGGCTGAGAAGGCCCCTCTGAGGAGGTTACAGTACAGCAGAGACCAGGATGGGGTGAGGAAACCAAGTCCTGTGAATTTCTGGGCTTCCTTTCTCAGCCTCCCCTCAAGTGTGATCTGCAAGCAATGAATATTCCACTTGGCTGAAACAAAAGGGTGCTGGTGGGGGGCCGTGCTCCCCATCCTGCCTCAGTTCACCCTTGACAATAACAATGCCTTGCAGACCAGGCGAAAAGTCGGTTGCATTGAGAGTGAACATTAGTAGAAAGCTTTTTAATTCTCTCCAAAGTGCTTCATCGCTAAAAACACAGACAATAGGCAATAAAGCTGACGGTACCTGTTGAAATTGTAACAAACAGTATTTACAAGTAACTGCCTTAGAGGAAGCACACTTACAATGGCTGACATTTGATACGGATAGGTGTTGCCTGGGTTTGTAGTTGGGGAGGGTTCTGTGGCCTTAGCTAATGTGTAGCTCTCCTTTAAAAGCTGCTTCTAAAAGGATCCACCCGGCTCAAAGCATTGGTCCTCTGATACCGTCTTTATCATAATGATACCATATAGCTTAGGATTTGATTGAAGTCCCTAACTGCGCTTTCGTCCTCTAGATACTGTTCAGCGGATGACTTCCCTGAGGAAGCCCACACAGAATGAAAGAGGAAAAAGGAAATCTGACCTAGGCCTTCATGGTTAATTTCACAGGTCCACAGAGGAAAGCGGTAACCTTGAAAGCTCCCTGCCCACCCTCCCTCAAGTCCCCACACAATCCGAAGGCCAGGGGGCTCTACGGTTGCAACTGTTTAGGAACAGTCTTCAAAACTGGTATCCATATTGGCCAACAGAGAGTCTATTTGAATTACAAATCCTGTTGTTTGAATCAGTGTTTCCAAATTAGTCTACCAGCAGAGCCATGAATTTTTGTCTCCGCCACTTTAAAACAATCGCTTAAAAAAGGCGCTTCTCCTCAGCTGCTTCTGTTTTTAAGGCAGAGATAACAGAAACTGGCCACAGAGTTATTTACTTGACTGCTCCATTTATGGCAACTTGTTTGTGTATTTTTAAATCACAGTTACAATGAGCTATTGTTCAGTTGTATACTGTCGAAACACATATATTACCAAGCCCTCCCAAGGAATCCTGATAGTTCAAGGGTTTTTTTTTTTTTTATCTTAAAGAAAAGGTAGGATACCTAAGAAACTGGTGACCATTTCAAGTTGCTTTTATCTAATAGCACTTTATAAACTGACAAAACCCTTAAATATTTAAATATTGCATCTTTTCCTCTCCCCTCCCTTGGCATTTTATCACCTTGTGATGAGGCTATTGTAGAAATTAAAATCTGTAGTTCAGAAGAGATTGATACCTCAAGTGCTGATTATACTAGTCTATCATTTCTTTTTTGGCTTGCTTTCAGGTCCTGTTTTTGCTTCTCTTGGTCCTTTCTGTAGACAACTAATGCCAAACTTCACTTTCTCTCAGTGTACCAGAAATCAGCTCAAAATCAAGATTAGCCTTAAGTATGAGGCACGTTCTTGTGTCTGAATAATGATATTCACTTAACCTGTTTATAAAAACTCTTATTCATGTACTTGATTAAGTGTATCCCATGACCTGGCACCTTTTCTTTTGCTGTTATTTACTGATAAAAATAAATCTGCGCTAAGCAGTAGGAATCACTGCGAAATGCAAGAAAAGTCCTAAGAGGAGAATTCATATGTTAATGAGCCCTTCCAAGTGAGAACTTGGTTAAACGTGCCATTTGCTGACATCATGTTTATGGGGCTGAGTTGAGATGATTTCTTTAAGAGGTGGCCTTGCATAATTCTCCTAGCGTTTTGTGGCCCGCGCGTGCACCTGCGGGAGGGGGAAGTTTACATAAGCGTCCTGGGGTATTTGCATCTCAGCGGCTCCTCTCACTAGGGCTCCTGGGAATGGAGCGGGCGGACGGAGGTAAGGTGCTCCAGCCGCGAGGCTCGCCAAGTGGGTGGGTAACTTTTCGAGGAATAATGTGCGCGCAGGACCTCGTGGAGACCTGCCAGGGGCACGGTCAGCAGTGACAGTTCCTGGAAAGCGGGCGGCCGCGAGATCAGGCTGGGCAGGCGCCTCCTGCGGACGGGAACCGGGAGCCCAGCAGGGCTGGGACTGCGAGCCGGGCGGCCGGCCCGCCGCGCTCCTAGGAGGGTGGGACCGGCAGGAAGCGAAATGGTTACTTTTTTAAATGCGGGCTCTGGTTACTTTTGAAGATCGCCCGCCCCGGGCGCAGAGCGGACACGGGGATTTTTCTCTCTCCGGTGGATGGTTCTGGAGAAACGCAGCGCTGGGGCGTGGGGGATGCGGTGGCCTGGACGAGGCGATTCAAACACGGGGGAGCAGAGTCGGCGGCGCCGGCGGGGACAGAGGGTCTCCGGGGAGCTGAAGGACCTTTTGCCGCCTCCCCACTCACGGCTGGTTAGGGAGCTGCAGCGGGTGAGGATCGCCGTGTTGCACCGAAAGGGGGCTCAAGGGGGACAGCGGGTGTGCGTCACGGCCGGGCGAAGGCTGCCGGCAGCGACCCCCTACCCGTCGGGCGGGGCGGGTGCTGAGCCCCGACAGGGGGCGCGGCCCGCCATGGTTTACCGGGGGCCCTGCGCTCGCCGCCCCCGCGCCTGCGTCCCCGCCCTGCTAGGGTCTCCTCCGGAAACGGGTGGGTGAGGGTGACCTGGAGGGCCCCCAGTCCTGTTTTCCTTTGGGAACCACGCCGCGCCGGGCCGCCAGCTTCGCTCGGACGCGGAGCGGTGGGCGCCGAGGGGCTCGGCGGCTTCGCGGGCCGCGGCGGGCGGCGGGAGGGGCTGCAGGCCGCGCTCGGCCCCGCAGCCGCAGGTGGGGAGCCGCTGTCCGCTCCCGGGGCTTGATGGCAGTCGGGCGACGGGGACTGAACGCCGAGGGCTGCGGGGGTTCGCGCGTCCCCGTGCGCCCGCGGGGAGGGGGCTTCTCGTCGGAAGTTGGGGGAGAGACGGGGGGACCGGCGGCCATTCAGTACCGCCGTCAAGCCGCGGGGCGAGTGCTCTTCCGCGGAGGGGGCGCTGCCCGGAGGCGGCGCGAGGCTTTCCCCTGGAGGTGGGTGAGGGGGTTCGCAGGCGACTGTACTGTCCCCTGGGAAAAGGGGGGCTGTTCTCTGCGGGCCTCGCGTCGGCGCCCAGGAAGGACTCGCTCCCAGCCGCTGGGTCTGGGGCTCGGCCTCTGGGTGCGGAAGGGGTTTGGGGGGGGAGGCCGGGAAGGGGGCGCGGGGCCGGGTCCCACCCGCGGCCCGGGGCGCCCCCTCGCGGCCTGAGCAGCCACGGCCGCGCGGAGGGTAGGGCTTTGGGGGGCGCCGACGGCTGCTCCAAGGTGTCTCTCCCCTCGGTGCGGGCATGGGTTGACCCAGCGGAACCCCGACAGCCGTCCCTCGCAGCCCGATCTAGAATTAGCCTGCCGCATTTTCCCGAAGAAGGGTGACATCCTTTCCCTCCGGGTCCCCTCCCGACCCCTTCTTAAAAAGCTCGGGTTTTCACATTAATCTATGTCAGTATAAACCAGGCTATGTGTGGAATTTGTTTTTACAACTCGAGTCTTGTGACTTCTCACACACTTTCTTGAAGTGTTTTCTCTGGAAACTTGTTTCAAATGAGTGCTGTAAGTTTCACAAAGAGGAGTGTTGTTCAGGAGCCAACAGGTGACGGGGTGAAACCTGAGTCTGTGTGTACATTGGAGTCAAGTCTGGCTGCCGTTTCCTTGGGCCGCCGTTGAAAATAGAAATTCAAAAAATCAATAGGGGACTGACTGGAACACGATTTGCGAAAATATCTGCGTCCCCCATTATGGAAAATAACTAGTTCATTAGCGCAGTGCCTTGCGTCCTCCGCCGCACACCCCGGCGTGCGTTTTGGATTTTGTCTAGTATAGACCGGTTTACAGCCAAAAAAACCTGACCCCAAAAGCGCCGTTCTGGCACAGGACCATGCTTTGTCATCATGTTTCCTCCTTTTGTTAAGCAGTCTGTCTTACTGTCGTGGAATGTATTTGTGCATGAAATTAGAATGCTTTGAAACCCCGCAGAGTTGCACATTTCCTCTTGGAAAAATGGATAGCTACTTGGCAATTGGATGGTACATGACAGGCCACTCAGCTGTTGGAAAATGTACAAATTGGATGGAGGTTTACCTGGAAAATACAGAAAATGCCAAGGGGCACATGGCCTAATGCCACTAATTGCTGGTATGAAGTACTCTTAGCAAAGGAATGTTTCATTAAGCAACGTCTTTGGATACCGTCATTATTTTTTTTTATTTTACAGTTATCTCCGCAGTTCCTTTCAATATAACTAAAACTGAATTGGGCTCTGAACTTTTGTCTTTAGCAGGCAGTAAGCGTTGAGTGCTCTTTGAGTGTGTGCGTGAAAACTTTAAAGAGATAACAGTTTAGGGTCTCTACTATGAAATTCAAACCTTGGTTATCATAGTTTTGATACCTATGGCAATTACAGGCCTCTGGCTTTTAAAGAAATCTCCATAAACAAAAAATACCTGTATCCATAGGGTTGTATATTTTGTGTGTTGTAAAGAATGGAAGTGTTTCAGGTTCTTGTATTGCCAAGTCTGTAGTTAAATTTTATTCACCTGCATATTTAGGCTGACAGAGTAGCTCTTGAATGGGTGTGTGTGATCTGCATCTTCTGTGTGCTAAGGCCTTGTTAACAAGCAGTTTAACAAAGAAGTTGTTAAGCAGTTTGTGGCCCACAGGATGACACTTAGCAGCAGGGGACACCTAGGGAATGTTAGCCCAACTGACTTCACAAATCGGTATCTCTTCTGGGTTTTGGTGATCAAAGGATTTCTAACTTCCCTGGGCAGGTTCACACAAGAAATACCTTTTCATGGGGATGCTGCAATGCCATGGTAATCTTCGCATGAACTAGGGTGGAATTTGATAGGGAAAAGGATTTGTAATTAGGGGTATGACCTTGGACTTCATGTTAAATGGCAGGCACTGAAAATTATTCTGTTTTCTATTTGCATGATTTTGATTTGACTTGGTGACTTGGTCCAAGAAAATGATTAATAATAGGAACCAGACCAGAACTGATGTACAGTTAGAACCTCAGTATGTATCTGATTGAACTCCCGTCTCCTCAACCCCCTGAAATCCTCATTCCTCTCTGACTTGCCTATGTAGTATTTCCATTTTAGTACATCGTCTTTCAGTCACCTAAGACTCAAGACTGTCTTTGACCCAGTTTCCCCCTTTCCTGTTGGTTCCTTTTACTTTATCTCCCCAAGATACTACCATGTTTAGGCTCTCTTAGTAGCAGTGGTCTAAAAGGCCCGTCCCGGTTTCCTGTTCTCTTTCCTGACCATTCCCTGTTGTGTTAATTTTCTTTAAGACTTTCGGTGGCACTCTGCTCACATGCCGTTCTCTTCCTGTCGCCTTTAGGGCTAAGCACAAAGTCTCCTGCCTGATTTGTCTAATTCTTGACAATGTCATTCGGTGCTACCATTGCTTCTATTGTTGCTTCTGTCTTCCAGTGAAACTCTTGACTCTGTCTCTGGACCTTCACATACTGTGCTGACTTACTAAGCTTTTTAGGGAAAAATAGTAAACGCTCATTTATGTATATGTCAAGGTCAATCAAAATAGTAATCCTTAGCTGTCCTGGATGCAGCATGTAGCACAACAGAAAATAATTCTCAAATGACCAAAATAGCATAGCAAAATAATAAAGCTGCTTTTACTTTGCATAACACCTTCACATATTGTATGTTACCTTATTTAACCAGTGATTACTGTGCTCACAGAAGGACTGTGTAAGCCCTTGTTCGTAGCACAATGATTCTATATACTTTTAGACGAATTTTTTTCAAATTGTAGTTGCCTAATTTACAGAACATAGAAAGCAACAAATTAAAAAAAAAGACTTAGAGGTTGCTGGTTGTGGGCAAAGAGAAAAGGCTACTTAGTAGTAAGAGACTAAAGCAGCAGGAATTCAAAAATCTGTCATGACAGCAGGGAGGGAAGAACCTATAAAAAGTTTGTCAACCATCTTAAAGCCATGAGGCTGGGGCCCTGTGATTCCAGACATCAGCTCTCCACTGTGAGAGAGCCCTAAACTTACTTTCTAGTTGAGGAATTACGTTCCCAGGTCACACCCAGCTGGATGGCTGGGTTAGATTCCTGAAGGCCGTGCTCTTTCTACTGTTCATTTTCTTCCGAGAATGAAAACAAATGATCAGCCAAAGGCTAAATCACATCCAGTATATACACACTTAACCGCCACTCAAGAAAGCAAGGAATTGTACAATGGAATTTGGAAATACTCTTGTCCTGGTGGACACATTTTTTTTTTTTTAAGTTCTAGCCTTTAATTGAATAAAACCAGTTGCCTCTTTTTGTTATTTCCTTGAATCATTCAGTAATGGCCTTTAAATATAGGGATGAATGAATGGATGGGGTAAATGAATCTGGAAAGTAAATTTCATGAGGAACCCCTCTTTACATCACGGTGTTGGATGAATGAGGCCATACTCTGATTTGGGGAACAAGGGCCAACTTACAGCCAGTCGTGTGTTGGTTTATCACAATTGTTGCCCTGCCTAAGACACCTGGAAATACCCCGCCGTGGTCTCCCTGTGGGTGTGTGCCTGCACACATGCGTATGAACTGGTATTGGGAGATTTTATGTAGGTCTTGGTTAGAAGCTGATTCTAAGGGAACTGGGAATGGAGGCTAATAGTTTGTCAAAATTGTTTGCCCTTCAAAAGGTTAGAGAACCTCCTGAACTCAAAAAGATGATGAAATTTACACGTCAACCTTCAGTTTTATGATTAAGTTGTTCTTGCTCTGGATGTTGCTGGTCAGCTTCAAGGAAATCTTTCCACTAATTAGCAGTGGGAATAACGATGCCAATTGACACATGTTGATAGTAACTGTAATTCTTTATATTCATGCAGTTCCTTTCTTCTTCAAAACTTTCCCATACTTAGACCATCTTTGGAAGAAAAATAGCTGCCATAAAGAATAAGGCCCCACGATGTTCAGTGACTTGTGAGAGGTATGAAGACTCCAGGGCTGAGTTTACTGAGTGCTGAAGCCCCAGATCCTGTTTCCTAAGTATTGCTCTATCCCTTGGGTCAGATGTTCTCTTGACAATTATATGATGATTGAGAAGTCCTACACCTGCGAGCTGTTTGTCTTTGAGTCTTTTTACATGGTGAGAAGCAGCTATTTAACGATTTTGAAGGAAGAGAGAAAAGGGATAAAGGAGGGAAATGAAACTCTTCCACCGTCTGTTGCATGGCTTGCATGGGCACCCCCATGATAATCCTTGTCTTTCTAAGAAAAAAATATCTCATTTCTCTCTGCCCAACCTCAGGCTTCTTTCTCCCCTCCCTTATGTCCATGCTCTTTTCTTCTGTTTGTCATTCATTTCTCTCCTTGATTCTTCTAATTGGCTTTTAGTCTTCTCTTCAAAATAGTATCTGCAAATACCTCCTAACCTGCTCTAATTGGATTCAGATACCTGCTTGCTGTGCTCACCTGGATGGCATCTTTGACAGAGCTGGTAGCTCTTAAAGGCTCCTTTACACATTTCCTTAAGGGTCAGACTGTTTGAAACCTGAACAAACCCATTCCTGAAAACTGTTTTACTTTTTTCCCTGCATGATGAAACTTCTTTACATCCAGAATTATAAAAAGATATTGGAGAGGTGGGGCCTCTACTGATTCATTTCCCCGACAGGGGCAAACCTAGCACAGAACTGGTTAATGCATAATTGTCATTCACATATGATTAAGTTCATTCGGTTAATTACAGCATTTCAAGACCAGTACAATAAACCTGCCTCACAATAATCACAGAATACTAAGCTATTTTGGCTTTTTATTCTATTTATCTCAAGCATCTAACATGGCGTCTTGCCCATAGTTTTTTTTTTTTTTTTTAAAGATTTTAGTTATTTGACAGAGAAACAGCGAGAGAGGGAACACAAGCAGGGGAAGTGGGAGAGGGAGAAGCAGGCTTCCCGCCGAGCAGGGAGCCCGATGCGGGGCTGGATCCCAGGACCCTGGGATCATGACCTGAGCTGAAGGCAGACGCTTAACAGCTGAGCCACCCAGGCGCCCCCCATAGTTTTTTTTTTAAATAAACATTTAAAAAATGTATCATGTTTAATTTAGCTGTGGTTAGGTAAGAGAATGTAAAAAATACACATTCCCAGATGGTCCCCAGGAAAGTGTGTGTAGTGTTTGTGATAATGAGGAGGAGGAGGATGATAAAACGAATGAAGCAAAATGTAGACGATGAGTCTGGGTAAAGGCTACATAGGAGTTCCTCACTCTTCCATCTTTTCTGATGTTTGAAATTACATCAAAATAAAAATTTACAAAAATAAGTAAAATACAAAATTAATAAAGGACAGGGCATAGGACAGGGCCGCTCTTGTGCATCTAAGTGTGGTTCTGCAAAAAACAAATCTTGAGAAATTTTCTCTCCTGATCCCAGCTGTGAATACCTCTATTCCCATTATAATTCAGTTCATTTGTAGATCTGATTTGTGTACCTATTTCACATGACCAACCTAAAGCGACAACACCTGGAAATGAAATTAATGAAATTTTTCTGTTCGATTCAATTCACGCGTGGTTTCGTGTTTGGTCTAAAAGGTGATATTTTGGCAGATGAGAACATGTCATCAGGAAGCCGCTACATCATGACCCAAAACATAAGGAATGTCCAGGCTCCCCTCTTCCTTTGTGTTGTCAAAGCAGATACCGTACAGTGATGTAAATGCCTACAGTAAGAGATAGAGGTGAAGTCAGATTTATCATTTTTATTACTTTAACATTTTAGAAGTGCAGGAACCATGCTCAGCAGTCAACTGCTTTCCTATGACCCAGTATGAGACAAAGATATACTTAAGAATCTAAAGGTCTACTGACATAGGTAATTTTTAAAAAAGAAAAGAAAAATCCATATTCAAATGTGTGTGTTATCAAGTAAAGAGAAAGTAGCTAGTGGTAATGTAGGGTCTCTTCCTACAACCTGGCAAGTGGAGGTCATGCTATGTCACTTTTATTTTTTTTAATGTTTATTTTTTTGTCATCTCTGAGACCTTGCTTATGAATGGAATGTTTTGTCATTTTAAGTTATTATCTCCTGATAGAAAGCAAAAAGAGGCCTTCTCCAGAGAACAAATTCTGAATCAACAGCTCATGAGGCCGTTGAATTTTTATAATCCTTTTTGCCTGGGTGCTCTCCTCGAAGCGTCTGCTTGGGCAAAGCGGCTGGTCCCCCTGCGGTCCGTCCTTTGTCACGGCTGTGGCTCAGGAGCGTGACTAGTCGGCCAGAGAAAGGAGAACTGGCCCAGTCGGGTTCCACCTCTAGGAGGCAGTGAGGGGTGCGGGGTTTCAGATCATAGGCCCAGTTCTAAGGCCACTGCTTGTTAGCTTACTGACCTTTGGACAGTTGTCCTGTGGCAGATCCTTCTGAGGCTCAGTTTCCCCCTCTGTGAATCGAGATACACCCTCTGTGGGCCGCTTGATATGGGGATTAAATGTCGTAACACAAATCATGCCAGGCTGGGCACAGAGGAATAAGGTAGCTGTCAGAGTGCCAACAGATAAAACCGGAAGCCTTGCCTGGGATAACAAGGACTCTGTCCCTCACGTTCCTCCAGTTGGACCCTTCACGTTGTTGGCGGACACAGTCCTCTGTGTAGAGTGTGGAAAGGCTGGAATGAATATGTGGGAGTGGTAGGCTCGAGGCGTGGCCAGCACCTCTAGATGATGGGGAGGAGGGGGGCATTGTGTCATTTAGTGCTCATGATGATTTACCTTGATTAGTATAGTAATTGTACATTTTTTTTTTTTTTTTTTGCAAAAGGCTAATCAAGGATTACAGCTGTAAAAGTGATTCAGATCTTTGGTAGTCTGCATCTTTGTGCTAGTTTGGAAAATCCATGATTTGTCTTAATTTGTGGTGTTTTCTCTTGTTTTATAATATAGGACATTTCATTTTTAGGTTCTATTTAATATCTGTATTCTTTGTAAGTTTCTGCAGAGCAGGTACCATCGTGTCTCCTTCCTCAGCCAGGTTTGGCAAGGGCCAAATACACATATTTCATGATTCAGGTTAAAATTGCATTGAGGCCTGCCTCCCTCTCCCTGCCCCCACTGGTGGGGTTTTTGAGTTACTAATTAAATTCTTAAACTCTAGTTCTCTTCCTTTGACATGTGGGAGTTGCTTTTTCCAAAACAAAAGGGAAAGACTAGATCCAAGAAATTTTCTGACTTTCATTAACACATCCTTTTTTACTGAGGACTAAGGAATGTGCCTGTTTAGAGAGCCTTTCTTAAGTCAGGATGGGAATGAATTGCACCTGTGTGAGATGACGACTTGTTTAAAAGGTCATAACCTCCCAATGATAGTGGAGGAAATGAGGTCATCTTTACTTTTTGTTCAGGGTGAAAGAAAGTTAAATTGATTAGTTGGAATCATATCTACCTACCGTGTGGCATCACTCCTTCTTCCAGTAAAGATTGTAGGCATTGGGCATTTGGCCTTCCATTTGTTGACTGTTACAATTTTAATTTCTTATGTCCTTTGATTTATAGAAGGAGAACCATACGTTTTAATCAGGTTGTGATAGGTAACACTTCCTGATACTGTAAGTATTTAGAGTTGTGTTTGACATAGTGGCTGAAAAAGGAGAGTCTCAGGCTGAAGCGTGTTTAGGTTTCACTGCCTTTCCTACTTGTTTCAGCAAGCGAGAGAATTTTTTAAGGCAGAACAACTTTTGGAAGTCTGATGAGTCCATCGTGTCGCGTGACTGCACTCTGGCTTTTAGCTATGTGACCTTGGGCAAGTCACTTAACTTCCCAGAGACTTGTTTTCTTTAAATTGGGGTCAGGCTAATCATGTATATTTTCCTTTCTTTTTTTTTTCGTGAAGGGAAAGGGGCAGGTATAAAAAGCTGCGTTCTGAAAGCTGATTCTGAAAGTCTTGTATCTTTTTTTTTAGTACCTTGAGCTGAGGGAGGATGTAAGAATCAGAAGACACTTATCAAGGAACTTCAGTGCCTATAACAAAGTTCCTGGGCTCTAGGGCAGGGACTCCACGTTGTGTTGACCCCTTTTACAGTCCTTCTGTCCGAGGAAGACTGTTCATCCAGAACTGGATGTACTTTGCCCAGTAGCTGGCTGCTAGCATGTCACACACATAGTGGGTACTGTGTAACTTTTCAGTGAATGCCTGCTAGTAATGCAGTTCCACACTAATAGTCACCTAGCTGGGTTCTGTTTTCGCCTCGCGCTCGGATTCAGTTGCTTTCTGTTGAAGGAACTCCTTAATGAACTGTCTGGCTGACTGTAGCCCATTGATGGTGAAGGCTTTGGATTGAATGTGCTATATAAGGATTTAACTGCTCTTTCCACTCAGTGAGTAAACGCAGTTTGCTGTCTCCCAGAACTTGATTAGAACCCCGAAACCCAAGCGGTTTGGCCCCGTGGCCCCAGTCGGCACACACAGCGGCGCCTCTTGGGAGAACAGACTAGAAACCCGGCCAGCGGGGTGGGGTTTCTGGAGCGGGCGAGGCAGGAGGAGGTGCAGGCCCTCACACTTCTCTCTTTGACTCCTGGGACTTCACGAGGATTTCATCTGTGGGGAAGTTAGGAAGTCAACGGAGCCGTTTTCTTGAGAACCTAATGAATGGTGCATTAGAGGCACTCTTTAAAGGCAACTGGACCAAGCTAGTTTGGGGAGCATTTTCTGAAATGCTGAGTCGTGAAGGGGGCTGTTTCCAAATTGCAGGGCCCTAGATTTAAGTGTCAGCGGGCCTGGGGGTTGGTTGGGGGTGGTGACACCAGTAATTTGGTTACTATCTCTAGGCCCAGCTGTGTATAAACAACATTCAGTAAAAGTTCTTGGAGCGTAAGAATAGTGCCTTGGGGTTTTAATTTCTTTGTTTTTTTTTTCCCTATATTGTCCACAGCAGCCATTGTTTGATGTCCTGTGACTGAGAAACCGGCCTTTTCACTTTCTTATTATGCCTTTGGAGATGGAGCCCAAAATGAGCAAACTCACCTTTGGGTGCCAGAGGAGCTCCACGTCAGATGACGACTCAGGCTGCGCGTTGGAAGAGTATGCCTGGGTGCCCCCAGGCCTCAGACCCGAGCAGGTGGGAACCTCATCGCCCTGTGTGTGTGCTGTTTTTCCAGGGGATTAAGATTTCTTAAGAATTGCTAAAAATAGGGGCTCCTGGGTGGCTCAATTGTTAAGCGTCTGCCTTCGGCTCAGGGTCCTGGGATGGAGCCCAGCATCAGGCTCCCTGCTCAGCGGGAAGCCTGCTTCTCGCTCTCCCACTCCCCCTGCTTGTATTCCCTCTCTCGCTGTGTCTCTCTCTGTCAAATAAATAAATCTTTAAAAAAAAAAAAGAATTGCTAAAAATAAATAAATAAATAATTTATAGACCATTTCCACCACACTGACATGCTACCCTCCTCGGTCCTTACTCTTTGGATAGTGTAAATTTTTGCCTTTTAAGGTCATCCTTAATTTCTCCATGAAAGTTTTCAGTCCTTTTGTACTCCTGGATCCAGAAGTCCTACAGTGATGCTATTTTTGCTCTCATGAATGACATCCAGAGCACTGTTCATGCATTTGTTATGTGGATATCTGACAAGTCTCTTTGGAGAGTGAGAGGAATTTAACCTTTGAAAAAACAGTAACAACAAAAAGGTAATAAAAGGAAAGAGGAATGTTTCCATGCCAGTTCTCAGCAACGCTTTTGCTTTGGAAAAGAAGAAATACAGAGCTGTAAGAAACCATCTGAAGTGTTACTGCTTAGACATTTGACCTTTGATAACCTTACACATAAAAGAACCTGTCCCCACAGTGCGAACTGTGGGGGAGGAGGAAGCTGATTTTGTGCGTTGTCTGTATTGTTATTTTAAGTATATGCATATTTTTATTTTCCCAATATCCTTATAATGATGAGCTTACTAAACATTGCTGGTGACAGACATTCGTGTCAGGGCGAAGCCATAGTTTGAAGTAACAGGTGCCAGTCGGGTGTGCCGTTGCTTCTGAGTTATGGTGGGGAACTCCTCGGAGAACAGGGGCTCCCCAGTCACACAGGGCCTGCCCCACACACACGTGGCTGTTCCTCAGTAAGCACTTCGAGCTGGAAGGGCTTCTGTGGCCGATACAACGGGGAGAGAGGGCCGCGGCCTGGCACCCGGGTTAGGAAAGCAGTATTTTGACAAGTTGCCCTCTAGGAGAAAACCCCTTCTTTCAGGTTTTGTGTGAAACTCAGCTACTGAAGCAGACAGGGCCCTGACTCCCCCCATCTCCTCTCCCCTGGAGTCGCTTTCATTCTTTCTCGGCGCTGCAGCGTAGTCGGCAGGACTCACCAAGGGCTGTTCCTTTAAATACAACAGAAGAAACCCCAAACAAAAATCAAGTCCTCTCAGAGTGACCAAGTACGGCTCCGTGTGGCTCCCCTCCAGTTTCCTTGGGGAAATGGACTCCAGGTATTTAGAAAATAACACCCATGGAAGCAAAGAAAGCTGATGCTTGAGAGACCCTGATAAGGGAGCGTTGACAGAGCTTAACAAACCAGCTCTTGTGTTTGTAACGTGTGACCTCCAGCGGGCAGAGGCAGCGTGCTTGCGGAGTGGCGGGGTTCGGGGCGCCGTCCCACAGCTTGTGTGGTCATCGGCGGCGCCCCCCGGCACTCCTCCTTGGCTGACCCTAGGGAGAGCGGCTGAGGAATAGTAGCATTAAAGGTGCACCTTTTATGGTGCATAATTTATGATGCTCCTAATTGTCGCTACAAATTACATTCCCGAAGAGCAGTTTAGCAGCCGGCTGCTCGCTGTCCGAAGGCTTGCAGTTCTGCTGCCTTGGCTCAGTGGGTCTTCTCATCAGCCGCAGGAGGCCAAGCCCTGTACCTAAAGGGAAAGGTAACTTTTTAAAAAGATGGAATATAAGTGAAGACGTTCACCTCCTGTATGCTGATGTCCTTCTTTCCATCTCATATTCAGATCCAGCTCTATTTCGCTTGCTTACCAGAGGAAAAGGTTCCTTATGTTAACAGCCCTGGAGAGAAACATCGAATTAAACAGCTTTTGTACCAGTTGCCACCACATGATAATGAGGTAAAATAACAGGAAGAAGGCTAATTAAAAAAAAGAAAATATACCCTAAACATTGAGATGCCTCTTGTAAACCTTACCTCTTCATTGGCTAGGGCTCTTTGGCCTTTCTTCAGTTAAAATTTGGCTTGAGGCTACAGCTTTCCATTCTTTAAGAGAGCAAAGGGGGTCTGTGCAATAAACTTAACAACAAGTTGGTTTTTATAGTGTTTGTAGCCACCCACCACTTATCAGGAGCCTACCAACTCTTGAGATTTCCCTGCCCCTTCATCCAGAGTCCTTGCTTTCTGATAGTTCAGGCCTGCAGTCAGGTGCCTGTAGAATGTAGAGTGAGTGTGCCAAGTAACAAGTTTCAACCTTTTATAGGAAGGTTAATGTCTTACTCTTTTTTTTTTTAGCGTCTCTGATAAAAGTTTAAACATTCCCTATTTTTTTAAAAAGATAGTTCCTTCAAATTGCATTTCCCTTTTGCTAGAGAGGCTGCAAGGTTGGGTGTCATTTGAAAGGTGTATAGTGCCATTTTTAAATTGGGGATTCCCGGGACAGGGCAGTTAAACTTGCTCTTTCCTGAAACTCGAACTCTGGAAATGAAGAAGTGGCGAGGGAGACTGTGCGCTCCAGTGTGGTGCGTCTGTTTGCCTGTCTCTGAAGGTGCGGTACTGCCAGTCTCTGAGCGAAGAGGAGAAGAAAGAACTGCAGGTGTTCAGTGCCCAGCGGAAGAAAGAAGCCCTTGGAAGAGGCGCGATCAAGCTTTTGTCCCGAGCAGTGATGCATGCCGTGTGCGAGCAGGTAGCCCTTCCCGGGCTGAGTAGCTCGTGGTAGTGATGGGGACGGAGTGAGCTTGGGGGTAGGTGACAGGCTAGCACAGGCGTGGGCCCCAAAAACCTCCCCCAGATAAAAGGCAGCCTAGCTTTTTAAGTAAGGGGGTATTCACGTTTATGTGTCTATATGACGGGGGGCGTCCGGCTGCCCTTAGGTAAACGTCGGGTTTTCTAGGATCTTGGCGTGGAGGGAGGTGCAGGGGTACACCTAGTGTTCAAAACTGCAGAAACAGAACGAAGACATTCCGATCTGTACTGGCTCAGAGCAGGAAATGTATCCAATAGGAGGCTGGCTCAGGAAAAGGACTCTTCAGGGGAGTTGGGTGAAACCATTCTTCGAAACAGTCTAGCAGCGTGGCAGTGTATCTGAGGCATGTTCATTCCAGTTAAGAATCAGAAATAATCCAGCATTAAAGAGCTATTTAATCACTAACAGGAGGGGGCAAAAATAAAAGCTTTCTTGACAAAATGGGATTTGGTGTAAAGTGGGAAAGGCTGAGAATCCAGTCATCAAAGCAGGATCATCCCAATTTCAAATCCTTTTGTTTTTAGTGTGGGTTGAAGATAAATGGAGGTGAAATTGCAGTGTTTGCCTCCCGCGCGGGCCCTGGAGTGTGTTGGCACCCTTCCTGTTTTGTCTGCTTCACCTGTAACGAGCTGCTGGTCGACCTCATCTATTTTTACCAGGATGGAAAAATTCACTGTGGCAGGCACCATGCTGAACTGCTCAAACCACGGTGTTCAGCATGTGATGAGGTAAAAAAGTTTATCCCTTAACACTGGGAAAAATAAGCTTCTAGTCAGCCAATATTCCACTGTTCACATCTAAGCAAAATAAAGTATCTACTGCTTTTTCTGTTTAAGATAACCCTATATATTCATATAGCGGAATAATATGTAGCTAATAAAGAGAAGACAGCAGGTGTCTTTGTGCATTGATAAGTAGGATGTCCTTGATGGATTATGAGAAGGGAAAAAAACAAGTTGCAAGTCGAGTATGTGGTAGATAATCTTCTTTTTGTTACCTAAAGGGAGAGTAAGTCAAGGTTCTATACATATTTGTGTACACACAGAAATAGTATGGAAAGACATACACTGAGTTAACAGTGGTTACCCTTGGGGCATGTGGGGAAGGGATGGTGGTGTGAAAGGAATTTTTTTTTAAGCCTTTTATTTTAAAGTAATTTTAGATTTACGGAAGAGTTGGAGAGATGACAGAGTTCTGTAGACCCTCCCTTCAGCTTCCCCTGCTGTTAACATCTTACATAGCGATGGTGCGTGCATGAAAACTAAGAAATTAACATTGGTCTAATACTATTAACTAAACTACAGACTTTATTTAGATTTCCAGTTTTTCTGCTAATGTCTCTTTTCTAGTCTAAGATTCAATCCAGGGTACCTCATTACATTTATTCTTTATATCCCCTCAGTCTCCTTTAATCAGTGACAGTAAACTTTCAGTGTTTACCTGTATACATTTATTTTTTTAAGTTTTTTTTTTTTTTTTCAGTAATGTGCTATTTGAAAATTTTTTGAGGGGCGCCTGGGTGGCTCAGTTAAGCATCTGACTCTTGGTTTCAGCTCAGGTCATGATGGTCAGGGTCATGAGATCGATCCCTGCATCGGGCTCCCTGTGGAGCCTGCTTAAGGCTCTCTCTGGACGCTTGTGTGGCTCAGTCGTTAAGCGTGTGGCTCAGTCATTAAGCGTCTGCCTTCGGCTTGGGTCATGATCCCAGGGTCCTGGGATTGAGTCCGACATGGGGCTCCTTGCTCAGCGGGGAGCCTGCCACTCCCCCTGCTTGTGCTCTCCCTCTTTCTGACATAATAAATAAATAAAATAAAAACTCTCTCCCTCTCCCTCTGTCTCCCCCCCCATGCTTGTGTTCTCTCTCTCTCAAATCTTAAATTTTTTTGAAACCAAAATTATAAAAAATAGTCTTTAATCTGGAGATGTCCACTGGGTCAAATGAAGCATTATCTACAAGTGCTGTTCACACAGTGCAGCATCTGGATAGCTGTAACTGGTGATTCTGTAGACTTTTTAAATGAGTTTTCTCTTAAAACACAGACCACTAAATTATTTCAATGTTAATGTATTCTTTGCCAGATTATGCCAACGAAGTGTGGTTGGGGAGCAAAAATATGACCAAATGAATTCTCTCCAGTGTAGAAATCTGTGTGTTTGTTTTTTTAAAGTTTAAGCAGGCACTAAGTTTCTCTTTGTCAACATTTTCAATTTCTGCTCTTGCTTTGTATCTAAATCGAGTTAGATTTAAGCTTGAGGCTGTAAGAAACAAGGTTAGCTAAGTGGCTTTTTGAAGAGCCACCGTCTGTCAGTTGCCCAGAAAACCTGCAGTTACTTGGCTTTTAGAATAGCTAGCTAAGATCTTCTTTCATCCTGTTTCTTTTTAAAGATCATTTTTGCTGATGAGTGCACAGAAGCCGAGGGTCGCCATTGGCACATGAAGCACTTCTGCTGCCTTGAGTGTGAGACGGCCCTGGGAGGACAGAGGTACATCATGAAGGATGGCCGCCCGTTCTGCTGCGGCTGTTTTGAGTCTCTGTACGCGGAGTACTGTGAAGCCTGTGGGGAGCATATCGGTGAGTCTACGGCCAGCCTGTCTGCTCTGTCACATGCCCAACAGTCTGTCTGCGAACGGCTAGTCTTTTTTTTTTTTTTTCCTGTAACTTAACATACAGTGAAATGTACAGATCTTAAATGTTTTTCTGTGTTGCGCTTTGACAGATGAATAGTCAGTTCTCATTATTTGTAATAGTTGTGTTCTATAAGGTTGCCTGAATTACTGAGTACGGAACCATTGCTCCTGGGGGAAATACAGGGTTGAGTTCCTCCAAGCCTCTGGTCACATTTTCATCAGCTGATCAACCCATAATCTTGTTTCCTGTATGTTTTTGTTTGAAGGCACCTTATTTAACATATACTGATTCATTAATACTGAACTAGCCAACAGCACTATAGCTCATGCCTGAATGAAGCTTCTCTAGGACACATATATTCTCTGGAAGGCACAGCCCAGCCTTCTTGGGCTTAGGAACACTATACAGCACTTCAGCACTACGCTTTGGGACCATTTTAAACAGCAGAATTAACAAAAAGCACAAAAATGAAGAAAACATGATAGTAGAAAATAGAAGAAAGAGAAACCAGACCCAGGCTATGTCAGTTGTTTAAAGAGCTGAGACAAAAGACAAGACATTGCTTTGTTTGAGCTAAGCTTCTCGAGAACATGCAGATCAGCTGGCTCAAATTTTTCGTCATTCTGCACGTGCCTGAAAATTCCTTGGAAGCTCTGCAAGTGTTGATTTCGGGGTTACAAATAAATTTTGGCAAATAGGCAAATTCAAAAATATGGAATTTGCAAATAATGAGAATTAACTGTACCTGTGTGACCCACAACCCTTTCAGGATACAGAACATTTCCATCACCCTCAGAGTTCCCTCATACAAATAGTCTCGTCCATTTCTTCTTCCTTTATTTCAAGACCGAACTGTAACCACCTCCTCTGTCCTTTTCCAAAACAGGGGTTGACCACGCCCAGATGACGTACGACGGGCAGCACTGGCATGCCACAGAAGCCTGCTTTTCTTGTGCCCAGTGTAAAGCTTCTTTGTTGGGCTGTCCCTTCCTTCCCAAACAAGGCCAGATTTATTGCTCAAAAACATGCAGCCTTGGGGAAGACGTCCATGCCTCTGATTCTTCTGACTCTGCGTTTCAGTCCGCTCGATCCAGAGACTCCAGAAGAAGTGTCCGGATGGGCAAAAGCAGTCGGTCAGCCGATCAGTGTAGACAGTCTCTTCTCTTGTCTCCTGCTCTGAACTACAAGTTTCCTGGCCTGTCAGGCAATGCTGATGACACCCTTTCTCGGAAGTTGGATGATCTGAGTCTCTCTAGGCAGGGAGCAAGTTTTGTCAATGAAGAATTTTGGAAAGGCAGAGTGGAGCACGAAACCCCAGAAGAGCCTGAAGAATGGGCCGAGCATGAAGATTATATGACGCAGCTCCTCCTCAAGTTTGGTGATAAAAGCCTCTTTCAGCAGCAGCCCAATGAGATAGATATTCGAGCCAGTGAGCATTGGATATCTGATAACATGGTTAAAAATAAGACCGAGTTAAAGCAAAATAACCAGAGCCTTGCAAGTAAAAAATACCAATCTGATATGTATTGGGCCCAGTCCCAAGATGGACTGGGTGATTCTGCTTATGGCAGCCACCCAGGCCCTGCAAGCAGTAGAAGGCTCCAGGAGTTAGATCTGGACCACGGGGCTGCAGGATATAACCATGATCAAACACAGTGGTATGAAGATTCCCTGGAGTGTTTGTCAGACTTGAAACCAGAGCAAAGTGTTCGAGATTCTATGGATTCTTTGGCTTTATCTAATATCACAGGTACGTAATCTAGGGATTATGGGGTATTTAGAAAAAAGAGCCACTAAAAAATATATTTGACAAACTAGGTTCAGCAGTAGGGGCTACGTTATTTAAAACTGCAGATCAAGGGAAGGAAGGAGTTTACATTAAATGCCAAACACTAACAAACGTGTGCATACATGTGTGCATCTATATACATTTGAATGTAAGCTTTTTGAGTAGGCATTATCCGCATTTGAAACAGGAGGAAATGGATTTATTTGGATAATGGAGTCTGCATCTTGTCTGAAAGATCCTGTACTCTTTGGATTGTGCTGTATGAATTTCAAGATACTAAAATCAGCCTGTGTACTTTATAAGCTCCTAGCATCTTTTATATTTTCCTTAATTGCCCTGTGGCAACAGATAGCTCAAAAATAGCTGAATGTTTTTTTTACCCAGATTATAAAATTTCACTTTGTTTCCAAAGCATATTCATATCAGCTATCTACATTTTATCCATAAAATGATCCTGAGCTGTAGAGAGTGGATATTACTTACTGTGTTTTACAGTTATCAAGAGGCTAAGTGCCTAACCTGACATACTTTTTAAAAAAATTTTATTATGTCAATCACCATACATTACATCATTAGTTTTTGATGTAGTGTTCCATGATTCATTGTTTGCGTATAACACCCAGTGCTCCATGCAGTACGTGCCCTCCTTAATACCCATCACCGGGCTAACCCATCCCCCCACCCCCTCCCCTCCAGAACCTTCAGTTTCTCAGAGTCCATAGTCTCTCATAGTTCGTCTCCCTCTCCGATTCCCCCCGTTCATTTTTCCCTTCCTACTATCTTTTTTTTTTTTTTTAACATATAATGTATTATTTGTTTCAGAGGTACAGGTCTGTGATTCAACAGTCTTACACAATTCACAGTGCTCACCATAGCACATACCTTCCCCGATGTCTATCACCCAGGCACCCCTCCCTCCCACCCCCCACCACATACGTTTTTAAAGGCAAGACTGACATAATTAATAATAATTAAAAAAAATAATAAAGGCAAGACTGAGCCTAGAATCCACCCCTCCTATCACATTTGCCTTAAGTCTTTGAATGTAGAAATATTACTGGCCTATGGCTAGCAAAGGCTGTGGCTAGTTTTAACTTAGTCAAGCTAACGACATTCCATCCTCTCATAAAGGTTATGTTACTGTAATACAGGAAAGGCTTTAGTGGCTGCCCTGTGTCGGGAATAACCATGGCAAGGAGGAAGAAGACAGCTACCCTCCTGGTTTCTGTTGGACTTGTCAAAGATGAGGCCTACAACAAAGGGGAGTTAAGGAATGTGGGTAGGACTAAATTAAGCATATCCTGTTGGCTAGGCCCTGTGGTAGGTGTTTTAACATTTAGTGTCAAAAGCAGACATCATTTGGTATAAAGCGTTAGGGCTGAACATTCCTTGACAATAATGGGCTGAGAAACAGGCTCCCTCTAGAAAGTAGGAAGTTATGTAGTCTCCAGCTGACAATAGTCTGCAACCATGCCCTGGTCACTTGCTGTTGGCTGGGCTATATTCATTTCACTTGCCTGGGCCTTGTTAAAAAAGGAGAGCAGTATCCATTTTGAGAAGAGCTTTATTAAAGTAAGAATAAAGCAAGTGGCATATTTCATATAGGTGAAGGGGGAAGACTGGATGTGATGATGTTCCAGGTCCGGGCTTGGCAGACTTCTTGTAAAGGGCTAGGTGGTACTTGCTGGACCACACAGTCTCTGTTGCAGCCCCTCAGCTCTGTCACTGCAGAAAGCAGCGGTAGACGATGTGTAAGCGAATAGGTGTGGCTGTGTTCCAGTGAGACTTTACCCACAAATAGGCTGTGGGCCGGATGTGGCCCTTGCTGTGGTGTGCTGACCACTAATCTAGGTATAAAAGGACCATAATGGTGGGGTGGCCATGTGGAGGCAAAGGAAGGGATTGATTTGAGAGATGTTCAAGTGAAGTAGTCTGGCTTACATGTATTGAGAGGCAGAAGCTTCTACATGTCATGTTCTACATAAACTAATGAGGAGACTTTTAGGAAGAGCTTAAAAGTTTTGCTGCTCATGACTTGTGCTATCACTAATGTCTGGCTCCAAAAGAGCTGGGCTTGTAAAGAGGCTGTGCCCCTTGTGTCGATAAAGGTCAAACCTTCTCAAGTATATATGCATGTTGGCCTTACCTAGTGGGTGTTAATCAAATATTGAAATTTGAGAGAATTTTCTTTGAAATGCTTCCTTTCAGTGGCTTGTTTGTAATAATTGTCAGAAGATCACATCTTGGCTTGGCTTTTCTCCTAGGGGCTTCAGTGGATGGAGAAAGCAAGCCGAGACCCTCGTTGTATTCCCTGCAAAACTTTGAGGAGATGGAGGGAGAGGACTGTGAGAAAATGAGCAATATGGGGACTTTGAACTCTTCCATGCTGCACAGGAGTGCAGAGTCCTTGAAGAGTCTAAGTTCAGAGTTGTGTCCAGAAAAAATCAGGCCTGAGGAGAAGCCGGTGCATCTGCCCGTGCTTCGAAGATCCAAGTCTCAGTCCAGACCACAGCAGGTCAAGTTTTCGGATGATGTCATCGACAACGGAAACTATGACAACATCGAAATCCGGCAGCCTCCGATGAGTGAGAGGACTCGAAGACGGGTCTACCATTTTGAAGAGAGGGGATCCAGGTCTCATCACCATCGCCGCAGGAGAAGTAGGAAGTCCCGCTCTGACAATGCTCTGAATCTTGTTGCAGAAAGAAAATACTCTCCCAAGGATAGGCTGCGGCTTTACACCCCTGATAACTACGAGAAATTTATACAGAATAAAAGTGCCCGGGAGATCCAAGCATACATCCAGAATGCTGATCTGTACGGACGGTATGCCCATGCCACCTCCGATTACGCTCTGCAGAACCCGGGAGGGCCTAGGTTTCTGGGACTCTACGGTGAGGACGATGATTCTTGGTGTTCCTCCACCTCCTCCTCCTCTGACTCCGAAGAAGAAGGATATTTTCTTGGACAACCAATTCCTCAACCCCGGCCCCAGAGATACGCCTACTACACAGACGACCTTTCGAGCCCAACTTCACTCCCCACTCCTCAGTTTGGTCAGAGGACAACTAAATCCAAGAAGAAAAAGGGACCCAAGGGCAAAAACTGTATTATTTCTTAACCTAGTAGCTGTGGAGATCATGTTTAAACTTTGCCATTAACCATCTTGAAGCGTATCTTCTTTCTTCCATAGGAAAGTTGCTAAAATAGTTTAAAGTGCTTTGCCCATGTAAATGAGACCCTGCTGCTGTTTACAGTGTCAGATTAACACTGGGAAGGTGTGATTTCTCCAGTTTGCCCTCCTTGGATGGTGCCAGTTTGATGTGACATCTTGTGCCTGCCAGGTGCATTACAGTTCTATGTAGCGGCTTTGGTCTCCAGTCCTCAAGAGAATCCTCAAGAAACTGTCACGAGGTGATTGGACGGGGGTGTTGATTTTAGACAATGGAGAACTTCCGCCACCTTTGTAAAGCGATAGTGTTTGTCGTTTGTCTACACCAGGTTGGCCCAGGTCCTGATCAGTCTGTCTTGTTGTGCGGCATGCACGTAGTCACACTGACCCAGCCAATTCTGTGCATCCCATCGTGCGAGACCACCTCGTCCCCTTTCAATTAGCCAGGTAAACAGTGCATTGTATTAGCTCCAGCTACAGATTGAAAAAGACATTGCTATTTATAATGTAGTATTTCATAGACTTAAGTGTATTCCTAACTTAACGGTGCAAATATTAATGTACATATGTACAGTTCAGATTTTAAAGCTGGTATTTTTATATCCCTGAATTGCAAGATGTTTGTTACACTGCAGTGCTAGATTTGTTGGGGAACCAGAAACAGCATTTATGGATGAAATGATTGCTTGTATTTTAGTCAGGGTTTATAAGCTTAGATGGTCAAATTTATATTGCCTAGTGATGGAAAGTTTAAATTTTTTGATTTTTCAATATTAAAAAGGCTCTGTATGCATGGTGGGGCTATGTAAATACTCTTTAAAACTATGGCCCTATTAATCTTACGAGTGCTATTTATGGGTCAAGCAATGTAAACTGTATAAATGTAAAAACAAACCCATACATATCCCTGGAATATATGGTAAAAACAAGTAGAAGTTGTTTGGGTGAATTTTTTTTTCCCCTTTGGGGATGGTAGGGGTGCCTTTCCCATTTTCAACAAAGTGGTGATTATTTCCTGGGAAGAGACCAAAACTACAAGGATCTGCTGAATAGGGCAGGGGATTCTATAGATTTATTATTTGAAGAGAGGCTATTCCTTTTTATCCCCTCCCTTCCGGCTAATTTGTTGGCCTTGAACAGCAATTTTGAAAACTGTTTTTCTTTTAAAATCTTCAGAGGACGCTGTGCCACTACTTCGAGTTTATGAGGTTCTACTTCAAGAGCAAATTATCTTGGAGTTGAACTGATGAGCTGATACTTTGTTATGTGCCATTCTTGCACATAGGATTCAGTCCTAACTAAGGTCCTAGTGGTATCTTGGACCTTTAGGAAGTTAGTTATTTAATAAATGCTTAATAAATAACGAACTACCTTTCTGAACAGATCTTTGCAAACATATCCAGCTAACTTCCATTTTGCTCCTCTGTTCTGGCATGATTTCTTTTGCCATTCTTCTACCATTAACAGGCCATGGTTGACTCCTGCATATCCCCTGCCCCTACTAATAGGTGTGAAATAGGACCTGAGACACAGAGACAAACTTGTACGTCTTTACTGGAATGGGGAAAAGCTGTTAGGCCTTGGGGGAGGGGGCTATGAATCCAGTAGGTAAGCCAGTGGTCTAGCATCCCCTACACCCAGCCCTGACTAGGGCAAGGCTTTGTAGCTGTGCTCCTAGAGAAGCACACAACCGGGCTGCGGGGAGAGCGCCTTACTCAACAATATATCATCATTTCCCTCGTCTGGTTCATTTTGAAAAACATAGCAGCAGTGAAAAGGAAATGCGTGCATCTGGTAAAAAACAAAAACCAAAACCAGAAAAACTCAAAGACAGCGGAGTGTCTCCTTTTCACTCTTCATCCCCAGTCCCTCACGTCCCTTTCCAGAAGTAACCACTATTAGTCATTTCTAGTGTGTCCTTCAGATGTTCAAAGCATATTTATATAAATATCTCTTTTAAAATGGTAGCAAAGTATATATGCTTAGATTTGCTTTTTTCACTTCATATGTGGACATTCCACGTTAGCACAAATGGGTCTACCTCATTCTTTCAGTGATGGTATAATACACCGTAACGGACTCACCCAGGCCCTCAGTGATGGACTTGAGTTCCTCATAGACCTTATCCTGCACTGGCACATCTGCACATGAATTCTGAGCAGCAGCATTCCTGGGACAGAAGTTATGTATTTAAAATTTGGATGGCTATCACCAATTTTCCTCCCAAAGTAATCTGCCTGGTTAACATTTACACTAACAATGTAGGAGAGTGCTTGTTCCATCACAATCTCACAGAACATGTTAGCAAATATCTCCCTTTTAAAGACCTCAGAACCTATGCTGCAAACAGTGGTTATCCTTTTGAAAAGACTGATGTGTTTGGTGAGATGTTGCTTATAAAAGATGAATCCTAAATAGTAAACAGTAATACACAGCCTGGAGAAATGGTGGTGGAAGCTGAATTCACTGTCCTTGGTAGTTTTCAAGTCATTGTCAAAAAATTAGTTCCTTTTGCTTCTGGCAACAATCTCCCTATTCATTTTTTCATTTCCTTATATAAGGGTTATATAGATTATGCTAAAGGCTTAAGGAAATGCAGAAATATTTACTCATGATAATAACGTAACCTTTAAAGCTTCTAAGTCTTAGTAGCAAAGAAAGGACTAGCTGCAAAGAAACCGCTGCCTTGCACTTCTGTCAAGAATTAGGCGAGAACAGTAAGCATGCAGTCACTAACAGGTATTCACAGATTCAGTTAACGAGAGTGCAAAGTATCTGGTCAGGTCCCAAGATAAATATCCAATGTTAAAACACTGTCTCTAACCTCTACATGTGTGAGGCAGAACCCTACTTGTGTTTTTCTGCACTTCAGAGCAAACTGGAGAACATTTTGCTTACAGCCCATGAAGGGGCACTGATAAAATGTCAACGGGGACTCCTTTCAGCCCTCATTAAAAGAACATAATTCATTTTGTGTATGCATTTGCTATACTTTATGCTCTGCCTTCTAGTTCTTGAGTTAAATAAAAAGCACCAGAAGTAAAAGGAGGTATCATTTGCTGTCTAGCCCTCTTACTTTAGATCCAAATCGTGGGCTGTCTTTAGAAGGGCACCCAAGTCCGCTACCTTTCCAGGTATGGCATGCGTCCCTGCTCCACTTGGTTCTTGGGTGATGGGTCCTGAAAGTATTGAGTGCCCAGAGGATTTTAGCACAGGTATTAACACAGCATGGGCATACTTTGGTTTCTTGAGCTTCTCTTTTCTAATGGGCGCTTGACTACTGTCATGGAGAGAACCAGTGTTGCTTAGACCTTCCTTCACATTTTTAGAAACCAGGAATTTAAACTTTTGCCAAATCTCCTAGCTTTTAAATGTTACCAACTAATTCAAACTTTTCTGAAACACTTTGAACCAGTGAGCCTGCCATCAGCAAATCTCCAATGCATGAGTTATATATTCTGGAGCCTGAAGGTGATTCCCCTATCCCTCAGAGCTAATGAGGAGAGGCACAATTACTGTTTATAGAAATACTTGTGACCTTTTCTGATGCACAAAGGAGAAAAACAGATTAAAAAAATTCTAAGAGCCTCATCAATTCAATGCTGGTAACACAATTACGATAAAAATCCTTTTAATTAGTCAAATGAGAACATCGTGTATTGCCTGGTTCCATTTGCTAGCCATTCTTTGGAGCTATCCGAAAATGGGAGGCATGCTCCTTACAGTCACATGGGCTTTCTGTGAACACATTAGGAAAGTTCCCAGGTAAACTGGGCCAAGGAGACATAAGCAGGAACAACTGAATTTTGCACCTCTGCGCTCACATTTTGCCAAGGTCACAGAATCAAACTTCACTGGGGGAATAAAGTTTAATAGTAGCTTTCACAAAATGGGAAGGACATATGGAACAAAAAGACTGGGTAAATATAGACTTGGCCACAGGACGAGAGCTGATTGTTTTTGAACAGAACCAGCTAGTTGGTCAAGTATTCCTATCTTAGTGATCAATTTTAGCCTCAGCTTTTCTTTTTGCAAAGGAAATGGCACATTTCTTTATGCTCTGTGTGCACAAGGTGCTGTGATGCCAATTTTAAATGTAACTTGCAGCCCATTCTCTGAAAACATTTGATTCCAAACAACCGTTAAGAATCTGAAACCAGGGGCGCCTGGGTGGCTGGCTCAGTTGGTTAAGCGACTGCCTTCGGCTCAGGTCATGATCCTGGAGTCCCGGGATCGAGTCCCGCATCGGGCTCCCTGCTCAGCGGGGAGTCTGCTTCTCCCTCTAACCCTCCCCCCCTCATGTGCTCTCTCTCTCTCTCTCAAATAAATGAATAAATAAAATCTTAAAAAAAAAAAAAGAATCTGAAACCAGTTCTCTTAAATGGTCATACCTGTTTTAGTGTTTCTTAGATAAATGAACCAAGCAACTGACCTTGGTAAAAGACGGTTACTAATCTAATACACATCAACACAAAGCTGATCTGGCAGAGTGGTGCCAAGCCCACTGGATGCCAGGATTCAGGAGATCTGGGTTAGGAGACCCGCCTCTCTCATTAACTCAAGCAGGTTAAGTGCTCCGACCCAGTTTCTACTTCTGTAAAATGAGAAGTTGCTAGACCATCTCAGAGGTTTCCTTCCAGCTTCAGTATTCTGTGGAGACTGAACTGAATTTATAGGTCAGAAGAGTCTTTCAGCATAAAGTGTTTTTCCCTTTTTTGACTCTTTCATTTACCAACATACTTGGTATGATGATCCCTGAAAGGATGATCCCCTCCAAAGAGGGAGCTGGGAACTCACGGCAGTAGGGAACTTTTAAAGGGTTGGGGCTTTTGTCTATTAATTTTTTATTTTTCTATTAATGCTTTGTACTCTCAGTGGGCATGGGCTAAACCAAATCATGGGGGAAAAGTCAGGATGCTTACTTCCCTACCAGGGCATAAGCTTCAGATTGGCTTTGTCTTCATCAAGGAGACAGTTGGGAGGCAAGATATTTTCCTCCCTCATGTTATTTCTCTCCAATTACCAGAAGGATGAGATTTTTTTCTACATCTTAGAGGGCTGCTACTGGTAGTAATCTTATTCTTGAATCTCTAAACATGTTGTAAGCAAAGCTGAAAAGGTGTTAACTATGTTTGTTTAATCTTGGTTCCTAGAAAGGGAGAGTTTAATTACCAAGTTCATTCCACTTAAATGGCTCTTCTCAAACCCCACCATGGGTCCAGGGATATAGCAGCTGAAAAGCCGAGCCCTAGGCTACACTGTGGCTGTGAGGGCTGTAACCCTACGTGCTGCTTGCCTCATAACTACCCCTGGTGAATCTCAAAGGTGTTTCATAAAATAGCTCCAAAACAGAAGTCCTAGGAACCAATATGGAAGGTATTAGCAACTGAGGATAAAATGAAAAACAAAAATCTACTGAACTAGGATTTGAATTTTCTCAAAAGCTTTTGGTAGAGTCATTTTTATATTAGCCATTCAGTTACATTAGACATTAACTGCACATACATCAAACAGCCAGTGTGTGCGGGAGTCAGGATTTTAACCTAGTTCTGAATGACCACCAAACTTCACTTCGTCTAAGAACACTGACTTTAGAGTTGAAAGATTTGGGCAAAACTCTGGCTCTGCCACTTCCAGCTATATGACCTTAGGCAAGTTATAACTTCCCCTGCTCTTGACTGTAAAAGGAGAATACAATCTCCATTGGCTTATTATATGTGAAAGTATGAATCAAAAGACACTACAAAGGTGGTTCTAACCTTGTTCAGGTAGTGAAATAACTGAATACATGGTGTTTTTCAGAATCTTACGAAGTATTTGATAAATTAACCTGAAATATATTTTAACCTACATCCAATATAATACACTAAGATTCTACTTTACAGAAGTAGAATACAAAGTTTAAAAAAATAGGAAATTTCTGCCAAAGCAGGGCTAGTTCTGTACCCCTAACCCCAGCTTACCAAGGTGTGGGCAGGATCTCTCCCCTTCATTCAACATCCCCACCTCAGGACAAAGGCAGGCCATGGAGGCCATAGGCCTTGCAGAGGTTAAGCCATCCCAGGGGATGAGGAGATGCTGAGGAAACTCTGTCTCTCCTCTTGGACTCTTGGGGTAGGGGTGGGGGGGGCAGGCTGCTCCTATATGGTAAAGAAAATGTGATTCTCACACAGCGCTCACCTCTCAAATGAGCAAGCCCTGCAGTGTTCACAGACCACCACCCACTATGGTGTCATCAGGCTGTGGTGGGAGGGCATGCCAGCAGGAGCCCTCAGGTTGCTAATGTTCAGTCCTATCTAGAAAAGGAGAGGGGAGGAAATCAAAAGCTTGAGCACAAAACAGATACCCCAGCCTGGTAAGGTACAGTGCTGTTGAACTGCATTTTCTCTCTCCCCTCCCCCAACCCTCCACAACACACAACACACATATACTTTCCCATCTACTGGAGGCTGACCCTATTCTGGCTTCAGAAGCCTTCCCCACCTTCCCCACCAGGCAAGCATAGGGTGCGGGCAGAGAAGGGCACCTGGGATCTGGTGCCAGAGAGGAACCCAGCTGGCTGGTGCTGGGCCCACTTGAAGGTGTTGCAGACATCTGGCCAGTGTGTCTTTCTCAGGGGTTTGATCACAAAGGATAGGAGTCTTCCCACTTGGGAGGATGATGGGACTGCACACTTTCCTGGTCATTGGATCCTCTCCCTTTCCCCAGGTAGCTTGCCCAGACTTACCCACTCAGTGAATGCTCACTGTCCCCAACAACAGTAGGATCTCCACCTCTCTACCAAGAATGGGGGTACCAGCAAGTGCCCCCAGGAACTCGGCCCTGGGCAAGAGGAACTTCCCTGAAGGTGCAGACGGGCAGGTTGTATGGTCAGTAGCCAGGGCAGCTCTGTCCCCTCCCTATCTTCTATGTATTCCAACCAGGAAAAATGTGCTAGCACATGGGCAGCCTAAGTAGTGGGTACATACCTCAGATGTCCCCTTGCAGCAAATGTCCGCGGATGTTGTGGTTACTTTCTAGCTTATATGTTCTCAAATGTTCTTATTTCAGTAAACCTCTACCTTTTCACTCACACATACACAGTGAAAAAAACTTTAAAACCCTATACAATTTTAGTGATAATGGTCTAACATTAGAAACACTATTCATCTTTGGGAACAGAGCTCAAACAATGATGTGCTGTGTCATCAGGCTGCCTCTGCCGCTACACAAACGTGCATCAGTCTTTAATGACACTTGTCATCAAGTGAGATTTTAAATACAACTTGGAATTAACTCAGTGGACTGACAAAGCCTTTTATATAAAGGGTCCCCATTACCCCAAGATCAGTTGTTACAATGGAAAGGCAGGACTGGTACAGCCTCCTGAGAGCCAACTTCAGTGAAGCCAACCCTCAAATACCATTTACATTAATTTGAACAAAAGGTGAGCTGCTAAGAAAAAACCAGTAATGTGGCTTAAACAACGAGGGCATTTATTCCTCTCTGTCACATAACAGTTCGGTATTCTATGTGGTCATGCAGGGATCCAAGTTCTTTCCATCTTGTGGCTCTGCAACAAATCAAGGCTGAGTACCCATGGCTACTACTTTGGGGAAGGGAGAAAAGAGAGCACAGAGGAGCCTATCTACTGTCCTAAGGGTCCCAGCTCATAAGAGAAATACTTCCACTCAAACTCCATAGGAATGGACTTAGTCACTTGGTCACACCTAACTACAAAGGGGAATATAGCAAATGTAGTCCTAATGAGGCAGTCATGTGACTCTATTTCAACTCCATTACCATGAAAAGCGGCAGAAAAGATTCTGCTAACTGCCTTAGTTACTAGTCATTCCTTCCGCCACCACTTTTTTTTTTTCCCACTGAACTGAGTAACATCAGTGCTCTCAAGAGAACAGGCAGGAAGGAGATGGTAAATGTATTGTGTATCACCCGCAAACCTTGGTCTGGCCAGCAGAGTGTGGCCATTACTCACAGGAGCTCCAGGTGCCAGGCTGAGCAGTGTTACAGTTATAAAGTCACCTGGGGGGCCGGCTGCCCTCAACACTGAATACTGTCCACCATGAATACTTCAGGGATGACAAGATCATCATCTCCAAAGTTGCACCAAAGAACTATTACAGCTTTCTTTGGAGTTTAGGTTCCCTTGCAGGCAATTCTGAAATGAAGCTGAAACCAGTGTATAATATTTGGGCAGTGCATGCGGAGTCCTTTCTGAAGGGGAGCCGGCTTCCCCTTTCTTCAAGAGGTTCTAGGTCTATAAACCGGCTCAGTTGCTAAGTGGCTGAGGGGCTGTGAGAAATCAATATATTTGGCAAAAATATAAAAGTAATATTTTCAAAGGTAGTATTTTCAAATGTTATTCTTGAATAAGTAGGAGAGAAAGGATAAAGCTACAAGCACTCAGAATCATTCATTCTGCTGTCAACCTATCTTTTCCTACATTTGTTGCCCATCATCTTTCCCAACCAGCTTCAGTCATACAGGCCTGTGTCTTTCCCTATACCATTCCCCTCTTCCTAGACTTCTATTACGTCCCCTTCTCTGCCGGAAAGTCCTAGTCCTCCAAGACCTAGGAGTCAAATGTCACTTCTTTTGTGAAGTGTCAATGAAGACAAGTACCTACAACATTCCAAACTGTGTTAGGAATTGGGTCACGAAGATGTGGTTCCTCCAGAGGTTACTATACAGAGATAGGATTTTAATCCTACTATTTCTGAAACTTAGATTCGTAATAACACAATTATTGAGCACTTCTGTGTGCTCAATCTCATCTCGTTTAATTGCTTGCTCAGATATCAAGACACCTTAAGTCACCAAAGTTAATGGTTTCTCAGTTCTTCCATCCTGCTGCTGAGTAGGTAAACTGAACATTGAGTAATCTTGCAGTAGAGAGTAATAAAAGTCTACATTTCAGGAAAATACTTTAAGCCTGTTAAAGAGAAAAAAAGACAATCCAATTATTTAAACCTAGTTGCTTTATTTTGCACTTTTAAAATTCACAAAAAGCTTCACAATAGTGCTTTCCCCCTGTTGATCATCAAGGCTTTATGGTAAGACAATGAAAAATTTATCATATCAACTGGGCATACTCAAAAACGATGGATAATTTACAAATTTCTTTAATCAAGAACATTTCGCAAAATACACACTCTGGTACATATCTGAATTCAACTATCCTAAAATTGGTCTTTAAAAAGCTGTCAAAAACAAACAGATTTAACACTGACAAGCCTACCAGAATAATGGTGATGGCAAGCTATAAACAGCTTTAAATGTTGAATGTAATTTGGGGGAAGGGGAGAAGAAGAAAGTATTGGTTGAACCTACATTTAAATGAGTCTGTAAGTAAAACCTCTAGTTGAATGAATTTCCAGTTTAATGAATTTCAACAAAATGTACAAATCCTTTGCCTTGGTGGTAGTGTCTTAACTTTTATTTTTAAACTTGTGACATCTTAACTACAGGAATTAAATCCTGGAATCAGAATATTTAAGGAAAAGAAAAACAAGGGGGTAAGGGAAGAAACAATATCAGTATTTTCTTGGTCTTTCTAAGTGGGTAACAAATAAAATCACTGTTCATAATGAGGGAATTAGACTACCAGAGATGACATGTGGGGTTTAGTTTTATGTACAATATCTAAATGGCAAAAAATAAGAGTTCAAGGCAATCTCATATAGAAAACTTAAGAAAATAATTGTGTTCAAGTAGTTTTTACATTTGTGGAATGGCATAATACACATTATAGGATTCACCAAATGTACTGCTGTTTCTACTTTTAATATAATTTTTATCTCTTCTGGGGTAGCTCTTTAGATATTATCAATATAGGCCACTAAAGATAACACCAGAATTTAAGTGAGAAGAGAATGGAAATGGAAAGAGGATGGGGGGATAATGAAACTGGGTAGTAATAACAAGCATGATTTTTAAGGTTTCCTAATGCCACAGAAATACATATTTTGGCTAAATGCCACTGGTCACCTGGAAGGGATCAGGAAATGAGTGGAATATCCTAATGGTCCCAGTTAACTCGTGATTTGGATGGCTCACTCATGAAGAACTGTTTACATAAACTGCTTGGTGAGGGGTAATTGTGCTGGGCTTACTGCCTACTCTGCTTTGTTTCTTTAAAGGACACTTTTGAGGACCCCTAAAAAGGGCATCAGAACAAAGATCTTGTTAAGACTACAAACAGAGATTAACAAAGGCATCATCTGTAAATGGTTTGATTATGGATATATTATCAAGGACCTTCTTTTTTGAGATGAAAAATATGGGCCTGGGGAAAAAATGAAACTCCAGTACTACTCCCTCATATTCTAAATTTCTCTCTTTCAATTAGAAGATTCTAAAGAAACCTCAACTTGAAAAGAGCTTTCTTTTATTTCAAATTGTCCCTTCTCTTTCTTATATATGATACTGTTTAAGACTCGTATCTGTGAGAATGGTTAGGAGTTTCAGGATTATTTTAACAGAAAACATTGAGTTCATTTACTTGGAAAATAGGATTTTATTATGAGGTCTTTTTGAGATTTAAGTGCTGTATTTTATCACAATGAGAATCTCAAAGCAAATATTCTATAGACGCTTAAGTATTCAGTTTATTTGGATAGTATACTTGAACATATTAAAAGTTACAAAGCCTAAAATAAGCAAGCAACAAGTCAATAAAATCACAACTCAGAATTCTAACATTTTCACATGGTATCACTGACTATGAAATGCAAAAAGACTATAAATGTTTTAAGTGGAATGATCTCTAACCTAATAAATTACACTAGTGTGACCAAAACAAATGATCGCATACTACAGAAGACAAGAGAACATGAGCTGTTCTCCAGGACTGCTTTTTCAAAGCTTGAAAAATTAACTGACCCATCATTTTAGGGGGGAAAAAGAGAAGTATGGATTACGAGGCTCTACATGTAGATTTTAAAATTCTAATTAAAATATCTTAGACTGTTTTAGATGTTTACTTGACATTGGAAATGTAGTCAACTATCAAAGTATTTCTCTTCATCACAAAAATTCCATATATTAAGGATTTACACAATCCAGGGAAAAAAAACAAACCGCTAGAAACATTTTTGTTGCCTGAGCAAGTAATTTTCTAAAAAGGCTCTCCAAAATCTTGACTAGAGGTGTCATACTCTGCAATGAAATGCTTGAGTTCTTCAACACACCGCTCACCTATTTCATGTAAATTCTGTCTCAATGCAAATTGTACAGACTTTTCTAATGAAGGATCTTTTTCAATCAGCATTTTCACAACCATCCCGAAAGTTTCACAGTCTTGTCGGTAAACCTAGAAAGGTGAAATATATTGTGGTTAGCTAAGAGTAAAAATAATTAGCCAAACACTGAGCTGATTCAGTTAGCAAAATGATGACGCTAAAGCCTAAAAGGGAGATACAATAATACAACTGAACCTCCCTCACCCTTGAGTAGTCACTACTGTCAAATGCTATTTAAGCCTCTATTTCTGAGATTTGCTGACAACGTGAATGAGTAGAAAAACACTGATATGCCACATCACTGACTACAGAAGTTAGGCATGGCATTTGTCAGCATTAGGCAGTCTACTAAAAGGACATCAGACTAGAGAAGAACTAAGAACAAAGGCTTGCTAAGGCACATTCATGGCTTTATTCATTTGCTTGTTTGGAAGAAAAACGTTTCTAAGCCCCTAACTTTAGATTCTTTGAATCATGAACAGATGACAAATTCAAAATTTTGCTTAGTATACAACAAACAAAAGACTAAAGTATCTATTTGAAAAAAACTTTTTAAGTTATAAATATTTAACCACAATTAAAGTCACCAAGGCAGAGTTAAGATCAAAACAATGTTATATACAGATGTTCCTTTATGTGTATACACATATATGTATATATAAACACACACATATATACACATACACATGTATACATGTGTGTGTATATATATATATTTTTTACTTCAATATGTATATATAATCTTTATCAGTGGCACTTAGATATTATTCCCTGTCCAAAAATTGCTAGGTTTTCTCCCCACTAAATATCATTTCCTTGATTTGTAGTCACAAAATGCAGTTGAGATTTCTATGCTATTTCTCATACTCTTTAATTCATGTATTTAAAGAAAAATTACAGTTAAGTATCCATGAAAAGTAAGTGAAATACAAATTACCTGATTTTAAAGAACTGTTACATGAATTTTAATTTTTCTAAATATAACAAAAACAATATAACATGCTTTTTCTCTGAAAAAGGATTTATTCATTTTGAAAAACTTTAGAAAGAAGGGATTTGAGACACTACTTGGCTTACGAGTTTTTATTCCTCCAGTGATCACTACTAGTTCTTGTGGTAGTTGCTGCTGTTATTTTTTAAATGTCTGCAATACTTTTTTATCCCTTAACAATAGCTATTTCAAGAAGAATATTTAATTTTAACTCGCAGTACTTGGTTGCTAAATTGTACTAATAAATTCATTTCCTTGCTCTTAAAAACCATTCCACAAGCCCCAAGGAAATTAACAGAGTAAGTTCTTCAATGAACACAGAAATTGAAATATGTAAAAACTTAGCTGCTTTCTCCATCTCAGCCCCTGCTCCCATATGTTTGTGTGTGATAAGATTTAATCATAATAGCCATTAAGTTTAATTCTCAGCTATCTACACCAACCATTTATCCCAGTTTATCCTAAGGTTTACGTGGTACAGAACTGATATTACTACTCTAACAAACTAACTTAGAAAACAGTACACCATTCACATGATACTACTATATGATGTCAAGGCAACAGAGCACATTGACTGGTTTAAACATAGTACCTAAGTCAAGCCAATGCAGTCCCCATGGGGAAAGTCAGAACCATGATGTTTCATTCCTAGTGGAGGTAAATTCCTTACCAAACCAGTCAGCCCACATAATAACAGCATTCTAACACCAACCACAGGCCTCAGCAGACCACTTTGTGGGTGGCCTGAATTTTACAGGCTTCTTTTTAACAGATGTAGTAGATGAGGATAATGTTACTCTGTGAATTAACCTGCAAATTCTTTAATGTAAATCTGCTGTTTTCCCTAAACTGTAACTCTTCATTTAGCATATTTACTGAACATAAATGTGCTACAGATTTGCATATCAAAGGTACAAACACATTAAAATGTGTTCATGTATTTACTTAAACTGTAAACTATCACTCTGGAGACAAGATAATACAAGCATTTAAAGATTGTGTTTTATTTTTAATTGTAAGTCCTTTATGAATTATTCATTGTAACAGGCAAATGTTTGTACATTAGTTGACAAGAACAACCAGAACTGCCCAGAGCAACAGAATTCTCTCGAAGGGGTAAATTTTCTAAAAGACTGTTTAAAACGTAATGGTTGGGCATTAGACAGGAAATAATTAGTTTCTGTTAAAGGAAGAACCTCACCCTACAACATTTTATAAATAAAATTCACAACTGTCAGAAACCTATTTCCGAAATCTGTTCCACAGTAAACTCAATCCCAAACAGGAAGGGTGTAGTTATCTGTAGGAGAGCTTGTTTGCTTATGGTCCCTGGCTGGAAATGCATTAATAATCTTCAGATCTGATATCTACAGGCCACACAGGAAGATTTTTTTGTTGTTGCTTTTTCCCCTGATTGAACCTCATCAAAATGGGAAGCAGGTTAAAGTATGGGTGGGGTTTACATAAACTGCATAGAAATGTAGTTAAATTTGCTAGGGTAATGAAAACACTACCCAAATGTGGTTTCACACAATACTTTATTAGAGTAGCCTGTGACAATAGTTAAATTCTCACGAAGTATTTCTAGGAGTAAAGGAAAATGACAAAATAAAACCATCAAGGCTTTTTAATAAAATGTTCTTCAGTGACTGGAAGAAGAGTGTCTAGCAAGTCTGTTCTATCTAAAATTGCTTATAATGACATAAAACTCCTCTAAAACGTGTATCATTTAGTCCTTACCTCTGTGCCCACGAAAAGAAATAACAAAAATTTTTTTTTTTTTTAAAGATTTTATTTATTTATTTGACAGAGAGAGAGATAGCGAGAGCAGGAACACAAGCAGGGGGAGTGGGAGAAGGAGAAACAGGCCCCCTGCTAGGCAAAGAGCCCTTTGAGGGGCTCAATCCCAGGATCCTGGGATCATGACCTGAGCAGAAGGCAGATGCTTAACAACTGAGCCACCCTGGTGTTCCAGAGAAAACAAAAATTAAGGCAATGTAAGTTGTTAGGAGAATTTTCATTTCAGACAAACCATCTTTAGCATTTGCATTAAAGTTCTCTAAGAGCATTTTGGTGGAATGGTAGAGATTACAGAGCTGTGCTATCCAATATAGTAGGCACTAGCCACAGCAGGCTACTTAAATTTAGATATATATATGCATATACTTATTTTAATATTTAATTTATATTAACATTAGGAGGTAACTGGAGGTTAACTGTAAAAGTCAGATGTGCATATACCCTTAAAAGGCTGGAGATTCAAATGAGTTATTCTCTCTGTTGCTGATACCTCATCATTTCATATAATTTCCTTTATCTGAACTCATTTTGTTCAAATGCTCTATGTCCTGTTTCAGAAGAGTCACATCCTAGTGGGAAAGGTAAACAAAGACAATTAAAACACAGTACAGAGAAGACACTTAGATGTAAATGGTAGTAGGGAAGCCAGAAAGAGCAGACAAGTGGTTCCAAGAGCAGGCTTACTGAGTTCAAATCCTGACTCTACTACCCTGGTAGTAGAATAATGCCCTTCACACCTCTGCCCCCAAGATGTCCACACCTAATCCCTGGAACCTATGAATGTGTTCCCTTATATGGTGTAAGGAAGTTTACAGGTATGATTATGTTACAAATTTTGGATAGGGAGATTATCCTGGATTATCCAGCTGGGAAAAATGTAATCACTAGAGTCCTTTAAAAAGGAATGAAGGAGAATCAGTAAAAGAGAGGAAATGTTACCACATAAACAGAGATTGAGGGGCACTTGGATGGCTCAGTCGGTTAAGCATCTGCATTTGGCTCAGGTCATGATCCCTGGAACCTGGGATGGAGCCCCACGTCGGGCTTCCTGCTCAGCGGGGAGCCTGCTTCTCCCTCTCCCTCTGCTCCTCCCCCGGCTCATGCTCTAATAAATAAATAAAATCTTAAAAAACAAAACAGAGTTTGAGTGATGCACTTTAAAGACGGAGGAAGGAGCTATCAGCCAAAGAATGCAGGCAACCTCTAGAAACTTACTGGTAAAGGCAAGGAAACAGATTCTCCTCTAGAGACTCCAGAGGAAGTGCAGCCCTACAGACACCTTGATTTGGTCCTGGTGAAACCCATTTCGTACTTTACACATTCTTCTCAAGCTTACATGAAACACTCACCAGGACAGATCACATTCTGGGCCATAAAACACACCTTAACAAATTTAAAAGAACAAATTATTCAAAGTATGCTTTCAGATCACAATAAAATTAAGTTAGAAATCAACAGAAAATGGTTAAAAATCCCAAAACATCTGGAGATTAAACAACATACGTCTAAAGTCACAATGATCAAAGAAGTCTCAAGAGAAATTATATTTTGAACTAAATGAAAATACAGTTTATCAAAATTTGTGAGATGCAGCAAAAGCAGTACTTAGAAATTTATAGCATTAAGGGGCGCTGGGTGGCTCAGTCAGTAAAGCGTCTGCCTTAAGCTCAGGTCATGATCCCAGGATCCTGGGATCGAGTCCCACATCGGGCTCTCTGCTCAGTGGGGAGTCTGCTTCTCCCTCTGCCCCTCCCCCTGCTCAAGCTCTCTCTCTCAAAAAAAATCTTTAAAAAAAAGAAAAAAATAGAAATTTATAGCATTAAATACATATTAGAAAAGATGAAAGATATAAAATAATCTAAGCTAGGAAACTAGAAAAAGAAGAGCAAATTAAATCCAAAGAGAGAAAAAATAAAAATTCCAATTTCTGCTCTAACAGAAATTAGTGAAAGTGAAAACAGTAACATAGAAAATGAATAAAACCAAAAGCTGGTTCTCTGAAAACATCGAATTGATAGATCTCTAGCCAGGCTAACCAAGAAAAGGGAAGACTAAAGTTATTAATATCAAAATTGAAATAGGGGTCATCACTACTGATCTCATGGACATTAAAAGGATTATCAAGGAGTATCATGAATAACCCTATGCCCACTGATTTGATAACTTAGATGAAATGGACCAATTTCTTGAAAGACACAGTGTACCAAACCCAAACAAGGAGAGGTAGATAATTCGAATAGGCCTACATCTACGAAAAGAAATTGAATCAAGCCTGGGTGGCTCAGTCGGTTAAGTGTCTGCCTTCAGCTCAGGTCATGATCCCAGGGTCCTGGTATCGAACCCCGTGTTGGGCTCCTTGCTCAGTAGGGAGCCTGCTTCTCCCTCTCCCTCTGCCTGATGCTTCCTGTGCTTGTGCATGCGTGCTCTGTCAAATAAATAAATTTAAAAAAATTGAATCAACAATTAACGTTCCAAAACAGAAAGCACTAGGCCCAGATGGTTTCAATGGTGAATTCTACTTAACACTAAAGGAAGAAATGATACCAATTCTCTACAATCTCTTTGAGGCCAGCATAACCTTATTATCAAAACCAAAGACAGTACAAAGGAAAATTACAGACCAATCTCTTTCCTGAACACAGATGGAAAAAACAATCTTCAACACAGTATTAGCAAATCCAAGAATGTATCAAAAGAATTATGCGCCACAACCAAATGGGATTTATCCCAGGAATGCAAGGCTTGTTCAACATCTGAAAATCAATTAATGCAATCCATCACGTCAATAAGCTAGAAAAAAATCACAGGATCATAAGAATAGATGCAAAAAAAGCATCTGACAAAATCCATGACAAATTGACTCATGACAAAAACCCTTTGCAAACTAAGAATAAAGGGGAACTTCCTCAACTTAATAAAGAAAATCTACAAAAACCTTAAAGCTAACATTACATGGTGAAAAAGTAAATGTTTTCTTCCTAAGATAAGGAACAAGACAAGGATGATCCCTTTTACCACCCCTTTTCAACACTCTACTGGAAATCCTAGTTAATACAGTAAGACAAGAAAAGAAAATGAAAAGTATACCAATTAGAAAGAAAAAATAAAACTGTGTTTACACTGTTGGTGGGAATGCAAACTGGTGCAGCCACTCTGAAAAACAGTATGGAGGTTCCTCAAAAAGTTGAAAATATAGCTGCCCTATGATCCAGCAACTGCACTACTAAGTATTTACCTCGAAGATACAAATGTATTGATCCAAAGGGGCATCTGCCCCCAATGTTTATAGCAGCAATGTCCACAATAGCCGAACTATGGAAAGAGCCCAGATGTCCATCGACAGATGAATGGATAAAGATGTGGTGTGTGTGTGTGTGTGTGTGTGTATATATATATATATATATATACACACACAATTAAATACTACTCAGCCATCAAAAAATTGAAATCTTGCCGTTTGCAATGTCATGGATGGAACTAGAGGGTATTATGCTAAGCAAAATAAGTCAGAGAATGACAATTATCATATGATCTCACTGATATGTGGAATTTAAGACACAAGGCAGAGGATCATAGCGGAAGAGAGGAAAAAATGAAACAAGATGAAACCAGAGAGGGAGACAAACCATAAGAGACTCTTAATCTTAGGAAACAAACTGAGGGTTGCTGGAGGGGAGAGGGGTGGGGGGAATGGGGTAACTGGGTGATGGACATTGGGGAGGGTATATGTTGTAATGAGCACTGAGTATAAGACTGATGAATCACAGACCTGTACCTCTGAAACAAATAATACATTATATGTTAATTTAAAAAAATAAATTTTTAAAAATGGGCAAAAAATTTGAGCAGATACCTCACCAAAAAAGACATCTGGATGACAAATACGCACATGAAAAGATTTCAATATCATGTTATTAGGATATTGAAAATTCAAACAATGTGATGAGATATCAGTACACATTTACCAGAATGGTTAAAATCCAAAACACTGACAACCCCAATTTCTGGCAAGAATGTGAAGCAACAGAACTCTCTCTCATTCATTGCTGGTGGGAATGCAAAATGATAACTGGCCACTTTGGTAGACAGTTTAGTGGTTTCTTACAAAACTAAATATACAGTCTGAGCATATGATCCAGCGATGGTACTCCTAGGTATTTACCCCAATGAGCTGAAAACTATGTTCATGCAAAAACTGCACACAAATGTTTACAGCAACTTTATGCATAATTACCCCAAATTGGAAGCATGCAAGATATCCTTCAGTAGATGAATGGGTAAACTGTGGGACATCCATACACTAGAATAATTTTTGGTGATAAAAAGAAATGAGCTATCAAAGCCACAAAAAAAGAAGAACCTTAAATGGTTATTGCTAAGTGAAAGAAGTCAGTCTGAAAAGGCCATTCAATGCTTGATTCCCACTACATGACCTCTAGAAACCAGCAAAACTATAGGGACAGTAAAAAGATCAGTGGTTGATAGTGGGGAAAGGATAAATAGGTGCATAGGGCACCTTTAGGGTGGTGAAACTATTCTGCATGATCTATCACATCATACATTTTTCATTGGTGAAAGTTCACAGAACTGTATGACAGAAAGAGTGATCCCTAAAGTAAACTATGGACTGTAGTTAATAATAATGTATCAATACTGGCTCATATCAATCCTAACAAATTTATCACAGCAATGCAAAAATGCTAATGAGAGTGGAAATTCAATGGAGAGAGGGAGTATATGGGAACTTTCTTAAAATATTTCTGTAAGCCTAAAACTGCTATAATAAATAAATCCTATTAAAAAAATTTTAAATCACACAAATGAAAAGCAGGGTGGAAAAGTTACCCTCTCTACCTCAGTTTCAGGACCTATAGACCTGACTATGCTATTATAATGATTAAATGAGGTCATAAAAAGCACTTAGAATAGTGCCTACTACAAGGGAAGCATTTAATTTGTTAGATATAGTGATAAGGATGATGAAAAGAGAAGAAACAACTGTCTGTCTAGAGAAGGGAGTATCAGAAAATGGTAGTGAACCGATTCTTTAAACATGGTAAGTTCACTCTAGTAAAATAAAGGAAACAGCATTTTGGGAAAATTTAATTGGCTTGGCATAGCTAGAGCGTAGAGTGTATTCACTCTCAAAGTAGATCATGAAGAGCTTTTTTTAAAGGAGTTTAGACCTCAACCTATAAATCAATAATTAGCAAATGGGGAAAGAGCTACAAGGAGGAATTGGATCCTTTGGATGTATCAGGGAGAGAAAATGGCTGAGAATCAACATTAAGAGCTCCTGAGGGCGAGGACAATGAATGTCACATGATGTGTTAAAGATGAGATTAGAGGCTTTCCAAGTAATTAAGTAGCAATACAGGGGTGCCTGGGTGGCTCAGTTGGTTAAGTGTCCGCCTTCAATTTGGGTCATGATCCTAGGACCCTGGGACTGAGCCTCAGGTCAGGCTCCCTGCTCAGCGGGGAGCCTGCTTTTCCCTCTCCCTCTGCTAGTGCTCTCTTTTTCTCTCCCACTCTCTCTCTCCCAAATAAATAAAATCTTAAAAAAAAAAAAAAAGCCATATAGATGTAATAATGTGGAGAATGATGGAAGAATAAAAAAATAATTTTTATTTGAAGAGGGAGGGTATTGGGAATGGGAGATAAGTTCAATACCTAGTACATAACTGAGGCACCTGTCAACAGGAAGCAAATTACTGAGTCTGGACTTTGGAAGAAAAAAAACAGAGGAGGAAAGGAGGGAGGGAGGAGGGAGGGAGACTGGGAAGGAAGTACAAAAGGTGGGGGAAAGAGAATTCTTAACATCTTTAGCACTGATGCCAGCTGAGACCACAGGAGTTCCTTGAAATAAGGAGTAAGTTCTTTCTAGCCCCAGTGTCTGATAGAAAGTAGATACTCAGTAAATGTTGAATAAATAGCTAAAGTCTGCTCTGAGAACAAAAGACAGCCAGAGTAGATACCTAAAAGCACCAGTATCAGCCAAAGAAGAGAAAATAAGGAAGACTAAAAACTAGAAAAGAGTGAAGGCACAGGTGCCAAGAAAAACATTTGTAAAAGAAGAATATAGTCAATCAAATGTCAGCGAAAAATCAAAGAAGCTGACAAACAAAACATACTGATGAGACTGGGAAACTAGGGGACTGGCTGGTTAGCTGCAAGAGCAGTTTATTGGCATGGTGGAGATTATAGAGCTGTACTGTCTAATACAGTAGCCACTAGCCATATTTGACTATTTAAATTTTAATAAAAATGAAAAATCCGGTTCCTCAGTTCCTAGCCCTATTTCAAATGCTAGTGGCTACCATACTGGACAGTGCAAATATAAAAAATTTCCATCAACACAGAAAATTCTACTAAGCAGTGTTAATACAGAGGATTGAGAAGTGGGAAAAAAGGTAAAGATGTAGTGACAAGTGTTGACCTGGTAAATTAAATAATATATATTTGCAATTATTTTACCGTTAAAGTATACATAAAAGCTTACCACTTTTAAAGGAGCAATGTGAAATATAATAATTAGTATATGTAAAATGTTCTACAATCTTTTGGTGAAATGTGTATAAAGATGTAAGTTAAAAAAAGAAACTCCAATTGAGGCTTAATATACGAGGAAACATTCATAATGTCTAATGTGTTGATGAGGTCAGGAAAAAAGTAACAGCACTGATGTTAAATACTGGAGACAAATTTAAACCCTTTAATTTGGGTCTGCAGTAATGCAGAAGGTGTCAAAACTATTGTAATCTATGTTGCTGCTTGTGCTGTATTAATAGAAAAAGATATCGTTAAGACTTCCTCCTCAAAGTTGCAGCCCCACTGGCTCTTAAAAGCACAGCAACTGAAAAGAACACTGGTGGTTGCTAAGAAATGCATTATGAACACATGGATTAGATTTCAACACCTACATTCAGTATGTAGGTACAATTATTACGGCCACATAAAAGTAACTCCAAAATTAATGATAAAGTGGAATAATGCTACAAACTCCTAGCAATCGATGTTTGTAAAATTCTCATCCATAAATTATAGATCAATTTATAAATTTACAGGATTCAAAGGTTAATAATTTTTTTACCATTTCTAGCTCATAATACACTAAGTAGACAAAAATAAATGAAGTAATTCCAGAGTCTACACAATCTTTCACTACTGCCAAAAGCAGATCTCAGAGATTAAATATAGACTCTAGACAAATCTCAAATTAATAATGAGTGAAAAAAGTTGCAAAGGAACTATGTAATCCATGATGCCATTTATGTATGTTTTAAAAACAGTTTGTTTAGTTTAGGGATATACACATATATACTAAAAATAGAAAAACATACACAAGAATGACAACTCTAAGAAGGAAAGAAGCCAGCAGGAATCTGAGAAAGGGTTTATATCCATATCTTATTCCTTTAAAAAGAGAAAAAAGTCACAACTCTACTTAATGACATGTATGCTGAAGTATTTAGGAATGAAGTGTACTAAAGATTTGCAACATACTTAGACATGCATCAAAAAATAAGATAAATTACTGGATGAATAAAGCAATGGATAGGTAAGTGACAAAGCAAATAAAACAAAATGTTAATTATAGAATGTAGATGATGAGGGTATGGGTGTGCACTGTTTAATTCCTAATATTCAAAAATTTTCATAATAAAATGTTAAGGGGGAAAGAGATCTAAAGCAAAATAGGCCCAATGGTAGGTATATGGCTCTGATCACCTCAGCTTATAAATGAAGGCTCTCTTTTGCTTGGACCCTGGATGATGAGCTTTGCATTTTCTCAATGTGGGTTGAGAATTACAAATACTAATGAATCTGTAAATGCAGATATAGATTTGAATGACAGATAACTGTACCTGCCAACCAACTAAAACTCACCTACTACGTGCAAAGCACTGGATTTGGTCAATAATATAGCACACCCTGCTCAAAGAAATTAGATTCTAGAAAAAAGAGTAATACATTATGAAAACCATAAAGCAAAATACAGTAAATGCCATAGAGAAATACAAAGTATAATTAATTCCAAAGGAAAAATCATAATGGGCAGAGAGAAGGAGGATTAAAAGCACTGAGACAGTGTTGGTATTCCAGGCAACCTGAAAGCTTGGAAAGAAAACAGTACAGTATGCTTTAAAAAAAAAAAAAAAAAAAAATCTTGGGACTATAGAGAAGTTTTAGAAAAGATGGCTCATGGATACACCAGAATCAAAATGGAGCTAGAAATGAACAGGTTGGACTTACGGTTTACCTTATCCTTGGACTTAAAACAACTTATGTTACACTCCAGACATTTTTTTTTTCCTCACATCAGACAATAAACCACTGAAGACTGTGGATTAGAGGAAAACTAATGTATTCATTATGCAATATCCCCTTCAAATCTGATTCAGTAGGCCAGGAAAAATAATGTTGTGTTTAATGTCAGTTATTGGCTTGAGAAAAAAACTGCTAGCATTCAACAAATATAAAAAGGCCAAATCTAAAGAAATATTGTCATAATGAAGATAAAAGGCAATTAAATACATTATAAAATAGGTTTAAAAATTCTATTGGCTAAGAAAATGATTAACAATAAATATTTTGCAAAATGACAAAATCTTTCATGTGGCTTTTAATATTTTCATGTCTAAGGACAATATAAATTCTTTAATAAAGGCAAGGAGGGGAAGGCTTAATTTAGACGTTTTCCCAAGTGAATGTCTAAAACACTCACCACAATGAAATAGATCACATGTTAACATGGCAAATCAATTCCTTAAAAGATATTTGTCCCTCAGAATGTATTTCCCTTGAATTAAAAAAAAAAAAATCAAGTTAAAAGAAGGTGAAATTTCTTATGTATATATTAAACTGATTTTTTACATATAGCTATTTGTTATAAAAATTATTATAGTAGGTGAAATTAGTATAATGTATACCAATGAGTATACAACTAAAAAAAATCTGAGTTATCCAAAGAAAATTTATTTTAATTAAGATTATTTCCAAATTGGGGCGCCTGGGCGGCTCAGTCGTTAAGCGTCTGCCTTCGGCTCAGGTCCTGATCCCAGGGTCCTGGAATCGAGCCCCGCATCGGGCTCCCTGCTCAGCGGGAAGCCTGTTTCTCCCTCTCCCTCTCCCCCTGCTTGTGATCCTGCTCTCACTGTGTCTCTCTGTCAAATAAATAAATAAAATCTTTAAAAAAAAAAAAAGATTATTTCCAAATAAATTTTTAGAAATTAATAAGATGATTTTTAATTGCTCATGAGGTAGTACAGTCCTCAAATGATTTAACAGTAATAATCAGAAAAGTGCAATATCCTGACAATAGAAAAGGTCATGCTTTAGATTTGATTAAGCCTAAAAGAAAGCTGGGGCGCCTGGGTGGCTCAGTCGTTAAGCATCTGCCTTCGGCTCAGGTCATGATCCCAGGGTACAGGGATCGAGCCCTCCATCGGGCTCCCCTTTCGGCGGGGAGCCTGCTTCTCCCTCTCCCACTCCCCCTGCTTATGTTCCCTCTCTCGCTGTGTCTCTATCAAATAAATAAATAAAATCTTAAAAAAAAAAAGCCTAAAAGAAAGCAAATAATTAGCAACAACTTGTTCCCTAAGTGAAAAATTTTACAGTGGTCTGAGAGATATAAGAGGAGCAACCTCCATCCATCCAGTTACCCTATGATAGGAGAAATCTGTCAGCAGTAGCAACTAAGCTAAGCTATTTCCAAAACCCCCTTTACTTCCTCCCAGTTCTCTGGCAAAGTGGGTTGGAGAGAACCCAGTATTAAGATTGCTTTAACCTTGTGAAGATATGGAAAAATGGCTCAGAACCTAAAAGTATTGGGGTGCCTGGATGGTGCAGTCAGTTAAGCATCTGACTCTTGGTTTTGGCTCAGGTCGTGATCTCAGGGTCATGAGATTGAGCCCTGAGGCTCCACGCAGAGTCTGCATGGGACTCTCTCTCAAATAAATAAATAAATCTTAAAAAAAAAAAAATAAGAAGAAGAGCCTAAAAGTATTAACAGTTACCAAGCTTAATCTTTAAGCCCTCAGGGAGGGCTCACTACATAGGAAAAATTCTAGGAGAATGGAAAGGAATCCTAGGCAAAGGTCTCTATGACTAGAAATGGTTATGGGTTACAATTCTAAAGGGTTTTTTGTTTGTTTAAACATAATAGCATTTAGAAATTATTGGCATATCAGAAACATTAAGTCACTGGCAACATTTTCATATAGCCTTTTACATTATTTTATGTACCAGGAATCCTAACCAGTACTCTGGATAAGTATCCCCTTTTTATAAAAAATACTGAAGCAGAGAGATTAAAGGGAGTTAGCTGTAAAAAGTACGATATTCACAGTCTAGGTTTCTCATTTACCCTTTCCCATACCACTGCTATAATTCAACAAGATTGTCTAAATCCAAAATAGAAATAAAGCCACAACTGAGACTAAACTCTTGGCAAAGATAAATTAATCTGTTTGGTTTTGAAGAATGGTGTAAAGAAAGTGGCTTGGAGGAGCCTGGAAGGTAGGTCACTATTATGAGACAATGAGACATCATTGACATCATTCTATACTTCATCATTCCCTTAGTGAAATCTGAAACTTGGACTATTTCCCCAGTTCCAAGGATGCCACTAAAATAAATTTATAAAAAGTAAACAGGTAAGAGCTATCTTCCTCAGGCTGAGGAAAGTACTACTGTTCTGTAAGGTACTTCTGCTGTAGTTGGTGAAAGAGCAGTTTATGTTTGAAATGGGACATGTCCTACGTATTCTGCAGGGGAGGCTAGTTCTTCTTAGTTTTGTTTTTTTTTCTCCCCAAGTGATTCAGAGAACCAGGAACACTGACCCTATCATTCCATTTCTTTCATCATTAAAATTCCATACTGAAAAGTTGATTTTAGAGGAAATCACTTTTCCTACTATGAAAGTTCTCCATGTCTCACACTGAAAGTTATGGGTTCAGCACACATGTGCTGTTGTGCTTTTTTTCCTTTTCTCTGTTTTCTGTAACATTAGCATGTACTACAGGTAGGAAAAACTTTCATTTTTGTTACAGTAGCATGGTATTGTGAATTTTCAGCTCAAGATAAAGAAGTCCTTGCTAATGTAATAGTTTGGGAGAATTTTTAAAATGTTTGCCATAGTCTCTTTTTAGTGAAGGTAATGGGAGTGGCGGTTGTTAAGAGGTTACAAAACCAAAAGGTGCCAGTGAAGGGGTAGGAAACACAAATGGTAGGCAAGATTACCTGTAACTCCATAGACAGGCAGCTTCTGCAGTTTCTGCTTAGCTGTCCCTTCCTACCCTCACTCCCATCCTGAGACGGGCCTCTGACAGCTATATTTATAGTATATGCCAAATGAAAAAAATACACTTATAGAAGAAGAATTAAAGGATACTGATAATGAAGATGAATCCCAGGGTTTAGATTATGAATCAGATTTATGAAATTGATAATGACAAGGAATATAGGAAGAGTGGATGCTGGTAGAGGTAGAGAGGGAGGCACTGAGGAAAAAGAAGGGAGATTAGAAAGGAAGAGAAACTGCCCGATGGCCTTCCAATTACAGGATCGACACCTGATTTCTGCCTTTGCCCCATGAGAAATTCTTGTAAACTTTCAATACTTTCCCTTTACTTGCTAAAGGTAGTTTGAGTGGGTTTTGTAACTTGTAATCAAAAGGAACTTTCTCCAGATACCTAGCACAATAGCCAGCTACATGTAAGAGAGGTTACCTGGCCTTCTGGGCTGGGGTGGCAATCTGCGAGCAGCAAAGACATGCACAATGATACCCACACTGCAGTGTATCAGCTCGGCAGCAGTGCTTAATACTGGCAGGAATGCCAAGGTGATAGGAGAAATCAATTTTCTCTTCAATGCAATTGGAAACCTATCAAAGGTGCTTCAGACATTCCTATACACCAACAACAAGTCAGAAGAAAGAGAAATTAAGGAGTCGATCCCATTTACAATTGCACCCAAAACCTTAAGATACCTAGGAATAAATCTAACCAAAGAGGCAAAGGATCTGTACTCAGAAAACTATAAAATACTCATGAGAGAAATTGAGGAAGACACAAAGAAATGGAAAAACGTTCCATGCTCATGGATTGGAAGAACAAATATTGTGAAGATGTCAATCCTACCTAGAGCAACCTACGCATTCAATGCAATCCCCAGCAAAATACCATCCACTTTCTTCAAAGAAATGGAACAAATCATCCTAA
>NW_022589726.1:27298586-27464848 GCF_004348235.1 Phoca vitulina
GGCCAACAGACACATGAAAAAGTGTTCAATATCGCTCGGCATCAGGGAAATCCAAATCAAAACCTCAATGAGATACCACCTCACACCAGTCAGAATGGCTAAAATTAACAAGTCAGGAAATGACAGATGTTGGCGGGGATGCGGAGAAAGGGGAACCCTCCTACACTGTTGGTGGGAATGCAAGCTGGTGCAGCCACTCTGGAAAACAGTATGGAGGTTCCTCAAAAAGTTGAAAATAGAGCTACCATATGATCCAGCAATTGCACTGCTGGGTATTTACCCCAAATATACAAAAGTAGGGACCCGAAAGGGTACGTGCACCCCGATGTTTATAGCAGCAATGTCCACAATAGCCAAACTGTGGAAAGAGCCAAGATGTCCATCAACAGATGAATGGATAAAGAAGATGTGGTATATATATACAATGGAATATTATGCAGCCATCAAAAGGAATGAGATCTTGCCATTTGCAACGACGTGGATGGAACTGGAGGGTATTATGCTGAGCGAAATAAGTCAAACAGAGAAAGACATGTATCGTATGACCTCACTGATATGAGGAATTCTTAATCTGAGGAAACAAACTGAGGGTTGCTGGAGTGGGGGGTGGGGTGGGAGGGATGGGGTGACTGGGTGATGGACACTGGGGAGGGTATGTGCTCTGGTAAGCGCTGTGAATTGTGCAAGACTGTTGAATCTCAGATCTGTACCTCTGAAACAAATAATGCAATATATGTTAAGAAAGAAAAAAAGAAGAAGAATGTAGCAGGAGGGGAAGAATGAAGGGGGGAAATCGGAGGGGGAGAAGAACCATGAGAGACGATGGACTCTGAAAAACAAACTAAGGGTTCTAGAGGGGAGGGGGGTGGGAGGATGGGTTAGCCTGGTGATGGGTCTTGAGGAGGGCACGTTCTGCATGGAGCACTGGGTGTTATGCACAAACAATGAATCATGGAACACTATATCTAAAACTAATGATGTAATGTATGGGGATTAACATAACAATAAAAAAATTAAAAAAAAAAAAAAGGTGCTTCAGAAGGCTTTATCCAACATAGTTAAAGTTAGGCTACACTTTTCCATGGTAAGAACTAAATAACTACAAATCCTTGGAGTTTCCACTAAAACTACAGCCTTCTGTTACTCCTATGGAAAAAAAAAAAAGTATCTGCTTTCAGTTCATCATTTGCAAGTGTAAGAAACAGATTATTGGTCTCCTTAATTACACTTCTGCTAAAGAGAGGCTTTTCAATTACATAACATATAATACCATTACAAATGCTCCTAAAATGTGTTTTTTCTTTCCAGAAGAAAGGAATTATTCATAACACAAATAGTATAGCTTCATTTTAAAAATAGGAACTGCAGGGCGCCTGGGTGGCTCAGTTGGCTAAGCGACTGCCTTCGGCTCAGGTCATGATCCTGGAGTCCCTGGATCGAGTCCCACATCGGGCTCCCTGCTCGGCAGGGAGTCTGCTTCTCCTTCTGACCCTCCCCGCTCTCATGTGCTCTCTCTCATTCTCTCTCTCTCAAATAAATAAATAAAATCTTTGAAAAAAAAAAAGCAACTGCAGTATCATGTATATTAAAAGGAGGTTAAAATTAATTAATATTAAGAAAATTCATTATTTTACTTTTATCTCTGAAGGCATTATGTACAGTGGGAAAAGTCCGTAAGTCCCATTACATATGAATGAAAATACCTATTTTCAAGGTCTATCTACAGATAATTTCTAGTCTACATTTTTAATACTAAAACTTATAGAGTATAATTGGTATAGGATTTAAAGTTAATTTTGATCTGTCCACTTGACATTACAAAAGAAACTACTAATGACTTCTTAAATGATACTGAAGTTCCTTCCAAGAATCAGAGACATACTTATGACAATATTGTACACAGAAATGAAGAGACCATGTTAGATCATGATGTTGTCATTGTTACATCAATCAGTTACACTGCTACTTGCATTCTACTCAAGAAAAGCACTAGGTGTTAATCACTAAGTATGGTGCTATTAAATTTTGGTAAATGGAAATATAAATCTGGCCTTCAGTAAGCCTTTTTAAGGATAGAATTTAGCTACAGCCAACAATTTGAGGCAGGAATCTAGTCAAATGAAATTTTTTGATAATGTTCACAGGTAATTTTGGGTAAGCTGGTATTACTGAATACAACTAAATATTCTATTTATTTGAAATTCTGAGGGTAAAAATGATAGTACTATAACTATGAAATTCTACTGGAATCCTGAAGGTCTAATAAACCTTACCATATATGTTTTAATATGTAGTACATTTATTAAAAATTTTTTAAATGAGTTATTATTTTGAAAGTCTATGCTTTTAAATTAATTTTTTTTTTTTGGCTGGCAAAATGGCTAAGACTGGAATGATTGGTATATTTTAGGTAAGAATAACAGGGAAAACCAGAAATGAAATTTTTGTTTGGATTAGCAGCAGTGAACACTGAATTGGTTCAGATAAAGTAAGGGTCAAAAGGCTGACCACCTTACTGTAAGAGCCAAAAAAACTCAGCAGACTGCGGTATCCCCTTTAACCTTACTTCGTGCAAGATTGCCATGTGCACATGCAGATACAACATAGACAGAAATTTTTAATATAAACACATCCTGGAAAAATGCATTGAACCATTTCTCTCCTCAGATATTTTCAGTATCCCATGTGGCTTTACTCTGTGAGAGTTCAGTGTGCTTCATGTTATAGTATTTATAAGTCCAGAAATTAATAATATGGTTAAGACTTATTTCCTGAGCAAACACTAAATCATTTGTAAAAATTAATTGCTAAATTATTCTATTCTTAAAAGGGACCGTTTCACATGTTTTCAGAGGTACCATAGTGCTGAAATCTGACTCTCTTGTGCACCTCCTTATTTCTTGGTTTTGCTATTTCTATAGTCACAATATTAGCATGGACCTAACCAATACAATCCTGTTACAACACTGTGGAAGTTCTAATTGTTTTTGCTTCTAGTCTTCTTGTTCTAAGTGTACCTACTCACAGACACAGACATCATCCTACAGATGGAAAAACTCTTCTCAGAATACTGCTGCTTTGGTTCCCAAGATCTGACCCAATATAATTCTTCAGGAAATCTTAGCTACTAAATTTCATCACTCACCAAAATACTACCTACCCATACCTTTTTCAGTATTTTACCTGCTCTCATATGCCATCTGCATTCCCTTGGTTGCTTTTCTAATTTCTTCAAAATTTCGTTTAAGACATCTTTCACAAAATTTTTCCAGATCAATTTTTCCAGATTTCTTTAAATATTTAAGAAATGTATGTTTCTTTCTGTCCTTGCTACCTCCTCCATTATATTGACGGCAAATACAATTTATTCGCTTCTTTTGTAATGGCCTCCCATTAAGTATAAGGCTGGAAATGGATCTTTAATTATCTCTGATTTTTAAAAGCTTAAAATTCTATATTCTGGCATTGGCTCAAATTTTAACTATTTTGGCCATCCTTCCAACTGATCACATTATGCAAATTCTTTGAGATTAGTAAATGTATCTGTTCACAAGGGCTGTCAATAAATATTGTTCCTTGATCAAGTAAAAATCATAATTAAAATTTTAATTGATTTAGCATTACAAGGAAGATAAAATATAATAAACAAATGTTCTGAAATGAAGTAGGAAAGAAAGTTTACATTATAAAGTCATTTTAAAATAGTAAAAAGCGGGGCACCTGGGTGGCTCAGTCGTTAAGTGTCTGCCTTCGGCTCAGGTCATGATCCCAGGGTCCTGGGATCGAGCCCCGCATCAGGCTCCCTGCTCCGCGGGAAGCCTGCTTCTCCCTCTCCCACTCTCCCTGCTTGTGTTCCCTCTCTCGCTGTCTCTCTCTGTCAAATAAATAAAATCTTAAAAAAAAAAAGACTTCCTTGTATAAAATTATACAAAGAATCTTGCTAATAGTTTGCTTAGCAAATGTTTTTCCTGTAGTTTGTGCAAACTGATTGCCAATCCAATACACAGACCATATTTTGGTTAAAATACCTAATTCCTGTTGCATGGATTGACAACATTCTATTATTTTGTGAGAACCAAATCTAACCAAATCATCTAAGATTCGGTCTAAACCTTGTTTCCCGTATCTGATAATCATATTGTAGGAAGAAAATAAAATTCAATTCGAAATACTCTGCTTCACTGTACATTCGTGTAGTTTTCACTATTAAAACGAAACACCAAAGGAGAAAAACAGTTTTTTAAAAAGACTATTGTACAAAGACAAGTTTCAAAATGTCTAAAAACATATATGTATTGTCTTTTGCACAAAACAAAACCAAGCACACACACACACACACCACACCAAACCCAAAACCTAAAACAAAACCTGCCTAGAAATGGTACCATTCAGGGTGACACTATTTAAGAAGGCAAAGAGATGGCATATTACTAAAATAAAGCAATAATTAAAATGTAAACACATTATATGTAAAACAAAAGAAAAATTTCCATTTCTGCCTGTCTCTGTTGTGTAGGTGTGACAGGAAAGCTCTAAAATTTTTCCTCAAACACTGAATCATCCCTAGTGATTCAAGCCAGCATTTATCCCATGTAGCCCAATTATGTAGCAGCTGCATTCTGTATTCTTTTAATGGCACTTAAGTTATTTAAAGTGTAAAGACAAAAGAAGCTACATTAAATTAGAACCAAAACACAACTTTAAAAGTCAAATTCTGACTATAATGTCCCATATTTCGTTAAAAAAGAGAAAAAAGAATATACCCTCTCCTCACATACTATCACTCCACTATCCATATGGGAATCAGATTAAACTGTTTTCTTAGCCTTCAAGTCATCATATGTGGATAATTACAGTAAAAACTTCAAACTCAAATCCTTTGCACAGTAAGAATCAACTTATTATGACCATGAGGAATGAGCCATTCATATCCATAGCTATGCCAAAACATAAAGGAGAAAATGTAAAAAATTACAATAGGTATAATTTCTTATCATTTTCTTTCTACAAAAGAAGTAATTTCTGATTCACAGTGAACAACATAGATGTAATTTAAATACATTTCAATCTTCAAAACCACATACAAAAAAAATCAGCCTTCAATCCTTTTAAAAATCCCCAAGACTATGCAACTACTATAGAAAGGTATGTTCATAAGCATTTTAAATATCTAGTTTTATTTTGTCTCACTTTTTAAAATATAATGTATGGAAGGATTTAAGGGGGTGGGAAAAGAATATGGCAGAGTGATGGAGATCATGGATTTTATGTTCATGGAGCCCCTAGGTTTGGGTTGCTGAGTGACCTTGGGCACATTACATAATTCTGTAAGCTCCAGTTGCCTTATTTGCAATGTGGGGATTTTAACAGTAACTTAGTTCACAGGGCTGTTGTGAGAATTAAGTGACAGAACATGAAGTACTTAATACTTAGAAACCATTCACTCAACAAACATTTGAGAGCCCAGTAATCAACAAATATTTGAGGACCTAGCATGTGCAGGCCCTGTACAAGCGGTGAACATAAAAATATACTGTCCTTATCTTTAGGAAACTGTTTTCTTAGTGGGAAAGAACATATAATAAAATGTATGAAAATACAGGGGCGCCTGGGTGGCTCAGTTGGTTAAACGACTGCCTTCGGCTCAGGTCATGATCCTGGAGTCCCTGGATCGAGTCCCACATCGGGCTCCCTGCTCGGCAGGGAGTCTGCTTCTCCCTCTGACCCTCCCCCCTCTCATGTACTTGCTCTCTCTCATTCGCTCTCTCTCATTCTCTCTCTCTCAAATAAATAAATAAAATCTTTAAAAAAAAAATGTATGAAAATACATACATGTATATAACTGTGGTATTATATAAAATAAAGTACATTCAGTGATGGAGGAACTATATTGATTGGTCAGGGGAATAAAGAGATGTTTGAGTGAAAGGGTAACATTTAAGCAGGGTCCTGAAAAATGAGAAGAGACCAGTGAGGGCATTCCAGGCAGAAATAACAGCATCAACAGAGGCCGCCAAGAAGAGAGGAAAGCATGTTTTATCCAGAGGCCAGCGTGAATGCAGCACAGTAAAATACAAGGGTAATAGGAAAGAAATTTGGAGGGAGAGGTAATAGACAAAACTAGCAGATCTCTAGAGCCAAGGTAAAGACTTTGGGTTTTTATTCTAAATATGAGAAGCTGCTGGAGGGTTTCAAGCAGAGAAGCAATTATATTTAACAGGTTTAGAAGTCAGGAAATAACCACAGCAACATTCCATTAGGCTAGGAAAATCGAGATTCAAAGTATTCTGGAGCACAGCAACTCACCTTTGTTTAAAAATACTATTGTTCGTTCCTTTTAGTTGGAAAATTCTAAAATATATTAGCCATTTCCTGCCTTAGTTAAAAAAAAAAGTATATCTCAAAAACATTAAAAACTAGAGTACTTTCTTTTTTACCTCCCCTTTTAAATGCATCATGATCAACAGCTATGCTGAATTAGAGATCTAAGTTTAATTTTTATCAGTTGTGAACAGTACAATATGTAGCTGCTCAAAAACCTGGGCAACAGAACTAGTCAAACTTCTTGGCATTTAAAGCTGAACTAAAGACTGAGAGTAAGTCTGTGTCATTAATTTTTTTTTCAACTTTTACCATCTTACAGTGAGTTTTTTTTTTTTTAAAGCAACATTTAAGGTGTTCTTACTTGGTGAACTGTGGATAAACAATCTGGTTTGCCTTTTCCACTCTTACTCAAAGGATGCTGTGAATTTTTGGAAAAAGTCCAAAACTGCAATTATTTGATCCACTCCTTAATCTCTCTTGTTGACTTCCATATCAACATACACCATATGGGGTATTCTAAGTCGTTTCCATGCCTGATTCAGGAACTCCAAGTGCTGATAGGACTCTCCCCACCCTATCCCATTTCCCCTCACTCTTAGCAAAATTGTCTCTCCTAAACTTATCTCCTCTCCACCTTAAAAATAGCTGCCACTTTATTCTCCTTTGCCCTAGTCACAGAAAAGGGTTTCTCTAAATTTTCAAGGTTAGTCCCTCTACCTGTGCTATTGATAGTCTCTCTTGCTTCATCAATTATTCCATCTGTTTTTTATCTTCAGTCTCTCTCATATTACTCTTACCTTTTCATAAGTGTTCAAAAATAATAAATAGGTCAGTGAGTTTTATTCATTTGCCTGCCACACAGTCTCATGTGCTTGTTCTCCATTTCTCACTCTAGCAATCTAATTCAGGCTCTCACACCTCACCTGAAGAATAGTCAAACATTTCTGTACAGCCACACTAGTGTTTTTTAAATTTTTAATTAATTAATTTATTTATTAAGATTCTACTTATTTACTTGAGAGAGCAAGAGAGTGAGAGAGAGGATGAGCTGGGGGAGAGGCAGATGGAGAGGGAGAGGCAGACTCCCTGCTGAGCAGAGAGCATGATGTGGGACTGATTGCAGGACCCTGGGATTAAGACCTGAGCCCAAGGCAGGCGCTTAACCGACTGAGCCACTCAGGCGCCGCCCCCCTCTTTTATTTACTAGTATTTTTTTTTTAAATCCTGATCCTAATTCTCACATATTTGAAATTCATCCATAAACCATACTTCCAATCAACAAAATTTAAACTATTTTCTCCTAGCATTTAAATTTTTCAATGATCGGGCTCCAATCCAGCTATCCTCAGCAAACTATCCTGGGCTTGCCATCTACTATCCTTTCTCTACTAAAAACTTTCTGTAAAATAATCTATAATCAGACCCTGTCTCACACTACTTCAATTTCTCATCTACTACTATGTGCTTTTTTTTTTTTTTAAGATTTTATTTATTTATTTGACAGAGAGAGAGAGAAAGAGCACAAATAGGCAGATCGGCAAGCACAGGGAGAGGGAGAAGCAGGCTCCCCACCGAGCAGAGAGCCCGACGGGGGACTTGATCCCAGGACCCTGGAATCATGACCTGAGACAAAGGCAGATGCTTAACTGAGCCACCCAGGCGCCCCTACTACTATGTGCTTTTAACTTGTGGGGTCTGCACTGACTCTGAGTGGTTACTGCCAGACTTGAACTACAGTACACCAGTGGAGTTGGAACAATATTTCCTTCCTGACGTGCATGCTTTATGACAAAACTAATCATAAGTATAGCACTTTTTTGAGTTCTATCAGTTTTTCTAGCATATTATTGGACCTGATGGGGTCATGGGAACGCCTAAATTTGTAGCCAGTTGGTCAGAAGTGGCCTAGGGCCCCCCAAAGTGCTGCTGGTTTCTGAAGTAAGGGCAGTCTTGTTGAGAACCATGCCCTTTAACTTGTGGGGTCTGAACTAACTCTGGGTGGTTAGTGGCAGAACTGAACTGGAGTATACCAGAATGCTTCTTTCCAAAGCTCTTCTATCAAATCAAGACAAAGTTTCTAAGCCTATTATTCAAGGTAATCAAGCACAGCAGAAAGCACTAAGTAAGGAACAGTCACATTTCTACCATTTCTGCTATAAGCTGGAACAAGCCACTTAAGCTTTTTAAACATGTAAAATGAAGATAGGAAAAACAACATACTATTTCTAGAAAAACTCTTCTGCCTCAAAAAGCTTAGAAACACATTCTTTTAAAAGAACAGCTAAGCTCTTAAAGTAACTAAGGGTAATTGCCAGCAATCATAAAAGAAGAAGAAACAAGAAACCAGAATGATAAGCTAACATCATGGGCCATGGCTGCCATAAAGAGCCAAGAACTTAGAGCCTGGTCAGGAATGAGAGACATGATCTTTGGCCCTCTCAAGACAGAGTTGAAATTTCAGGTCTTTGCATAAAGCTAGGATCTTTGTGACAGGATGAACTAGAAAAAAACAAACAAACAAACAAACAAAAATTACCTATCAGTAAAAGAAAGACAGGGAAACTTCTCTGCCTTGATTGAGCCTCTTGAGGCAAGGAGATGCAATTTCCTCTGAATATTCATAAACACAGGTCTACTTCCATGAGCATTTGAAGTTCTAAATAAAAACTCACAACTCCAAAATACAAATAATACAAGGGAACATGCTACCATGAGCAAGAGTCAACAGAAACAGCAGCTGGATTAAAGCCCTCAGACTTGGGCGCGCCTGGGTGGCTCAGATGGTTAAGCGTCTGCCTTCGGCTCAGGTCATGATCCCAGCGTCCTGGGATGGAGTCCTGCATCGGGCTCCCAGCTCCTTGGGAGCCTGCTTCTCCCTCTGCCTCTCTCTCTCTCTGTCCCTCATGAATAAATAAATAAAATCTTAAAAAAAAAAAAAAAAAAAGCCCTCAGACTTCAGGTATTAAAATTATCCATTACAGAAAATAAGATGCGAAAGAATGAAAGCATGAGCAATAAACAATCTAATTCTGGGCAGCTTTTTAAGAAAACTAAAAGTATAGAAATGGAAAATATAACTGAAATTAAGAACTCAATGAATGGATTAAACAGTAAATTATATAAAACTGAAGACTTGGAGAGTCCTTAACAAAATACTTATAATTTCAGATTTTAAAAAAAGATAAAAGAAGAAAGTTTAGGAGAAATGAAAGAATCATAAAAAAAATCTACCTACATCCAACTGGAGTACATAAAAAAATAAAGGATACTTAAAATTTAAAGAGATAATGTAATTTTCTAGCTCTAATGAAAAATGCAAATTCTCAGGTACAGGAAGCATAAATTATCTTAACCAGAAAAAATTTAAAACAATCCGTATCTAAATACATTATAGTAAAACTGCATATTGAAAAATAAATTTTAAAATAAAAATAATCTCGGGGCTCCTGGGTGGCTCAGTCTGTTAAGCGTCTGCCTTCCACTGAGGTCATGATCCCAGGGTCCTGGGATTGAGCCCCGCATCGGGCTCCCTGCTCAGCAATGAGCCTGCTTTTCCCTCTCTCCCTGATGCTCCCCCTGCTTGTGCTCTTGCGCACTCTCTGTCAAATACATAAATAAAATCGTAAAGAAAAAAGAAAAATAATCTCTTCCCCATGCCCCTTCACAGGTTGTCATAAAGATCTAATTTTTTTCATCAATAATATTTTGTACAATCTTCTCTATATTTTAGTCATATGCGGTAAATTTATGAGAAATCATCTCAATCTTGTGAACTCTGTTTTTGCAACCAAATGGATGAAGATAATTTTTGCTTCTTCCTTCACCTCCTTCTAATTCCCTGGAGAGAAAGATCCCTGAAGGGAAAGATTCCTGAAGATGTACTCTAGTATTTACCTTCAAGCTAAAACAGCAGAGTCAAATCACATGGGATTCAGGATGCTTTGAGGACTCCTAATTCCATTCATTCAACTGTTACACATTTACTGTGAGCCTACTGTAGGCAAGGAACTTCAAACGATATAAAGATGATTAATTAGGTAATTTTCCTTTCAGCCTCTAAAAGGTAAGTAGTATTGTAGTTGAACATATGCTAGCTATGAGTAGGAGGCAAAGATGTTATTATTACATTTTGGCTGTGCCGCTCTCATGGGCAAACAACAGTTGGCTGTGCAATTGATGAACTCAGTGAATAAAAATAAATTTTTAGTATAAATAAAACAAAATCTTGAAAATTAAACATGCTGCAAACAAACTACCTCCCTTAATACCAGGCTTCCACTAAAAAGTCAATTTAATATTTTTTATTCCTTTGCTTTACATGGGGCCCTGATCTCTTTCATGATCACGATCAAGAATGTACTACATTAGAAACCTGGAATGGAAAAATATTTTTATGTAAGAAAAAGCCTCTACTGAGATAATCACATGCATTTCTTTAAGCTTGGTCCCAAGGGTACCAAGAATTTTTGCTAAAATAGCTTATGATTAAATATTTAAATAGAATAAGTGAGTACTACTTAAAATCTCTAGATTACAAAATCTTTATTATTATTAAGACCTGATCTGATCTGTAACTTTTAGATAACCAATATAAAGGATAGAGAAATGCATGTAGTACAACAGTTGTTGAAATAAGCACAAAAGGTTTTTCTTCTTGGCTTTCCTCAAATAGTACCAATGAAGGATGCTAATAATAGAATAAAATTTCAGGGCAGAACACTGCAAACCATAGTTAGAAATCAATGCAGTATAAAACCATCAAAACTCCTGGGCAAGAATTATAATTGAGAATTCTCAAAAGAAGAATGTGTGTGTGTGTGTGTGTGCGTGTACCTACGTACTGGCCTACATAAGCCAATGAAAAATAAATAGTAAATAGTAAATAAATAGTATAGTATTTATAAATAGTAAAAATAATCTTGAAGTTAGAAATATCCTAAAGATAGAAATAAGTACCACAATTTGATGCAGTCTATATATAGCAGAAGACAATGGAGTGCATATGTTCAGGAAAAAGTTCTGGAAAAACTTGACACAAAGAAGCGGCTTAATGGGGGAAAGGCGTACTGGGATATTTGCTGATATGGAATTTTAAAAACTTTGTAACCTGAATTCACATACCATAAATGAGTATTTCAAATTTACCCTAAAAATTTCCTATCAATCTAACATGGGGACTGTACGGGTAAAAAAATAAGAGGCAAAAAGCCTTACCTCAAATATATTACTATATTTTAAAGGCTTTTTCCCAAGCAAAATAATCTTTAAAACATATATGCACAAAAATCAAGCCCTCGTAGCCCCAATATAATTACTACCATCCCAGGTAAATAGAGATGACAATATACCATCATAGTATCACCATCCTACCATTTCAGTTATTCAAGATCTACTTTGCTCTTTACCTTTCACTTCTTGTAAGAGAGAATCACTAGATGAAACTGACATGAACATTTATTTCCTTCTTGGTTTAATGACATTAATTTTAATTTCAACCCATTCACAAATGTTATAATTTAAAATACAAGAATGACCAAAGGAACAGATTATTTTTCAGTATAACTTTTAAGTTAGTTGGCTGGAATTTGGGCCTTATTTTTCTAAGCTGGGATTCCAGGCTAAGCCACAAAAGCCTCATAAGCACATACGAAGACCTAAATACTTTTCCAACTATGAAAAACAGTATAAAACAATAATGGCAGCCATTTTGGCTACTGACAATGTCCTAGCCAACTTAAATATACATTCCCATTTAATTCTAACATTATTATGAAGTGGATAATAGCACCATTCCCCTTAGAGTAGTGAGCAAAGCAAGGCTCAGAAAAATAAAATGACTTTCCCAAAGACACACAGTTAAGTGGCTGAACTGGGATTCAAGCCAAATCCCCTAACTCCAAAGTTCCTACAGTACTTCTAACTACTAAAATAATGCAGCAGCATTGTGGCAATTCTCCATAAATCCTTCTACTGACTATATAAAATTCCATAGTGGGGATACACTAGAAACTATTTAATCATTGTTCTTGGGTAGAAGAAAATGATCTTTGGTGGAAGTTGGAGACATAAGAAGCAATGAAAATTTTAGGGGCGCCTGGATGGCTCAATCATTAAACGTCTGCCTTCGGCTCAGGTCACGATCCCAGGGTCCTGGGCTCCCTGATCGGCGGGAAGCCTGCCCCTCCCTCTCCCACTCCCCCTGCTTGTGTTCCCTCTCTCGCTGTGTCTCTGTCAAATAAATAAATAAAATCTTAAAAAAAAAAAAAAAAGAAGCAATGAAAAATTTTAAAAGGGTAAATATTTATTTTATATTTTTTAAAGATTTTATTTATTTATTTATTTATTTATTTATTTTTTTAAAGATTTTATTTATTTATTTGACAGAGAGAGACAGCCAGAGAGGGAACACAAGCAGGGGGAGCGGGAAAGCGAGAAGCAGGCTTCTGCCGAGCAGGGAGCCCGATGCGGGGCTCGATCCCAGGACCCTGAGATCATGACCTGAGCTGAAGGCAGTTGCTTAACCAACTGAGCCACCCAGGCGCCCCAAGATTTTATTTATTTAATTGGCAGAGAGAGAGAGACAGCAAGAGAGGTAACACAAGCAGGAGGAGTGGGAGAGGGAGAAGCAGGCTTCCCACCGAGCAGGGAGCCTGATGCGGGGCTGGATCCCAGGACCCTGGGATCATGACCTGAGCTGAAGGCAGTCGCTTAACCAACTGAGCCACCCAGGTGCCCCTAAAAAGGGTAAATATTTCAATAAGCCTAAATGAATATTAACTGCAAAGGAGACTGTTAGTATCTCGTGGGGTTTAAAATATATATGGAAGTAAAACACACTGTAATAGGTCAATCAAGAGGAAGTTCAATGGAGTTAAAATGCTCTAAAGTGCCTACATTGATCATCAAGAAGTTAAAAATACTAGTGTATGTTAGACTTCAGTAAATCAGGAATGCATGGTGTAAAACAGTGTATTACTAGCAAGAAAAAAATAGTGTATCACTATTGGTGTATGGAAATGAATGGTAATTTTCAAAATCCCAAAGATGGAAAAAAGGAGAGAAAAAGGACTACAGAATAGGAAGAATAACTAAGCACAGATGTATCAGTAACTACATTAAATATAAATGGACCAGATGATCCAAGTAAAGACATATTTTATCCAAATGGATGAAAAAACAAACTCAACTATATGCTGCTTATAAGAAAAATAACTTAAATACAAGAATACAGAACAGCTGAAAGCAAGGTGACAAAAAGATACCACACAAAAACTTAGATAAATATGAGGCAGTATTAGAGATGAAGAAAACTACTTCAGAAAGATATAATTGTAAATTCATATGCACTTTATATAATAGTCTCAAAAGGAATAAAAACATTTAAAAGAGATACATGAACGCACAAACATTTGAAGGTTTTAATACAACTCTTTCAGAAACTGTTAAGACAAGCAACCAAAACCAATAAGGACATGGAGGATTTATTTTATTTATTCATTTGAGAGAGACAGAGCACAAGCAGGTGGAGAGGCAGGGAGAGAAGGAGAAGCAGACTCCCCCCTGAGCTGGGAGCCCGACATGGGGCTTGATCCCAGGACCGTGGGATCATGACCTGAGTCGAAGGCAGATGCTTAACCATCTGAGCCACCCAGGTGCCCCAGATATGGAGGATTTAATACAATAAATTTTACCTAATTGTCATACTAATAAAACAATGCCCTCAACAAATACAAAATACACCTTCAAGTATATAGAATACTTACAAAAAGTGACTATGTGTTGGCCCACAATGGAAGTCACAACAAATTTCATAAGACTCAAATCCTAAAAAGTATGTTTTCTACTACAGTGGTTTTGAATTAGAAATTAAAAAAAAACAACTACAAAATCTCCTGTGTTTGGAAATTTCAAAATATTCTAAACTCTAAGAAGAAATCCCAAAAAAATATTCTAAACTGAATGACAATAAAAATAACATCAACTTCTGGAAGATGCAACTAAAGACCTATTGAGAAGGAATTTATAGGTTAAAAGAAAAGCTACAAATCAATCAGTACCTAGCTCAAGAGTTTTTTTTTTCAAAAAGAGCAATTAAACCCAAAAAAGTAGAAGGAAAGAAAATAATATAGAATTCAATGAAATATAAAATACAAAACAGGAAAGAAATGAATAAAACCAAAAGTTGATTCTTTGAAAAAGACTTATTAAGACTGGTAACTTTAGGTAACATTGATCATGGGAGATGTAGCAGCCAACTCCCAAGATAGCCTGCAGTGGTCCCCATCTCCTGGTATTTTCATCCTTGTGTAATACCTTCCTATTGAGTGTTAGCTAGGCTTAGTGACTACTTCTAACGAATAGACCAAGGTGGAAGTGAACGGATGGTATGTGACTTGGAGAACAGACCAAAAAAGGCAGCAAAGCATTGTTCCTTTTCTCTCTCTTGGGACTCTAGCTCTGGGGAGGTCATGTCATGAGAAGCCTTGTGGAGAGGTCCACATGGCGAGGAAGTAAAACTCATACCAACAGCCACATGAGTGGGCTCGGAAGTGAATCTTCCAACTCCAGTCACATGTTCAGAGACTACAGCCTTCGTTATCAGTTTGATAGAAACCTCTTGAGAAATCCTGAGCCATGATCCCAAGCCAGGATCCCAACAGGCTTTATTTGTTGTATCTGAGAAATTGAGAAACTGATTCTAAGATTTCTACATAAGTTCATAGCGCCAAGTACAGGTACTCTTGAAAAACAACAAGGAAAGACAACTTGCTCTACTGGATATCAAGACTTACTATAAAGCTATGGTAACAAAGACAGCATGGTATTATTGCAAAGATCAAGAGACCAACGGCAGAGGAGTCCAGAAACAGATTCACATATATATATATATATATATATATATATATATATATGGACACTTGATTTATTACATAGGTGTCAATGCAGAGCAGTGAAGAACACATGGTCTTTCCAATAAATGGTTCCAGGTCAAAGGAAAGTCCATATGGGAAAAGAAAAATGAAACCTGGATCTCTGACATATATTTAATATACATAAAATAATTTTCAGATGGATTGTGACTCAATGTGAGAGACAAAACAAAGAATCTTCTTGAAGGTAATAAAAGCTATCTTAAATAGGAGACAAATAACAGTAATAAAGAAAAAGACTAAAAAGTCTGGACTACATTGAAAGTAAGGATTTTTGTTCCTCCAAAAGTATCAAAAGAATGAAAAAACAAGCCACAACGTGGGAAAAGATATTTGCAACACGTATAACTAGCAAAGGGCTTGTATTTAGAATATATAAAGAACTCTGCAGATCAATTAAAAAAGAACAAAAACAATTTCATAGGAAAACAGACAAGAATCTCAACAGGTACTTTCTAAAAGAGGTGCCAATAACCATATGAAAAAGTCCTCAGCATCATCAGTAATCAGGGAAATGCAAATTAAAAGCATAAGGAGCTCTATTATATGTTAACACTATCAGTGAATCTCACAGAGGGTATAAAGGGACTCCTGGGGTGCTGGTAATATTCTACTTCTTGATCTGAATGGTATTTTTTTTTTAAAGATTTTATTTATTTAAGACAGAGATAGAACACACACAAGTGCGGGGGTGGGGGGCCGGAGGGGAGCGGGAACGGGAGAAGCAGACTATCCGCTGAGCAGGGAGCCTGACAGAGGGCTCGATCCCAGAACCCTGAGATCACGACCTGAGCCCAAGGCAGACGCATAACCGACTGAGCCACCCAGGCACTCCAATTTGAGTGGTAGTTTTCAGAAGTGTTTGCTTTGTGAGAAATCACTCAGGTTAACAAATATGTTTTGAATACTTCTTTCTGTATACTTTGAATACTTCTTTCTGTATATGTTATACATCATTAAAGTGCTTTTTTTTAAAAAGTAGAGCACAATACAAGCATAGCAGAATTTAGCATGGTTGATCTTCAGCTAACCAGAAATGATGTTGAAGTAAGTGCTCATTTGCCCCAAAGTCCAATAACTGAGGGATTAGAAATCTTAAAATTCAGCTCTGAGGCTGACAAAAAATCCTACAAATAATATCCCAGCTAACTGAAGTAAACAAGTATTCTAAACAGAACTGCCCAATTTCCTCTAATAGTTTTTTAAAAAACAAAATAAAACAAGAGGAAAAATAAGGGGGGGACGACAACAAAACAGATTATGTCTCCAGTGAACCAGATACTAAAAATCATCATTTTATTTCTCATGTTTAATTTCAAGTTACCCTTAAGTAGATTTTTTAGTTAAGATTTTCTTAGTGCAACTTTTAAAATGTCTTGTATAAATGAACTGAGAATATCAACTAACTCACGCTGGTATCTGCACATGAATGTATAAGACAGATAAGCTGATTATACAATATCTGAATTAAACAACAGTTAAGAGAAGACAGCAGATGTCACAGAAGGGATCACATCTTAAAAATGAAAAATGACAAATAAAGGGAAAATATGAGAATAATTTATGTTTCAGAAATGCCGAAGGGAAGCAGGGAATTTTAAAGAGAAGGAAACATTTATTTTCTTATGGTACTTCTTATATCTATAAAAATAGACTGGAACCAGTGAGATAAAAGAAAAAGCCAAATGGAAAATGTAAAAGAGAAATTACAAAGTCCCCCCCGCCAACAAATATTTCATGGTATAATTATTTTTACAATTCATTTTGAATGAATGGAGGGAAAAAGGAAAAAAAAAAAAAAAAGCAGAAGCATAAGGATAAAAGGTTTAACAACCCAAATCCTGACAATGATAAGAAAACAGCCTCTCAGAGTTAAACTTCTATAGATTTGCTCTGAAATATTCCTAAGAAATAATTTGCTAGTCAAAATTCCAAAGCTGCAAAGAAACAGGCAAAGTAATTCTTAATACTACCATGACATCTGTATAGTGATTTTCAATATACAAGGGGCTTTCACATAGAGTGCTTTGTTGGTTCTGTGGGACAGCATGTAATTAACCCCATTTAACAAATGAGGAAAAGGGCTCTGAAGTTAAAACACTAAGTGGAAACATCCAGTGTTTACTATGCCATACCACTTACAAATGTCATTTAAAGTAAATACTCAGACGTGTCAACTTACAGCAGGAGAACTGAATAGCAAGGGACAATAATTTGGAACCACTAGAGAAAATCCTTACCTAGCAGTTGTTGACAGTGGTCAAGGAAGAAAGGTGAGAGAATGAAGCTTGTGCTCGAGCTTATGTCACAGGGAACAACTATATCGGAAATGCTTTATAACTGGGTACATTTTAAGTGATGACATCCCCAGGGATAAGGTCCAAGATGGCCTCATCTCTTCTGGTACTTAAAACATATTAAATATGGTTCTTACCAGGCTTGGTATCTGTATTGTCCAAATCTTCTATTTTATGTAAAAATAATATAACAGGGTCAATAATCTTCATATTTACAGGTTTATATTAGGTATAAAATAACTAACTTACTTTTCAATGTAAAGACTGAGATGCTTGGTTTTAACATTTCAAGCATGATACAAATTACCTTATGAGATAACTTTCAGATGAAACTTCCTTAAAACGAAAACTTTATATACTTGTTCTTCAGCAGTAAGTTTCTGGAATAAGACCAGATTTTGACAAACTATAACTTTCAAAACCCTTGAAATATGGACAAAATAAAGGATTTATCTTTAATGTGTTTTGAGAATAAGAAATTTTTCAGGGGTAAATCTTATGCGAGTATATTTTACTAAATCTATATATGTAAAGTCTGAACAAGTGGTTGGTAATAATGGATTGTTAGATACAGTAGGGTAGACTTGATGTCTAGACAAGATAGCGGTGAGAGCTGCACTTTTAAGAAGTTTGTTACTTGCTCTGATAAAAAGGGAAACAAAGAATGTTTCTATTATGTAAGGTTAGTGTGAAATGTTTAGATCACGCATATACAATAGAGCTGCCGCTGCTTTGAAAACAATTTCATTCTAATCCATTATGTGTTAAAAGCTGATTTTTTTCCATGTCCCTAACTCTAGTTAACATTTCAGGAAGATGGTACATTTGATTAATCTTCTACCCATTTTAATTTAAAAGTAAAACAAAAATATCCTATTATATATTGAGAGAGAAGGAGCAACAACTAGTGAGAGTGTTGGGAATCATCAGGCTATATCGACAGGGACTGAAACTAGACACTGTAAAAAAGAGAAGAGCCACAGATTGAGCACTGATTAAATGTGACATTCACTGAAGAAAATATTTTCTTCACAACTCATTAGCTCGAAAACACTAATTACTGATTGATGCATAGCAACAGTATATCTGAGCAACAGTATATCTGAGTTTAAAAAAAAAAAGTTTTACTGTAAGAACCTGTGTCCTTATTAAGAGGTAAAAAAAACAAAAAACAAAAAAAACACCTAAAAATTCTATACCTGAATCTGAAATTAGCTACATACAACAGTGTGTGCAGAAGCAGCAATATTTACCTTTCAGTTTTAAATGATGGAGATTAAGAAGGGATCTAAGATTACTCAGTCTAACTTCTTTATTTTGAGGAAAAAGTTTGGAAAAGCTAGTTAGTAGCCCATACGGTCACAAGATAATGGTTAACATGTAGAATTCAAATTAAAATAAAAATTATATATTAAGTAGATTGATCTAGATTTACAGTAAAACCTTATTAACCTATAAGTTTAACAACCTAGACAGGCAACAAAATGATTCCTGAAGTGGATTTTTTTTTTTTTTAACTAACTGGAGGGGCGCCTGGGTGGCTCAGTCGTCGAGCATCTGTCTTCGGCTCAGGTCATGATCCCGGGGTCCTGAGATCGAGTCCCACATCAGGCTCCCTGCTCAGCGGGAAGCCTGTTTCTCCCTCTCCCACTCTCCCTGCTTATGTTCCTGCTCTCGCTGTCTCTCTCTCTGTCAAATAAATAAAATCTTAAAAAAAACCCACAAAACTAAATGGAGTAAGGAAAGGATTCCCATCTATAATTTAACTATATGAGTAAATATATAAAGATAAATATATAATCTACCCTTCATTTAACAGAGAGACTTACTTCAAGGTAGAAATATCAGCATTTTCATAAAACGTTAGGACAGTGTTAGGATAGATAGTATTCTGAAATAGTCAAAGAGGTTTTAAAAAATGAATTTGCCTTAATGATACTTTTAAATTTTTTTCCTAGTTATTATTCACCAAATAAGAGAAAGAAGAAATGGACATTTCCCCCCTACAAATTATAATTTTTTATGATTTAAGAAATATCATGAATAATGCATTTAAAGAACACTTTCAGGCACATCCCTTCAACTGTATTCATTGAGATTCCATAAATTCTATCTACTAATAAAAATTTTTGAGAAAGGTTGACAATGATTGGTACAAGCAAGAAATGAAGATTCTCTCTGTAATCTCATATATTCCAGTTATTCTTAAACTTGGCTTACCATGAGAATCACAAGAGGTGTTTTAAAACATACAGATTTCAGAATACATGGACTCAGGAATTTGATCACCAGGCACTCTGGTGATCTCTTACGGCATCATTGAATCCGACACAGCACTTCACAAGACACAAACACAGGCATCTGATAACCACAACTAAACCAACTCCCCTCCAAAACTGCTCATCTTAAATGTAATACTTGTATATTTTAAAAATACATACACACTTTTTTTTAAATAAAGGTGGAGAAATCAGAGGAATTCTATTTTATTTTTTTTTATTTTTTTAAAGATTTTATTTATTTATTTGAGAGAGAGAATGAGATAGAGAGAGCATGAGAGGGGGGAGGGTCAGAGGGAGAAGCAGACTCCCTGCTGAGCAGGGAGCCCGATGTGGGACTCGATCCCAGGAATCCAGGATCATGACCTGAGCCGAAGGCAGTCGCTTAACCAACTGAGCCACCCAGGCGCCCAGGAATTCTATTTTAAAACACGGCTCCACCCATCTATGAAAAACCTACAGGGGCGCCTGGGTGGCTCAGTCGTTGAGCATCTGCCTTCGGCTCAGGTCATGATCTCAGGGTCCTGGGATCGAGCCCCGCATCTGGCTCCCTGCTCAGCGGGAAGCCGGCTTCTCCCTCTCCCACTCTCCCTGCTTGTGTTCCTGCTCTCGCTGTGTCTCTCTCTGTCAAATAAATAAATAAAAATCTTTAAAAAAAAAAAAAAAGAAAAACCTACAGCGAATATCATTCTCAATGGGGAAAAACTGAGAGCTTTCCCCCTAAGGTCAGGAACGTGGCAGGGATGTCCACTATCACCACTGCTATTCAACATAGTATTAGAAGTCCTAGCCACAGCAATCAGACAACAAAAAGAAATCAAAGGCATCCGAATCGGCAAAGAAGAAGTCAAACTCTCACTCTTTGCAGATGATATGATACTTTATGTGGAAAACCCAAAAGACTCCACCCCAAAACTGCTAGAACTCACACAGGAATTCAGTAAAGTGGCAAGATATAAAATCAATGCACAGAAGTCAGTGGCATTCCTATACACCAACAACAAGACAGAAGAAAGAGAAATTAAGGAGTCGATCCCATTTACAATTGCACCCAAAACCTTAAGATACCTAGGAATAAATCTAATCAAAGAGGCAAAGGATCTGTACTCAGAAAACTATAAAATACTCATGAAAGAAATTGAGGAAGACACAAAGAAATGGAAAAACGTTCCATGCTCATGGATTGGAAGAACAAATATTGTGAAGATGTCAATGCTACCTAGAGCAATCTACACATTCAATGCAATCCCCAGCAAAATACCATCCACTTTTTTCAAAGAAATGGAACAAATCATCCTAAAATTTGTATGGAACCAGAAAAGACCCCGAATAGCCAGAGGAATGTTGAAAAAGAAAAGCAAAGCTCGTGGCATCACAATTCTGGACTTCCAGCTCTATTACAAAGCTGTCATACTGTCAAGACAGTATGGTACTGGCACAAAAACAGACACATAGATCAATGGAAGCAAACAGAGAGCCCAGAAATGGACCCTCAACTCTATGGTCAACTCATCTTCGACAAAGCAGGAAAGAATGTCCAATGGAAAAAAGACAGTCTCTTCAACAAATGGTGTTGGGAAAACTGGACAGCCACATGCAGAAAAATGAAACTGGACCATTTCCTTACACCACACACAAAAATAGACTCCAAATGGTTGAAAGACCTCAATGTGAGACAGGAGTCCATCAAAATCCTAAAGGAGAACACAGGCAGCAACCTCTTTGACCTCAGCCGCAGCAACCTCTTCCTAGAAACATCGCCAAAGGCAAGGGAAGGAAGGGCAAAAATGAACTATTGGGACTTCATCAAGATAAAAAGCTTTTGCAAAGCAAAGGAAACAGTCAACAAAACCAAAAGACAACCGACAGAATGGGAGAAGATATTTGCAAAGGACATATCAGATAAAGGGCTAGTATCCAAAATCTATAAAGAACTTATCAAACTCAACACCCAAAGAACAAAGAATCCAATCAAGAAATGGGCAGAAGACATGAACAGACATTTTTCCAAAGAAGACATCCAAATGGCCAACAACACATGAAAAAGTGCTCGACATCGCTCGGCATCAGGGAAATCCAAATCAAAACCTCAATGAGATACCACCTCACACCAGTCAGAATGGCTAAAATTAACAAGTCAGGAAACGACAGATGTTGGCGGGGATGCGGAGAAAGGGGAACCCTCCTACACTGTTGGTGGGAATGCAAGCTGGTGTAGCCACTCTGGAAAACAGTATGGAGGTTCCTCAAAAAGTTGAAAATAGAGCTACTATATGATCCAGCAATTGCACTGCTGGGTATTTACCCCAAAGATACAAAAGTAGGGATCCGAAGGGGTACGTGCACCCCGATGTTTATAGCAGCAATGTCCATAATAGCCAAACTGTGGAAAGAGCCAAGATGTCCATCGACAGATGAATGGATAAAGAAGATGTGGTATATATATATATATATATATATATATATATATATATATACACAATGGAATATTATGCAGCCATCAAAAGGAACGAGATCTTGCCATTTGCAACGACGTGGATGGAACTGGAGGGTATTATGCTGAGCGAAATAAGTCAAACAGAGAAAGACATGCATCATATGACCTCACTGATATGAGGAATTCTTAATCTCAGGAAACAAACTGAGGGTTGCTGGAGTGGGGGTGGGGTGGGAGGAATGGGGTGACTGGGTGACACTGGGGAGGGTATGTGCTCTGGTAAGCACTGTGAATTGTGCAGGACTGTTGAATCTCAGATCTGTACCTCTGAAACAAATAATGCAATATATGTTAAGAAAAAAAAAAAAGAAGAAGATAGCAGGAGGGGAAGAATGAAGGGGGGGGAATCGGAGGGGGAGATGAACCATGAGAGACGATGGACTCTGAAAAACAAACTGAGGGTTCTAGAAGGGAGGGGGGTGGGAGGATGGGTTAGCCTGGTGATGGGTATTAAAGAGGGCACGTTCTGCATGGAGCACTGGGTGTTATGCACAAACAAGGAATCATGGAACACTACATCTAAAACTAATGATGTAATGTATGGTGATTAACATAACAATAAAAAAAGATTTAAAAGAAAAAAAACATGGCTTCACAAGTTATTATAAATATCTACTAATAGGGGACTAATATACACTGATATAAAATGGATACATTGAACAGGGTACATGGTAAACCACCACTTGTATTTAAAGAAAAAATATGGAGACACACGTACCAACTCTTATCTCTACTCATCAGAATCAATCATGATCCTGATGTATGTGTGTATATACATACAAAGTATGTACACACACATAAATAATATATATAAACTGCGTATACACATACATATGTATGTTACATAGTCTATATGCTGGGGAAAGAAACTGGGCAGCTAAGAATTACGAAGGAAACTTGTTTTTCACTGCATAATCTTTTGTGTCCTTTGAAATTTATGCTTATATATGTTACTACTTAAGATACAGCCTTAACGGATTGGCTGGAGGGTATTTAACATAAACCAAATCAAATCACATGATTTTGAGACATGATCATGTACTGTCAGTATAATCAACTGTTCTGAAAAAGACTCATAAATACTTGTTGCACGTGATATTTACAGTGTTAGAACTGTCAAAACTCATCCAACTAAATATTTAAGATCTATGCATTTTATCGCACATTAATTATACATCAATTAAAAATACATCAGATAAAACTTCTTTAGTTTACATAAGGTGGTAACAGTTCTCAAGCTTTTAGCATATTAGAAATAGAAAATAAAATATTAGCATATTTTAGCATATTAGAAAACTCTAGAAGAACTTAAGAAAAAACAATTACCTCCTTCTAATTCCTTATTCCAAATATGGTCCACAGAACAGGACAATCAGCATCACCAAGGAACATGTTAGAAATTCTGATCTCAAGCCCCATCCCAGATCTACAGAGTCAGAAAGTGTACTTTAACAAGATCCCCAAATGATTTCTGTGCATATTAAAACTTGAGAAGCTCTGATAACCTATTTACCAGAAGAGTTATGGTAGAAATCCAAGAAGCTCTACTTTTAAAAAGCTCCACAGATATATAACAAAGGTAGAGAGAGAATCACAATATAAGTACTGTGCTTTGAGGGTGAAGAGATGGAAAGTTCTTTCTTCAAGACTATTAGTTTGCATAGCAAAAAATCCTAATAAACAGCAGTTACTCACCATCTTTAGTAGTGTTTCATTACGTAACTGCTTCTCTTCTACCTGTATCTGTAGGTGCATTTTAGCCACCCTGACATTCATAGTTGTACAATCTACTAGGCAGAACATGCATATGCATATTATATATATCTACTCCATCCCAGTTCTACTCAGATTATCTGATTCCATCTGAAGAAAGACGATAGATAGAAAACTCTAATCCAGATCTTGCCAGTGGGCAATTACAAAGAGATTTTAAAATATCATTAGATGCCAGACGTCCAAAAAACAGAGGATCTCATTGACAGGCTATGTTTAAGCACAATTTTAACAAAGTATGAGGTTAAATATGAAAAAGGTTCCAAACAGTTAATGTAAATATTACCTTATCCCCAGAGATGCAACAGAGGGAAGAAGGGTTATGTAATAATAACAGATTTCAATTTGTGTGGTTTGTTCAAAGTGACAGTTTGTTAAAAGATTCCTCACTGATAAAATAGCAAGTAGTGGGATTCACTTTCAAATCAAATAATTCAGTAATAAAGGTATGTGAGGAGTTGTGAGATATTACAACCAAGGGATTAATGCCAAACACCTGAAATAGATTATGAATCACCTATACTTTTGTAGGCTATCTAGGTATTACTTATAATGACAGGAGAAATTCTGAAATCTCCCTCTCTAAGCTAAGAAGCTAAGAACCTCGAAAAATATTCCGATAAGTGAATGTAAAAGTGGCCCAAATTGGGTAAACCTGGGGAAATGAGGGTAAAAGAAGATATACCATAGGATCTAAAACATGAGGCTAAATGTGCTGTGGCAACAGAATGGATCATCTCCACTAAAGGATATTCAGGTATAAGCGGGATGATTCAAATGATCTCTAGCAACACAATAGTCTGAGATGCAACCTGATGTCTTCTGGCTCAAGGATTTTAGACTGTGGTTCTCCGCCATATTTGACTATAAAATGGGGAGCTTTTTCAAAAAGCATCTACATTTCCAACCCTATCAAAATTCTTATATGGGCAGTGATGAGATGGCAATAATGTAGCAAAAAACATGAATCTGCCCTCTCACTGAAGTGATTCAGATACAAACTACTTCCATATGTATGCTCTTAAACATCAAATAGCCACTTTGTGGGCACATTGAATTAAACCAAATTTTGGCCTAGAGAGATTAAGTTTATTTTATATTGCAATACTGCCACAAGTTAATGATTTCCTTAGGATTCAAGGGCTGAAGAATCTAACTTATAGAAACCCTAAAAAAATTATATATTACAAGATATCTGAACATACTGCACTTGATGTAACGGAGAGAAAAAGCAGCTTTGGCATTATACCAATATTTACATTTCTATATTATTCTAAGCTTGAATTGTTGGCCTCATTTATGTGGGCTTTTTTGGGTTATTATTCATTTTTTTAAATCATGAAATATTTCAAGCATGTGGAAAAATATAAAGAATAATTACTGGACAGCTGTGTAACTACCATCTGGCTTTCTCAAGCCTTTACATTATTCCTATCCATTTGGCATTTAATCTCTAAAAATAAAATGTGCAAAAGTTGAAAACAGAGAAAATGACGGGAAAATCCCCTTAAAACTTTTTCATTTTCAAAAGTCACTATAACTTTTAGACACAAATTTATAAAATAATTATATATGATTATTTACTAGCTTTCTGACATCTTGGGGGTTTTTGTTTTGATTTTCTTCCCAATATATGAAAACCAAAGTGCTCTTTTAAAAAGAGAGTACAGTAACATTATTAAGTACAATAATTTATTTTTAACATTTAAGATTATTTAACATTATTAACTTTTCTATTTTATAACACTTCTAACAACTGTCTTTACTTCTCTAGTCATATCAGAATACAGTAATGTCCTTTTAGATTTAGTTTTCTTTCTTTAGGTCATCTGTCTTTGCTGTAATAATCTCAATATTCTTTAGTGTCAGATTTTTCATGTGTTTTTGAACAATGGGAAAATGAAAACAGAAATCTGGTCATATTTACAGGTCAAACATGTATGGATGTCTATAGAGTACTACAAAAAACTAATTCCATACTAGGTAATTTTATGTTTATACTGCTAGGCTGAACATCTGACTGGTAGCTCATTTTTCAAGATCAAATAAATCAACTCTGAATAATAACAAGAGCAGATACAAATATTAATAAATGACAACAAAATTCCCCTACCCTGCTATTTCAGTCAGATTTTTCTACCAGTTATATTCTTAAGAGAGCCTCTCCTTTAAAGAACTGTTTAGGTGGAAAAGAAAAATAATATTAAATCATTCATTCAGTAAACTCTTACCAAGCACTTACTATGAAGTGCTGGGCTTAGGCACTGTGTTAGGTCGTCAGGTTAAAATGCAGTCTCTGACTGAAAGTGACTCGGGCTATTCAGAGGTTACTTCTAGGTTTATGACTCCACCCACCATCTATAGAAAATATTTCCTTTGAGTCTCCTACATGCCGATCACTATATTAGGTAATGGAGATAAACTAATAAACAAAACATAGTCACTGCTCTCATGAAGCTTCCATTACGATGAGGGGAGACAAACAAGCAAATAAAAGCATGTGTCAAGTGGTTTAAAAAAAAAACAACAACAAGCGCTACTAAGAAAAATAAGAGTAAAAGGACAAAAGGGCAGTAATTCTACATAGTGTAATGATATTCATATCCATGTTGAAAATACATCTAAGGAGCAAACCTTCTATTTACGTTCTCAATTAACTGATATCTTTTAAGGCACCAATCACCTTCATATCACCAAATTAAACACGATTTTCTCACTCTTCATTTTCCTTCTATTCCTCCAGGCATCTGACACTGCTCGCCACCTCCAGTTTGAAACTCTAGTGGCTTACATAACAAATCTCCTATCCAGATTATCTGGATTCTTATCTGGGGTGGCATCAATATGAACTGTAAAATGACAACAGGATTTAATTAAGATGATCACCTATCCAACCATGGCAAATAGGTTTTAACTGATGTGAAACTGGAAAGCACCCTGAGAAAAGATTTAACTTTATTCTTATTTTCCAATAGGTTTTAGAAGACTATATAACAATATGACCTTTACTCAAAGCACTGGTGAGTAACAACATCAAAAACAACTGTATACACTGAGTAACGTACAGAATTGTTGAATCACTATAATGTATACCTAAAACTAACATAACACTGTATGTTAATTATACTGGGGAAAAAAACACACTTGTACTGCATGTTACATGTTATACAACCCTGTCAAATTTTATTTACTTCATTTAATCCTCTAAAGTGATAATACACTATGAGGCAGGTAATATTTACATGTTAAAAACATTTTAAATTTTGCTAAGCATAATGATCACATGTGAGGATTTAAGAGAAAATGGTTTTAAATCTCAATAGGGAAGACAAAGCCTCTAAGCTTAATCCATTCAAAAATTGTATTTCAGGGGTGCCTGGGTGGCTCAGTCGTTAAGCTCCTGCCTTCGGCTCAGGTCATGATCCCAAGGTCCTGGGATCGAGCCCCGCATCGGGCTCCCTGCTCGGCGGGAAGCCTGCTTCTCCCTCTCCCACTCCCTCCCCCTCTGCTTGTGTTTCCTCTTTCACTGTGTCTCTCTCTGTCAAATAAATAAATAAAAATCTTTAAAAAAAAAAAATTGTATTTCATACTATAGTAAAATACAGCTAGAAGGTTCTGACCTATAAATATTCCTTAAGCAATCTATTTAATCTATTAAAAACAAGATCCTAACTTTTCAGAATGACATCATTAAAATTAAACCTATGTACTTATCCTTTACTTTTTCATTATTTGAAAAATGCTTAAAAGTATAATGAAAAACATAACCATCTGTAATCCCAATATTCTAAAATAACATCTACTAATATTTTGGTATATTTAACATTTCTTTCAGCCCATCCCTGTTGATTTTAATAATTTAAAATTGCTTCATACTATCAAGCATATTGATATTCTCTAAAAAAAGAGTTTGCTTTTTATTTAAAAAATTAAAAAGTAAACAGGAATAGGGGACCAAACTGATCAATATTACTGTGAAATCAAGTCAAACAATTTTTATAATATTTTACATTCTAATTTCAGAGTAACGAGTGAAAAAAAAAAACAAAATGAAATACACATATTCAATAAATACTTACTCTAACTACCACATGCAAAGTGACAGGAACAAAAGATTATGTACTTAAAGAAGATTAAATTCTCACCTGTTCAATCTCTTTGGTTTTTGATGCTATTGCTTTAGAGCGACTGTTTAGTTGACTGTCTTCAAATAATTCTATGCCATCTGTTGCATTTGACTCAGGTTCCTCTGGCTGCTCAATAAACAATGGTGCCGTGGATCCTGCCTTTAAGAAAAATCAGAAATCTTTAATTACATATAGCACTTAAGATGACGGTGTATAGGCACTAATTGGCACAATATATCAAGAGAAAGTGCTAAATTCAACCAGTTTTAAGAAAACACTTTCAATTTCGCCAGGCATAATGAGCATATCTGAGGAGGACCAAAGAGGAAATGACTGCTACTTTTTAAATTTTAGGTAAGACAAAGCGTCTAAGCTTATACCATTCCAAAATTATATTTCACACTATATTAAGATACAGCTAGAAGGTTTTGTCCAATAACTATTCGTTAAGCAATCTATTTAAGAAACACTGAAGAGAAAAAGCCTAATTGGAAGTGAGAGGTATGGGCACACATAAGCATATTAAAAAAAGAACATGGAAAAGGGTCTACTTTCAGAAGTTAAAAATACCTTGCTCCTGTAGCATAAAAATTTATTGAAATCACTGAAAAGAAAAATCCCCAAAGCAATAATAATCACTTCTATTTCACAGCAACCATTCATTAAATACATAATCCCACAAAAAGCTCACAGCTGACTACTGTACTTTCCAAAAACACTTTTGTGGAAGAGATAAAACTAAAAAAAAAAAATGAGGGAAAACAATTATTTAACTATACTCATTTGTTTATTCAAAAATTTACTGTGGGGACGCCTGGGTGGCTCAGTTGGTTATGCATCTGACTTCGGATCAGGTCATGATCTCAGGGTCCTGGGATGGGGCCCTGTGTCAGGCTCTCTGCTCAGTGGGGAGTCTGCTTCGCCCTCTCCCACTCCCCCTGCTTGTGTTCCCTCTCTTGCTGTGTCTCTCTCTCTCAAATAAATAAATAAATAAAATGGTTTAAAAAAATTCACTGTGTGACATTTATAGCAGCATTATCTAATGATAGCCAAATTATGGAAACAGCCCAAGTGCCCATCGACTAACTAATAGATAAGGAAGATGTGGTGTGTACATGCACACACACACACAGGAATATTACTCAGCCATCAAAAAGAATGAAGTATTCCCATATGCAATGACATGGATGGAGCTAGAGTGTATTATGCTAAGTGAAATAAGTCAGTCAGAGAAAGACAAATGCCATATGATTTCACTCATATGTAGAATTTAAGAAACAAAACAAATGAGCAAAGGGAAAAAAAAGAGAAACCAAGAAGACGACTCTTAACTATAGAGAACAAACTGATGGTTACCAGAGGGGAGGTGAGTGGAGGAATGGGTTAAACAAGTAAGGGAGATTAAGGAGGGCATTTGTTGTGGTGAGGACTAGGTGTTGTATTGAAGTACTGAATTACTATATTGTACACCTGAAACTAATATTACATTGTAGGTTAATTAGCTGGAATTTGAATAAAAACAAAAAAATTTACTGTGTAACAGAGAGAGGAAGATGGCATCATAGTAGGAGGACCCTAGGCTTATCTCAACCCACAAATTCAGCTAGGTAACTATCATCCTAAATACTCCAAAACTCAACATGAAGATTAGCAGAACAAACTCTACAATTAAAGGTAGAGAAGAGGCCATCCTGAAGAAAGTAGGAAGGGCAGAGACATGGCTTGGGAGAGAAAAAATGGATGGTGACTGCTGCGGGAGTGGAGAAGGGTGGGAGACAGACTAACACCCAAGGGAGTGCCGGGAGAAAACGAATCTTGCAGAGCAATTGGCTTGGAAAGTGAGAGGGGATGAATTCCACTGAGTTCTTACAACTAGTGGGGCCTAAAACGTGGAATTCTAAAGGTCAGTGGGCTTAGCTCAGGGAAAGCCCGGAGGCATTGGGGCTGCTCTTGAAGAGAAGGCAGGGCAAACAGCCCTCATACATACAGAGTAAAAACAGTGATCTGAAGAGTACCTGGGGCACACAATGGGGAGGTTATTCCCACATCTTGGGAGTGTGTCCCAGAGAGGCAGTGTTCACAGAGAGAACCCTCCAGGAACAAAGGAACATGCAGCCACCATTTCCTTCTCCAGCCCCTCAACATAAGCACAGAGCCAGCCACCTGTGGGAACCAGTGCAGTGTCAACACTCCCTATTTAACTTGCTTACACCAAGGCCCAATCCCGCCCACCCCCCAACACACACACACTCTGGTGGAACTGCCCTTTCTAGTCACCCTTGCCTCAGTTCCAGCATGGCACCCTTGCCATTAGACTGGCCCAAACCTTTGCCCACATCCTGTCTCCCGACCCACGAGTTCTGCAGAGCTCATTTCTGGCTGCAGTGGTGACAGGTCTCATTTCACAAGCACTCCAGAGCACATCAGGTTAAAACACACCACATTCAGGCCAGGAACTAAACATTGCCCACAAGAGGCAAAGAGAGCCTCTGCAGAGGACTGGCCTGAAGAATAAAGAGGCCAGGAAAAAACAGCGTAGCACACACAGCACACACTGGAGAGGCTCCTGGAAGCGCCAGGCCCTGGGGAACAGGGGACACAACACAGCAGGGCACTGTAAGACCTCTTCTTCATAAGGCCATTACCGTCAAGAACAGAAGACACAACTGACTTTCCTAACACACAGCAACAGACACAGAGACAGACAAAATGAGAAGACAGAGAAATGTGTCCCAAATAAAAGAACAGGACAAGGTCATGGCCAGAGATCTAAGCAAAACAGGTAAGTAACATGCCCAATGGACTATTTAAAGCAATGATCTTAAGGATACTCACTGGACTTGAGAAGGGAATGGAAGACATCAGTAAGACCCTTAACACAGAGATAAAAAAAAAAAAAAAAAGAAACAATCAGAGATGAAGAGTGCAATAAGCGAGATATGACTGATGCAATGAATAGCAGGCTGGAAGAAGCAGAGGAATGAATTAATGACGTAGAAGACAGAGTAATGGAAAGTAAGCAAGAAGAACAAAAGAGAGAAAAAAGAACTATGCAAAGCAAGAACAGCCTTAGGGAAATCAGTGACTCCATCAAACATAAAAACATTCACATTATAGGAGTCCCAAAAGAAGGAGAGAGAGAAAATGGGGCAAAAAAATTATTTGAAGAGGTAATAGCTGGAAAATTCCTTAATGTGTAGAAGGAAACAGGTATTTAGATCCAGGAGGCACAAACCCCAACAAAATCAACAAAAGCAGATCCACACCAAGACATGTTATAAAAAAAAGGCAAAATGTACCAATAAAGAAAAAATTTAAAAGCAGCAGGACAAAAGAAGACAGTTACATACAAGGGAAACCCCATAAGGCTATGGGGGGTTTTTTCAGCAGAAACTTTCCAAGCTAGGAGGGAGTGGCATGATATATATATAAAGTGCTGAATGGGACAAATCCAGAGCCAAGAATACTCTATCCAGCAAGACTGTCATTCAGAAGAGGAGAGATAAAGAGTTTCCTGGACAGGGACGCCTGGGTGGCTCAGTCGTTAAGCATCTGCCTTCGGCTCAGGTCATGATCCCAGAGTCCTGGGATCGAGTCCCGCATCGGGTTCCTTGCTCGGTGAGGAGCCTGCTTCTCTCTCTCCCTCTGCTGCTCCCCCCACTTGTGCTCTCTCTCTCTGACAAATAAATAAATAAAAATCTTTAAAAAAAAAAAAAAGAGTTTCCTGGACAAATGAAAACTAAAGGAGTTCATGACCACCAAGCCAGCCCTGAATAAAATATTAAAGGGGACTCTTTGAGTGGGAAGGAAGACCAAAAGTGACAGTATGAAGGAAGGAAACACAAACGTAGTAAAAATGAGTATTTTGTAGAATATCAATCAAGGAACTCACAAAATAAAAGGATGTAAAATATGATAACATATACCTAAAACATGAGGAGGAGTAAAGAATGGGTTCAAACTTAAACAACCGTTGGCTTAATATAGACTGCTATATGCAGAAGATGTTATATTCAAACCTAATGATACAAACAAAAAGTACTAATAAATATGCAAAGAATAAAGAGAAAAAAATTCACGTATATCACTAAAGAAAACCAGCAAAACCATGAGAAAGAAAAGATCAGAGAAAATCTTCAGAAACAACCACAAAACAGGTAGTAAAATGGCATTAAATACAAATCTATCGATAATTACTTTGAATGTAAATGCAGTGTAAATCAACAGACACAGTAACAGAATGGATAAGAAAACAAGATTCATCTATATGCTGCTTACAAGAGACTCACTTTAGACCTAAATACACTTGTAGATCGAAAGGAAGGGAATGGAGAAACATTTATCATGCAAATGGATGTCAAAAGAAAGCCAGATTATATCAATATAATCAATATTTATATCAGCCCAAATAGACTTTAAAACAAAGACTATAACAAGAGACTAAAAATGATACTATACAATTATAAAGGGGACAATCCAACGAGAAGATATAACAATTGTAAATATTTATGCACATGGGAGTACCCAAATACATAAAACAGTTAATAACAAACATAAAGGAACTAATCGGTAATAACACCATAATAGTAGGGGACTTTACCACCCAACCTACATCAACAGACAGATAATCTAAAGAGAAAATCAACAAGGAAACAATGGCTTTGAATGACACACTGGACGAGATGGATTTAACAGATATATTCAGAACATTCCATCCTAAAAGAGCAGAATACACATTCTTTTCAAGTGCAGCTGGAACATTCTCCAGAATAAATCAATACCAGCCTACAAAAGAAGCCTCAACAAACTCAAAAGGATAAGAGTCATACCATGCATCTATTTTTGACTACAATGCTATAAAACTAGAAGTCAACCACAAGAAAAAAATCTGGAAAGAACACAAATACATGGAGGTTAAATAACATGCTACTAAACAATGAATGGGTCAAGCAGGAAATAAAATAAAAAAGTACAGAGAGACAAATGAAAATGAAAACACAATAGTTCAAAAGCTTTGGGATGCAGCAAAAGCAGTTCTAAGAGGGAAGTATATAACAATACAGGCCTACCTCATGAAACAGATCTCAAACAACTTAATCTTACACCTAAAGAAGCTAGAAAGCGGTGCCTGGGTGGCTCTGTCATTAAGCGTCTGCCTTCGGCTCAGGTCATGATCCCAGGGTCCTGGGATCGAGCCCCACATCGGGTTCCCTGTTCCGCGGGAAGCCTGCTTCTCCCTCTCCTACTCCCCCTGCTTGTGTTCCCTCTCTTGCTGTGTCTCTGTCAAATAAATAAAATCTTAAAAAAAAGAAAGAAAGAAGCTAGAAAAAGAACAACAAACAAAACCTAAAACCAGCAGAAGGAAATAATAAAGATTCTAGCAGAAATAAATGATATGGAAACCAAAGAAGCAATAGAACAATGAAACCAGCTGTTTAAAAAAAAAAAAATCAATGAAATTGATAAACCTCTAGCCAGACTTATCAAGAAAAGAAAGGACCCAAATAAATAAAATCACAAATGAGAGAAGAGAAACAACAACTAACGCGGAAATACAATTATAAGAGAATATTATGAAAAAGTATATGCCAACAAATTATACAACCTAGAAGAAATGGATAAATTCCTAGAAATGTACAACCTACCAAAACTGAAGCAGTAAGAAATAGAAAATTTGAACAGACCAATTACCAACAAAGAAATGAACTCTGTAAATAAAAAATCCCAACAGAAGTCCAGGACCAAATGACTACACAGGTGAATTCTACCAAATATTTAAAGAAGAGTTAATACCTACTCTTCTCAAACTATTCCAAAAAAAAATACAAAAGGAAGGAAAATTTCCAAATTCATTCTACAAGACCAGCATTGCCCGGATACCAAAACCAGATAAAGATACCACAAAAAAAAAAGAGAACTACAAGGCCAATATCGCTCATGAACATAGATGCAAAAAATCCTCAACAAAATACTAGCAAATCAAATCCAACAATAGATTTAAAAAAATAATTCACCATGATCAAGTAGAATTTATTCCTGGGTTGTAGGAGTGGTTCAGTATTTGCAAATGAAACAACATGATACATCACATTAATAGGGCAAAGGACAAGAACCATATGATCATATTAATATGCACAGATAAAGCATTTGACAAAGTACAGCATCCATTCATGATAAAAACCCTCCACAAGGTAGGCTTACAGGGAACATACCTCAACATAATAAAGGCCATATATGAAAAACTCATAGCTAACATCATCCTTAATGTGGAAAAACTGAGAGCTTTTCCTCTAAGGTCAGGAACAAGACAAGGATGTCCACTCTCACCACTTTTATTCAACATAGCACTGGAAGTTCTAGCCACAGCAATTAGACAACAAAAAGAAATTAAAAGGCATCCAAATTGGTAAGGGAGAAATAAAACTTCAACTCTTTGCAAGTGACGTGATACTACATATAGAAAACTTGAAAGACTTCACCAAAAAAACTGCTAGAACTGCTAAATGAATTCAGTAAAGTCACAGGATACAAAATCAATGTCCAAAAATCTGTTGTATTCCCATACACCAATAATGAAGCAACAGAAAGAGAAATGAAGAAAACAATCCCATTTACAACTGCATAGAAACAATAAGAGACCTAGGAACAAACCTAACCAAAGAGGTGAAAGACCTATACTCTGAAAACTATGAAACACTGAAGAAACTGAAGATAACACAAATGGAAACACATTCCATGCTCATGGATTGCAATAACAAATATTGTTAAAATGTCTATATTACCCAAAGCAATTTACAGATTTAATGCAATCCCTATCAAAATACCAACAGCATTTTTCACAGAACTAGAACAAACAATCCTAAAATTTGTATGGAACCACAAAAAGCCCCAAATAACCAAAGCAACCTTGAAAAAGAAAAGCAAAGCTGGAGGCATCTCAATTCCAGACTTCAAGTTATATTACAAAGCTGCAGTAATCAAAACAGTATGGTACTGGTACAAAACAGACATATAGATCAATGGAACACACTAGAAAACTCAAGAAATGAACCCACAATTACATGATCAATTTATCTTCAACAAAGCAGGAAAGAATATCCAATGGGAAAAAGACTCTTCAACAAATGGTGGTGGGGAAACTGGACAGTAACATGCAAAAGAATGAACTGTACCTCTTCCTTACACACAAAAGTAATTTCAAAATGGATTAAAGACCAGGGCACCTGGGTAGCTCAGTTGTTAAGCGTCTGCCTTTGGCTCAGGTCATGATCCTGCGGTCCTAGGATCGAGCCCCACATCGGGCTCCCTGCTCAGCAGGAAGCCTGCTTCTCCCTCTCCCACTCCCCCAGCTTGTGTTCCCTCTCTCGCTATCTCTCTCTGTCAAATAAATAAATAAAAATCTTTTTTAAAAAATGGATTAAAGACCTTATTGTGAAGACCTGAGACCATAAAAATCCTAGAAGACTGCACAGATAGTAACTCTCTGATGTCGGATGTAGCAAGTTTTTTCTAAATAGGACCCCTGAGGCAAGGGAAATAAAAGCAAAAATAAACTAATGGGATGATATCAAAATTAAAAGTTTCTGCACAGCAAAGGAAACAATCAACAAAACTAAAAGGCAAACTACTGAATGGGAGAAGATACTTGCAAATGACCTATCTGATAAAGGATTAGCATTCAAAACATATAAAGAACTGATACAACTCAACACCCCAAAAACAAATAACCCAAATAAAAAATGGGCAAAGGACATGAACAGATGTTTCCCCAAAGAAGACATCCAGATGGCCAATAGACACATGAAAAGATGCTGAACATCACTCATTATTGGGGAAATGCAAATCAAAACTACAATGCAGTATCACCTTAAACCTGTCAGAATGGCTAATATCAAAAACATAAAAAACAACAGGTGCTGGTGAGGATGTGGAGCAAAAGGGATACTCATGTACTGTTGGTGGGAATGAAAACTGGTCCAGCCATTGTGGAAAATGGTATGAAGATTCCTAAAAAAGTTAAAAATAAAACAACCTTACAATCCAGCAATTGCACTACTGGGTATTTACCCAAAGAATACAAAAACACAAATTCAAAGGGACACATGCCCCCTATATTTATAGTAGCATTATTTACAATAGCCAAGATATGGAAGCTGCCCAAGTGTCCACAGATTGATGATAGAAGATGTGGTATATACATGCAATGGAATATTATTCAGCCATAAATAAGAATGAAATCTTGCCATGTGCAACAACAAGGATAGAGCTAGAGAGTATAATGCTAAGCAAAGTCAATCCAAGAAAGACAAATAGCATATGATTTCACTCATATGTAGAATTTAAGAAACAAAACAAGTGGGCAAAGGGGGGAAAAAAGAGACAAAGCAAGTAACAAACTCTTAACTATAGAGAACAAACACTTAACAGAGGAGAGGTGGGTGGGGGGGGGATGCGTTAAATAGATGATGGGGATTAAGGAGTATACTTGTCATGATGAACACCAAATGACATATGAAATCGTTCAATCACTATATTGTACACCTGAAACTAATAAAACACTGTAAGTAAACTAACTGGAATTAAAATAAAAACTTTTTAAATTTTTTTTTTAATTTACTATATGACAAATGCCAAGCACTGCTCCAGGAACAATGGATACATCAATGAACAAAACAGATCAAAGTTCTTGCCTCCATCCATGTAACTTGCAGTAAGCAATTACTTACAGTAACTGTGAAGTTTGAGCTCACATATTCTACTGTTGCATATGTTAGGTGGGGGGAGATTAGAGGAAATACGAAACCTGTACTTTACAAATTTATTTTGAAAACTGGATTTTTAAAAAATAAAGCAGGGGCGCCTGGGTGGCTCAGTCGTTAAGCGTCTGCCTTCGGCTCAGGTCATGATCCCAGGGTCCTGGGATGGAGCCCCGCATCGGGCTCCCTGCTACGCAGGAAGCCTGCTTCTCCCTCTCCCACTCCCCCTGCTTGTGTTCCCTCTCTCACTGTCTCTCTCTCTGTCAAATAAATAAATAAAATCTTTAAAAAAAAAAAAATTAAAAAAAATAAAGTAGTGACAAAAAGCAGCAGATTTACAGAAGTCACAAGATATATACTAATGAATGGTAATTTTCACTAGTAAAAGCAGTGGCACAACTCCTAGTGTATGGGGACTGTATTCTGCCACAACTTCTTTATAGAGTAATCTGGCAGCATTTATTAAAATTTAGTACATGTCCCTTTCACCCAGCAATTTCACCTCTAGTAACTTAATATACAGATACAGACATGGACAACAGAGACTAACATATGGCTGCCACTGACAGCAAATGATTGAAAACAACCTAAATGTCCATCATCAGGACAAATAAATTACCCAGTATGTAGAACCATGGGATACTAAGAAATCATCTGAAAGAATGACAGTCTATATCTGTTGTATAATGTACCCTAATTTTTCTCCTGGCACATCCTGGACATCGTTTTCTATCAGTATACTGCCAATTGTGTTAAAAAAGAAACAGGGAAGGTAAGTATGTGTATGCATACATTTATGCATATAGACACACTCAAACTATCTCTTTAAGGATACTATCTATAGTGGGGAAAATGGTGGGAAAAAAAAGTTGTCTCACTAGGGATAACTTCAAAGGAGTAGGATGGATGGGAGATGCTACATACTTTAATGACATTTGAATTTTTGAAATGTACATTATAATCTACTTTTTTTAAAACTTGGTTTTCACAAGTCTGAGTTATAAGTTTTAAGGGATTTAAAATGAAAACACATGAATCACTTAAGGAAGAAAGGGTTGGAAATCAGGGAAGATGTCACTATAGGAAGCATCAGAAATTTGTCTCCCAATGTAAACAACAACTGCACTGGCAAACTTTGACTGATGTAACTATTTTGGAACTCTGGACTCTCTGAAGGCTGGTAACATCCAGCGGAGGACACGGATGGTAAATTGAGGTTTATTTCAGCTCTCAGCACAATAGCAGATACCCATCCCCACCCTCAGCCACTTGGTAGGCAGGTACCTGTGTTCCTGCAGCAGTTTGCACATAGCTTACAGGAGCCAGGCTGGGCAAAAAGGGGCCCGTCTCCCAAATATCAAGAATCTGTGCTCTGATCACTGACGGCTGCTTGTGATCACAAAGGGGTAGACAGCCATTGTTGTTATATCTCCTACTATTGTTGCAAGCCCCTCCCATTATGACTCCTGAGAATTTAGGAGCTGGTACCATTTTTTCCTTCGTTTTTAACTTCTTCCCTTTTTGAAAGCTAGATGTTAAGATTAGGACATTAAAACAAAACAAAACAACAACAACAACAACAAACTACTTATATGGGGAAAGTAAGAAAGTGACTGTGCGTTCCAAGACTCAAAAAAGACCTGAGAAGACCTTAAATTTACACCTAGGCTTATCCTCAGCACACAGACACCATACAACAATACAAAAGGGGGGGTATCTAATTTCCAGAATTACCAGTTATTAAATTCAAATGCACAGTTCAACAAAAAAAATCACAAGGCATACAAAGAAACAGGAAAGTAAGGCCCCTTTGAAGGAAAAAAATAAACCAATATAAATTGTCTCTGAGGAAGACCTAATGGTAGGTCTACCAGAAAAAAAAACTTTAAAACTACTGTCTCAAATTGCCCAAAGAACTAGAGAATGATGTGAAAAAAGCCAAGAAAATGATATGTGAACAAAATTGAAATACCAATGAAGACACAGAAAACCTAAAAAAGAAACCTCAAAGAAATTACAAAGCTGGAAAGTACAATAACTGAAATGAAAATTTTGCTAAAGGGATTCAAAGGCAGATGTGAGTAGGCAGAAGAAAGAATCAGGGAACTTGAAGACAGAAAAATGAAAATTATGGAGTCTGAGAAAGAAAATGAAAAAAGATTGAAGAAAAGTCAACACAGCCTAAGGAATCTGTTGGGACACCAGCAAGTGGGCCAACATATGCACTGTGGGAGTCCTAGAAGAGAGAAAGCAGCAAAAACTATTTGAATAAATAATGGCTAAAAACCTTCCAAATTTGATGGAAGACTTGAATATAAAAATCCAAGAAGCTCAACAAAACCTAAGTAAGATGAACTCAAAGACGCTCACACGAAAATACATTACAATCAAATTTTCAAATGACAAAGTAAAAGAGAATCTTGAAAGCAGTGAAAAGCAAACATCAGATACAAGGGAAGTTCACTAATATTAGCAGATTTCTCATCAGAAACTCTGGAGGCAAGATTACAGTAGGCCCATAATCAAAGTATGGTTGACCCTGAACAACATGGTAATTGGGGGGGGGGGGGGAGACAGCCACCCACACAATCAAAGTCCACGTATGACTTTTGACTCTCCAAAATCTGAATAGTCTTCTATTAATCAGATGCCTTAATGATAACACAATTACCACATACTCTGTATAGTATATGTATTATATGCTGTATTCTTACAATATCTAACCTTTTCATATTTTTTTTTGGTATTTCTTTTTTTTTTTAATTTTTTTATTGTTATGTTAATCCCCACACATTACATCATTAGTTTTAGATATAGTGTTCCATGATTCATTGTTTGTGCATAACACCCAGTGCTCCATGCAGAACGTGCCCTCCTCAAGACCCATCACCAGGCTAACCCATCCTCCCACCCCCCTCCCCTCTAGAACCCTCAGTTTGTTTTTTAGAGTCCATCGTCTCTCATGGTTCTTCTCCCCCTCCGATTTCCCCCCCTTCATTCTTCCACTCCTGCTACATTCTTCTTCTTCTTTTTTTCTTTCTTAACATATATTGCATTATTTGTTTCAGAGGTACAGATCTGAGATTCAACAGTCTTGCACAATTCACAGCGCTTACCAGAACACATACCCTCCCCAGCGTCCATCACCCAGTCACCCCATCCCTCCCACCCCACCCCCCACTCCAGCAACCCTCAGTTTGTTTCCTCAGATTAAGAATTCCTCATTATCAGTGAGGTCATATGATACATGTCTTTCTCTGTTTGACTTATTTCGCTCAGCATAATGCCCTCCAGTTCCATCCACGTCGTTGCAAATGGCAAGATCTTATTCCTTTTGATGGCTGCATAATATTCCATTGTATATATACACCACATCTTCTTTATCCATTCATCTGTTGATGGACATCTTGGCTCTTTCCACAGTTTGGCTATTGTGGACATTGCTGCTATAAACATCGGGGTGCACGTACCCTTTTGGGTCCCTACTTTTGTATCTTTGGGGTAAATACCCAGCAGTGCAATTGCTGGATCATATGGTAGCTCTATTTTCAACTTTTTGAGGAACCTCCATACTGTTTTCCAGAGTGGCTGCACCAGCTTGCATTCCCACCAACAGTGTAGGAGGGTTCCCCTTTCTCCGCATCCCCGCCAACATCTGTCATTTCCTGACTTGTTAATTTTAGCCATTCTGACTGGTGTGAGGTGGTATCTCATTGAGGTTTTGATTTGGATTTCCCTGATGCCGAGCGATATTGAACACTTTTTCATGTGTCTGTTGGCCGTTTGGATGTCTTCTTTGGAAAAATGTCTGTTCATGTCTTCTGCCCATTTCTTGATTGGATTCTTTGTTCTTTTGGTGTTGAGTTTGATGAGTTCTTTATAGATTTTGGATACTAGCCCTTTATCTGATATGTCATTTGCAAATATCTTCTCCCATTCTGTCGGTTGTCTTTTGGTTTTGTTGACTGTTTCCCTTGCTTTGCAAAAGCTTTTTATCTTGATGAAGTCTCAATAGTTCATTTTTGCCCTTGCTTCCCTTGCCTTTGGCGATGTTTCTAGGAAGACGTTGCTGCGCCTGAGGTCGAAGAGGTTGCTGCCTGTGTTCTCCTTTAGGATTTTGATGGACTCCTGTCTCACATTGAGGTCTTTCAACCATTTGGAGTCTATTTTTGTGTGTGGTGTAAGGAAATGGTCCAGTTTCATTCTTCTGCATGTGGCTGTCCAATTTTCCCAACACCATTTTTTGAAGAGACTGTCTTTTTTCCATTGGACATTCTTTCCTGCTTTGTCAAAGATTAGTTGACCATAGCGTTGAGGGTCCATTTCTGGGCTCTCTATTCTGTTCCATTGATCTATGTGTCTGTTTTTGTGCCAGTACCATACTGTCTTGATGATGACAGCTTTGTAGTAGAGCTGGAAGTCCGGAATTGTGATGCCGCCAGCTTTGCTTTTCTTTTTCAACATTCCTCTGGCTATGCGGGGTCTTTTCTGGTTCCATACAAATTTTAGGATGATTTGTTCCATTTCTTTGAAGAAAGTGGATGGTATTTTGATGGGGATTGCATTGAATGTGTAGATTGCTCTAGGTAGCATTGACATCTTCACAATATTTGTTCTTCCAATCCATGAGCATGGAACGTTTTTCCATTTCTTTGTGTCTTCCTCAATTTCTTTCATGAGTATTTTATAGTTTTCTGAGTACAGATCCTTTGCCTCTTTGGTTAGATTTATTCCTAGGTATCTTATGGTTTTGGGTGCAATTTGTAAATGGGATCGACTCCTTAATTTCTCTTTCTTCTGACTTGTTGTTGGTGTATAGGAATGCCACTGACTTCTGTGCATTGATTTTATATCCTGCCACTTGACTGAATTCCTGTATGAGTTCTAGCAGTTTTGGGGTGGACTCTTTGGGAATTTCTACATAAAGTATCATATCATCTGCAAAGAGTGAGAGTTTGACTTCTTCTTTGCCAATTTGGATGCCTTTGATTTCTTTTTGTTGTCTGATTGCTGTGGCTAGGACTTCCAATACTATGTTGAATAGCAGTGGTGATAGTGGACATCCCTGCCGCGTTCCTGACCTTAGGGGGAAAGCTCTCAGTTTTTCCCCATTGAGAATGATATGCTGTAGGTTTTTCATAGATGGCTTTTATGATATTGAGGTATGTACCCTCTATCCCTATACTCTGAAGAGTTTTGATCAAGAAAGGATGCTGTACTTTGTCAAATGCTTTTTCTGCATCTATTGAGAGGATCATATGATTCTTGTTCTTTCTTTTGTTAATGTATTGTATCACGTTGATTGATTTGCCGATGTTGAACCAACCTTGCAGCCCAGGGATAAATCCGACTTGGTCGTGGTGAATAATCCTTTTAATGTACTGTTGGATCCTATTGGCTAGTATTTTGGTGAGAATTTTTGCATCCATGTTCATCAGGGATATTGGTCTGTAATTCTCCTTTTTGATGGGGTCTTTGTCTGGTTTTGGGATCAAGGTGATGCTGGCCTCATGAGTTTGGAAGTTTTCCTTCCATTTCTATTTTTTGGAACAGTTTCAGAAGGATAGGTATTAATTCTTCTTTAAATGTTTGGTAGAATTCCCCTGGGAAGCCATCTGGCCCTGGGCTTTTGTGTTTTGGGAGATTTTTGATGACTGCTTCTATTTCCTTAGTGGTTATAGGTTTGTTCAGGTTTTCTATTTCTTCCTGGTTCAGTTTTGGTAGTTGATACATCTCTAGGAATGCATCCATTACTTCCAGGTTATCTAATTTGCTGGCATAGAGTTGCTCATAATATGTTCTTATAATTGTTTGTATTTCTTTGGTGTTAGTTGTGATTTCTCCTCTTTCATTCATGATTTTGTTGATTTGGGTCATTTCTCTTTTCTTTTTGATAAGTCTGGCCAGGGGCTTATCAATCTTGTTAATTCTTTCAAAGAACCAGCTCCTAGTTTCGTTGATCTGTTCTACTGTTCTTTTGGTTTCTATTTCATTGATTTCTGCTCTGATCTTTATTATTTCTCTTCTCCTGCTGGGTTTAGGCTTTATTTGCTGTTCTTTCTCCAGCTGCTTTAGGTGTAGGGTTAGGTTGTGTACTTGAGACCTTTCTTGTTTCTTGAGAAAGGCTTGTATTGCTATATACTTTCCTCTTAGGACTGCATTTGCTGCATTCCACAGATTTTGAACAGTTGTGTTTTCATTTTCATTGGTTTCCATGAATTTTTTTAATTCTTCTTTAATTTCCTGGTTGACCCATTCATTCTTCAGTAGGATGCTCTTTAGCCTCCATGTATTTGAGTTCTTTCCGACTTTCCTCTTGTGATTGAGTTCTAGTTTCAAAGCATTGTGGTCTGAAAATAGGCAGGGGATGATCCCAATCTTCTGGTACTGGTTGAGACCTGATTTATGACCTAGGATGTGATCTATTCTGGAGAATGTTCCATGGGCACTAGAGAAGAATGTGTATTCCGTTGCTTTGGGATGGAATGTTCTGAATATGTCTGTGAAGTCCATTTGGTCCAGTGTGTCATTTAAAGTCTTTATTTCCTTGTTGATCTTTTGCTTAGACGATCTGTCCATTTCAGTGAGGGGGGTGTTAAAGTCCCCCACTATTATTGTATGGTTGTCAATGTGTTTCTTTGCTTTTGTTATTAATTGCCTTATATAATTGGCTGCTCCCATGTTAGGGGCATAGATATTTACAATTGTTAGATCTTCTTGTTGGATAGACCCTTTAAGTAGGATATAGTGTCCTTCCTCATCTCTTATTACAGTCTTTGGTTTAAAATCTAATTTGTCTGATATAAGGATTGCCACCCCAGCTTTCTTTTGGTGTCCATTAGCATGGTAAATGGTTTTCCACCCCCTCACTTTCAATCTGGGGGTGTCTTTGGGTCTAAAATGAGTCTCTTGCAGACAGCATATCGATGGGTCTTGTTTTTTAATCCAATCTGATAGCCTGTGTCTTTGGATTGGGGCATTTAGCCCATTTACATTCAGGGTAACTATTGAAAGATAGGAATTCAGTGCCATTGTATTGCCTGTAAAGTGACTGTTACTGTATATTGTTTGTGTTCCTTTCTGGTCTATGTTGCTTTTAGGCTCTCTCTTTGCTTAGAGGACCCCTTTCAATATTTCTTGTAGGGCTGGTTTCGTGTTTGCAAATTCCTTTAGTTTTTGTTTGTCCTGGAAGCTTTTTATCTCTCCTTCAATTTTCAATGACAGCCTAGCTGGATATAGTATTCTTGGCTGCATATTTTTCTCATTTAGTGCTCTGAATATGTCCTGCCAGTCCTTTCTGGCCTGCCAGGTCTCTGTGGATAAGTCTGTTGCCAATCTAATGTTTCTACCATTGTAGGTTACATATCTCTTCTCCCGAGCTGCTTTCAGGATTTTCTCTTTGTCTCTGAGACTCGTAAGTTTTACTATTAGATGTCGGGGTGTTGACCTATTTTTATTGATTTTGAGAGCAGTTCTTTGTGCTTCCTGGATTTTGATGCCTGTTTCCTTCCCCAAATTAGGGAAGTTCTCTGCTATAATTTGCTCCATTATACCTTCTGCCCCTCTCTCTCTTTCTTCTTCTTCTGGGATCCCAATTATTCTAATGTTGTTTCGTCTTATGGTATCGTTTATCTCTCGAATTCTGCCCTCGTGATCCAGTAGTTGTTTATCTCTCTTTTTCTCAGCTTCTTTATTTTCCATCATTTGGTCTTCTATCTCACTGATTCTTTCTTCTGCCTCATTTATCCTAGCAGTTAGCGCCCCCATATTTGATTGCACCTCATTGATAGCCTTTTTGATTTCAACTTGGTTAGATTTTAGTTCTTTTACTTCTCCAGAAAGGGTTTCTCTAATAACTTCCATGTTTTTTTCAAGCCCAGCTAGTATCTTTAAAGTGATGATTCTGAACTGTAGATCTGACATTGTACTAATGTCCGTATTGAGTAGGTCCCTGGCAGTCGGTACTACCTCTTGTTCTTTTTGTTGAGGTGATTTTTTCCGTCTTGTCATTTTGTGCAGAGGAGAATAGATTAATGAGAGAACAAAATGCTAGCAGGGTAACAACGTCCCCAGAAAATATACTCTAAACAAATCAGAAAAGACCTGAAGCAGTGGGAAAAGAAAGGGAAAGAGAGAAAAAAGAAAAGGAAAGAAAAAAAGAAAAAAGAAAAAGATAAAGATAAAAACAAACAAAAGCAGAACAAAACAAAACAAAACAAAAACAGAATGTGATCAAATATGATCAGGCTGGATTATAGATCAGTGCCACAGACTAGATTTTGGGTGTATTTTGGTCTGTTAAAAGAAAGTCCCTCCCAAAATTTTAAAGAAAGAAAAACTTATATATGTACAAAAATAAGGGTTGATATGATGAAGGGATGGAATATGACTGTAAAGATGGAAATTATAAAAAATTTTAAAAAAGGATTTGATAAGTTGTTTGAAAAAAGAAAGAAGAGGATTAAAATAAAAAAGAAAGATAAAAGGGAGAGAATGTGATCAGGCAGGGGAGTAGAAAAAAACCATACACTAGAGATTTAGAGTATATTTTGATCTGTTAGAGGAAACTATCTCAAGATTTTAAAGAGAGAACAACTTATATATATATGCCAAAAATACGGGTAACTACTATGAAGGGATAGAATATGACTTTAAAAATGAAAAATAAAAATGTTTTTTTTTAAAAAAGGGATTGATAAGATGTTGTTTGAAAAAGGGAAAAAGAAAAATTCAAAAAAAAAGAAAAAAGGAAAAAAGAAAAAAAGACAGTTAAAAAAAATAATTAACTTTGAAAGACTAAAGAATCATGGTAAAAAAGCCATGAATTTTATGTGCAGTATTCCCCTAGCGCTGGAGTTCTGCCGTTCTCATTGATCGGTAAACTTGGTCTTGGCTGGCTGTTCTCGCTGATCTTCTGGGGGAGGGGCCTGTTGCCGTGGTTCCCAAATGTCTTTGCCCCGCCCTTGCCGGTCCGGGCTAAGTAATCTGCTCGGGTTTGCTCTCCGGAGTTTTTGTTCCCTGCAAGCTTTCCGTACAGCTTTGGAGGCGGAGAGTGAAAATGGCGGCCTCCCAGTCTCCGCCCCGGCGGAGCCGAGAACTCGGGGTCCCGCTCCTCAGCGAGCCCCCAGAGAAAAGCAGTCAGTCACTCCCGTCTCCCCGGTCTCCGGCCACACTCCACGCTCACCCGGCCTGTGACTGCGCGTTTCTATCTGGCACCCAACCCCGGGTGGAGTCTCCAAACCCAGCAGATTCCTGCGGTGCGCTCCCGTGCTGCTCCTCCCAGGGGAGGAAGGGGAGTCTCCCCGGATCTGCCGCTTGTTGGGTCCCTGCTGGAGGAGCAGTGGCCCGACTGTGCCGCGGATCACGGTTTATGGCAACCCTGAGCTGAGAGCCCGCGCCTGGGCTCCGTCTCTGCAGCCGGCTTCCCTGCTCCGATACCTGGGAGCTCTGCCGCACTCAGGCACCCCCCGTCTTTCTGTGACCCCGAGGGTTCTGAGACCACACTGTCCCGCGAGGGTTCCACCCCCCACTTCGCCACCAGAGTGACGTCCCTCAGCGGAGCAGACTTCTAAAAGTTCCGATTTTGTGCTCCGTGGCTCTATCACTTGCCAGAAGCGGCCGACGGAGGCCCCTCCCCCGCCGTCTATCCTCCCGAATAACGCCTCGGATTCACTTCTCCGCACGCCCTACCTTCCAGAAAGTGGTCGCTTTTCTGTTCAGAGAGTTGTTGCTATTCTTTTCTTCGATCTCCTGTTGAGTTCGTAGGTGTTCAGAATGGTTTGATCCCTATCCAGCTGAATTCCTGAGAGGAGACGAAATCCAGGTCTCCTACTCCTCCGCCATCTTGCTCCGCCCCCTTTTTTTTGGTATTTCTATGCTACACAGTTTGTGAGGTTTTTTTTTCTATTTAAAGATTATTTATTTATTTACTTGACCGAGAGAGAGAGCACAAGTAGGCAGAGTGGCAGGCAGAGGGAGAGGGAGAAGCAGGCTCCTCGCTGAGCAGAGAGCTCAATGCGGGGCTCGATCCCAGGACCCTGGGATCATGACCTGAGCCGAAGGCAGACGCTTAACTGACTGAGCCATGCAGGCGCCCCGTGAGCCTTTTTAAATTGTTGCAAATCTCCAAAAAATTTTCCAACATATTTACTGAAAAATATTGACATATAAGTGGACCTATGCAGTTCAAACGTCAACTGTAATAAAAGAAAAACTGTCAACCAAGAATCCTATATCCACGAAAACTGTCCTTCAAAAATGAGGGAGAAATTAAGACATTCTCAGATTAACAAAAGCTGAGGGAGTTTATGACTACTAAATCTGCCCTGCAATAAATGCTCAAAGGCGTCCTGCAAGGTGAAATGAAAGGATACTACACAGTAACTTGAATCCTTCTGGAAAAATAAAGACTTCAATAAAAATAAATACATGGGTAATTATAAAAACTAGTATTATTGTATCAATGCTTCACAACTGCACTTTTTTTGTTTTGTTTTCTACACTGGATTTAAGAGACTAATATGTTTAAAGAACACTATTAGTGTAAAAGCTAGTACTCCTGTGGGGTGCCTGGGTGGCTCACTCATTAAGCTTCCAACTCTTGATCTCAGCTCAGGTCTTGATCTCAGAGTCATGAGTTCAAGCTCTGCACTGGGCTCCGTGATGGGCATGGAGCCTACTTTAAAAAAAAAAAAAAAGAAAGAAAAAGAAAAAGCTGGTACTACTATAACTCCAAATCTTGTTTTCTAGATAACTGAAGAGACTACTGCATTTAAAAGAATTATTAGTTTGGGGCGCATGGGTGGCTCAGTCATTAAGCATCTGCCTTCAGCTCAGGTCATGATCCCAGAGTCCTGGGATCAAGCCCTGTATCAGGCTCCCTGCTCAGCGGGAAGCTTGCTTCTCCCTCTCCCACTCCCCCTGCTTGTATTCCCTCTCTCACTGTCTCTCTCTCTGTCAAATAAATAAATAAAATCTTAAAAAAAAAAAAAAAAAAGAATTATTAGTTTATGTTTTGGGGCACATAATGTATAAAGATGTAATTTTGTGACATCAAAAACTTTTATAAAAGGGGTGGAGATGGAGCTGTAGAGGAGCAGAGTTTTTGTATGTTATTGAACTTAAACTGATATAAATACAAATCAGTGTTATAACCTTAGGATATAAATGTAATCCTCATGGTAACCACAAAGATAATAGGTATAGAATATGTACAAAAGGACATTAAGAAGGAATTTAAACATTTCACTACCAAAAATAAATCAATTAAACAAAAGAAAACAAGAATGCAGGAAATGAGGGACAAAAATGATATAGGGAATATAAAAAACAAATAGCCCAATGACAGAAGTCCCTTCTCTCAGTAATTACTTAAATGTAATGGGTTAAACCCTCCAATCAAAGGATGATATTGGCAGAACAGATAAAAACACATGATCCAACAATATACCGTCTACAAGAGACTTACTTCAGACTCAAGGACACAAACATGTTGAAAGTAAAAGGATGGAAAAAGATATTCCATGCAAATAGTAACTAAAAAAGAGTAGGTGTGACTACACTAATATCAGACAAAACAGGCTTTAAATCAAAAAAGGTTACAATAGATAAGGTATTATATATTAATAAAAGGTTCAATACGGCAAGAAGATATAATAATTATAAATATCTATCAACCTAATGACACAGCATCAAAATATATGAAGTAAAAACTGCCAGAACTGAAGGGAGAAATAATAATTATACAGTAATAGTTGGAGACTTCAATACCCTTGTCACAATGATGGATAGAAAAATCAGATAAAAGTTAAGGAAACAGAGGACTTGTAAACAAGACAATCCACAAAGTAGATCTAACAGACATACAAAGATCACTCTACCCAACAACAACAGAATACATTCTCAAGTGCATGAGACAGTTTTCTAATAGATTAAGTGTTAGGTCATACATTAAGTGTCAATAAATTTAAAAAGTAAAACTGGAAAATTCATAAAACTGTGGAAATTAAACAACACACTTTTAAACTAGCAATGGGTGAAAGAAGAAATCACATGGAAAGCATAAAATACTTAGAGACAAATGAAAATTAAAACAATGTATAAAAACTTAGGAGAAGCAGCAAAGCAGTGCTAAGAGGGAAGTTAATGGCTATAAACACTTATATTAAAAAACAAGAACAAACTCAAATCAATAACCTAACTTCACAACTTAAGAAACTAGAAAAATCAGAACTAAACCCAAAGCTAGCAGAAGGAAAGAAATAAAGATTAGAACAGAGATAAATGGAAAAACAGAAAAAAGAAAAAAAATCAAAGAAATCAAAAGTTGGTTCTTCAAAAAGATCAACAAGATTGACAAACCTTTAGCTAGATGGACTAAGAAAAAAGAGAAGACTCAAGTTACTAAAATCAGAAATGAAAGTGGGAACATTACTAGCAATTCTATAGAAATAAAAAGGATTACTAAGAGAGTACTATGAACAACCGCATGCTGACAAACAGGGTAACCTAGATAAAATGGACAATTCCTAAAAACACAAAACCTACCAAGACTAAGTCAAGAAGAAAGAGAAAATCTGCGTGCCTGGGTGGCTCAGTTGGTTAAGCGACTGCCTTCGGCTCAGGTCATGATCCTGGAGTCCCAGGATCGAGTCCTGCATTGGGCATCCTGCTCAGCAGGGAGTCTGCTTCTCCCTCTGACCCTCCCCCCTCTCATGCTTTCTCTCTCATTCTCTCTCTCAAATAAATAAATAAAATCTTTAAAAAAAAAAAAAAGAAGAGAAAATCTAAATAGACTTGTAACTTGTAAGGAAATTGAATCAGTAATCAAAAATCTCCCAACAAAGAAAAGCCATGAACCTCATGGTTTCACTGGTAAGCTCTACTAAACATTTAAAGAACTAATACCAAGCCTTTTAAAACTCTTAAAAAAAAATTGAAGAGGAAGGAACACTTCCTAATTCATTCTATGGGGACATTATTACCCTGAAACCAAAGCCAGACAAAGACACTACAACAACAACAAAAGCTACACAGTCTGATATCCCTTAGGAACACTGATGCAAAAAATCTCAACAAAACACTAGCAAAAAGAATTCAGCAGCATATTAAAAGGACTATACATCATGACCAAGTGGGATTTATTCCTGAAATGCAAGGAATAATTCAACATAGGAAAATTGATCAATGTAATACTCCACATCAACAGAATGAAGGGGAAAAAATCTACATGATCATCTGAATTCATACAGAAAAAGCATTTGACAAAATTTAACACCCTTTCATGATGAAACTCAACAAACTAGGAATAGAAGTAAACTATCTCAACATAATAAAAGCCATATATGAAAAACCCACAGCTAACATCACACTCAATACTGAAAAACTGATTTTTCTTTAAGAACAGGAACAAGGCAAGGATGCCTGCTTTCACCACTTCAATGCAAAACAGTACTGGGAGTTTTAGTCAAAGCAATTAGGGAAGGGGAGGGGAGGTATACAAATTGGAAGGGAATAAAATTATCTTTTTGCAGACATGACCTTATATGTAGAAAACCCTAAAGATTATACACACACAATATAAATGAATTCAGCAAAGTAGCAAGATACAAACTCAACATACAAAAATTAATTGCATTTCTGTAGATGAACAACAGAATAATTGAAAAAGGAAATTACAAAAGAATTCCATTTACAATAGCATCAAAAAGAATAAAACTTAGGAATTAACCAAGGAGATGAAAAATTTGTATAATGAAAACTACAAAAACCCTGCTGAAAAAGAACATAAATGGAAACACATCCCATGTTCACACATTGAAAGACTTAATATTGTTAAAATGTCAATACTACCCAAAGCAATCTACATTTTCAAGGCAATCCCTACCAACATTCCAATGTCATTTTTTACAGAAATTAAAAAACAAAAACCTCCACTAAAACTCATAAGGAATCTGAAAGGGACCCTGGATATCCAAAATAAACCTTGAAAAAGAAGTGCAAAAGTGGAAGACCCACACTTCCCGATTTCAAAACTTACTACCAAGCTACATTAATCAAATCAGTGTAATACTGGCAGAAAGACAAACATAAACCAGTGAATAGAAAAGAGCACCCAGAAATAAGTCTTCACATATATGTTAAATGACTTTTAACAAGGATGCCAAGACCATACAATGGGAAAACTACAGTCTTTTCAACAGATGATACTGGAAGATTGGGTATCAAAACATGCAAAAGAATGAAGTTGGACCCTTACCTAACACCATATATAAAAATTAACTCACAAGGGATCAAGCACCTAAATGTAGGACCTAAAATAATAAAACTCTTAGAAGAAAACACAGGACAAAAGCTTCATGACTTTAGATTTGCCAATGATTTCTTCTACATGACACCAAAGGCACAGGTAACAAAAGAAAAAACAAAATTTGGGCTTAACGAAAAATTTAAATTTTTGCTTATCAAATAGCACTATCAACAGAGTAGAAAGGTAAACCACAAAATGGGAGAAATATCTGCAAATCACATATCTGATAAGGGGTTAATATATAGAATATACAGAAAAACTTCTAAAACTCAACAACGAGGAAACAATTAAAAATAAGTAATGGACTTAAACATTTCTTCTAAGAAGATACACGAATGGCCATTAAGCACAAGAAAAAACAACATCGCTAGTCATTAGGGAAATGCAAATCAAAATTACAATGAGATACCACCTCATACCCATTAGGGTGGCTACTAGCAAAAACCCAGGAAATGACAAGTGATGATGAGGATGTGGAGAAATTAAAACTCTTGTGCACTGCTGGTGGGAATATATGGTATAGTCACCGTGGAAGACAGTATGGAAGTTCCTCAAAAAATTAAAAATAGAATTACCATATGGTCCAGGAATTCCACTTCTGAATACATACTCAAAAGAATCGAAAGCAGGGTCTTGAAGATATTTGGATACCCATGTTCATAGCAGCATTATTCACAATAGCTAAACGCAGAAGCAATCCAAGTGTCTACTGACAGATGGATAAGCAAAATGTGGTACTCAGCTTTAGTAAGAAAGGAATTCTGTAATATGCTACAACATGGATGACCCTTGAGGACGTTATACTAAATGAAGGAGCCAATCACAAAAGATAAATACTGTACAATTCCGCTTACATGAGATACTTAGAATAGTCAAAATCTTAATGACAGAAAACATAATGGTGGTTACCAGGGGCTGGGAAGATCTACTGATAAATTGCTTTGGGGAGTTATCATTTAATGGGTATAGTTTCAGTTTTACAAAGTGAAGAGAGTTATGAGGATGAATGGTGGGGGATGGCTGTATAATAATGCTAATGTATTTAATACCACTGAACTATATACTTAAAAATGGTTAAGATGGTAAATTTTATGTTAAAGATATTTAAGATAGAAACCCCGGTATCAATATCAGGTTTCTAACACCAGGCAAACAACAATTAGTTTTGAATGACGTTAAGGAAGTTGGATAACTTATACTACCAGTTCTGACTAAATCCCAAGATCAAAATCTGCCACAAGATTCCATTTGAGTTATGTTAGTGCAAAAAAAAAAAAAAAGAACTGTTAAAGTTTAAAGCACGTTAAAAATAGGAATTTCAGGTTTCATCAGGTTTCATCATAATTCCAGGGTGACACACAAAAATATAAATATATGAGGACAGAAAGCACATCGGAGCAGATAATGCATTTTTGGAAAACAAATAGCAAGAAGAGAAAAATAACTTGAGCTGATACTGAAAGGGCTTATTAACAATTAAATTAGGTTAAGCTAATTAGATACATACCATTCAAGGTACTGTAGAGGGAAAACAAGACAAGTGCTTCAGATGCATTCAGTGTACATATAACTAGACAAGTAAAAACAGTATTTTAATAAAGGCAATAATAAGTTCATCAGTGACAAAGCAGCATAAAATTTTAAAATAGAAAGGGGAAGAAAGCAGAATCAAGAAAGATCTTGAGTTTTATCTCAAACACTAGATTCCACTGAATGAATATGAATTAGAAGGCCACAAAAGATGGGTATTCTACACTGGAGAAGAGTAAGCAGAGATACTGAAGTAGAAAATGACACTTCATATGTGGAAACAACATAAATCATACATTCACACTTAAGAAAAATGTCAAAATTTTCTTCTATAGGAAGAAGCAACCTGTTCTACTGGGACAGGTACTGCCTCCAAGTAATCTGCTTTTCACTCTGATAACCAAAAGCTACATGGCCATTTGTTTGAGGATGGTAAATTACGTCTCTACAAAATTTGACTGCAAGCTCCCAGACAGCTAGGATGGTGTCTCTAATGCAGTATTTGACACAAGAAGATGCAGAATGAGTATTCAGTGAATTTAAATATATTATGAGAAAGCCAGAATGGTACTATTTTCTGAAAATATGTAACTTAAAATACTACTCCTAAAATATGCACTGTGAAAAATTTCATAGTCAAGTCTGCTAAATTATGCAAATTTTATTATTTATCTTCCTTCAGAGACCACTGATGAGCATATTAACATATTAAAATCTCTGAAAAGTGCTGCAATATCAAAATAACCTACCTCTTTTAAATCTAGCATTTCCCAAACATACTGGCTAATAGAATTTTTTTTTCCCCTCAGATCGTTAAGACTCTCTAGAATTAGTATTCCATCAAATACTTTGAGAAATTATCTATTAGAGCCCAAATATAAAACTGAACAGTAGACTGAATTACAACATTCCTGGATATTTAAGTACGTCACTGAATGTATCTTCAATTTCACCTAACTTTCTGTAAATGACATGGTCTCCCAATTGAATTGCTTAAAATTATATTCACAGCAGCAAGAGAAGATAAACAGGAAAACTAAATATTTAATCTCTCTCTAGTCATAAAAATGAATCTACACAATGTTTCTGAAGTACATGGACCATTAAGTAACTAACATAAAGGGGTACATACATGGCTGGCTCAGTTGGTAGAGCATGCAGCTCTTAATCTCAGGGTTGCTAAATTCGGGCCCCATGTTGGGTGTAGAGATTACTTTTAAAAAATCTTAAAAAAAAAAAAAAAACTAAAATAAAATAAAAATACTGCCACAAGTACATTTAAACACACACACACAGTATTATGCCAGTCTCTTTCCTAGCATCAAAGTCCTTTTCTCCTCCCAGCTTATTCTGTTAAATCAGATACGAGTTTACAGAATCAAAGTCAAAATTCTATTTCCCAAAAAGCATAGATCACTAAAATGAGTAACTATTTAACAATTGCCTGAGAACAAATGTTACTATCTGAGCAAAACGTTAATAAACTGCGGTGGGATTAGGTTTTTAAATAAAAGAACAAGAGTATCATAAAAATTTCCCCAATGCTTTACTTCCAGTGTAAGAAAGTATCGATCTAACTTGAAAAACATTTTAGACAGTGCTATGAAATTGATGTTGTTGCTCAACATTAATGATGTATACCATATAACAAACATATCAAAGAGATCTCAATCCTACCCTCACTCACCTTGCCTTTGGTTCAACAAAAGATCGTGCCTGACCTATCACCCCACTTATATAGGGTTGTTAGTGCTATTTATTAATTCAAAATCTAGCAAATCCTGTGCATTTTTAAGAGAAAAAAAAATAAGGAGGTTAAAAAGAAAGTCTTTCTAGACCCAATGTCACTGACTACTAAGACTCAAGATCCACTCAAGCAGTAAGTAAAATATTTAAAATCTGGGGAAGGTCGACAGTGAGGACTGTTTTTTTTTTTAATTAAGAGGTATAAAAAGTGATGGGGGAAAGATGAATATATCTTAATAAAGCCTTGCTAACTGAGAGTATTAAGCAAACAAGAAAGTGGTATTTTTGGAAGTTTTTAAGTACTCTGAGAAAAATGATCAGTTCTCCAAAATAGCAATTTTGAAGTATATAAACCTATTATTAATATAAAAACCACTATGCTAATTATTAAGAAAATAAACAAAATGGCCCTATAAATTACTTTATTGTTCATGCTTTTAAATAGTGATGGAAAGGTGCCAAAAAGGGACAGCTAGATGATGTTGATATATTCATTCAAGAATATGTATAAATACCTACTATTATAGATACAATAACAAGGAAACCTTGACCTATTTAAGAACAATTGATATCTAAATGACAGATAAGCATTTTTAAAAAGAGGGGCTTTATTTGTGTATGTACTGATAGGGTTTATAGTGGCTTGTACTTTCTATGAGCAGTGTACATTAGTTATCTTGGAAAAGATTTTTGTAGGTAAAGATTTATGTAGGTATATATATTTTAGATCAAATTCTAATGCTTGATCCATTTTATCAAAGGGCCTTCTATAAAAGGTATCTTAAAATGTATTGAAAAGCCAGAAATCTTCAAATCTACATAATCTCTCATGGTACAGAGATTTTTATATTCTCTGTGTTATCATACCAAAATAATTCCTTTAGCACCAATTCCTGAGTCTAAAAGCTTAATTTTGCCAATGAAACATCTGTATTTCCCTATTAGAGATGTTATGAGTTATACAGAAAAGTTTGAGTTCATTTTCAAATGTTTTAATGCAAAAATTCATAAACAGTATTTTATGGACCCAAAAATGCTCTCATCTTTTGGTACTCAAGACTCATCAAAGATCACAGGTAACTCAAACAATGTGTCATTTCATTTCTTGGGATATTTATGAGATAATTTCCATAGAATATAACATGTGATATAAATATAGCCCAAGATCCAAGGTCTAAGTAGATTCTTATTCTGAATTCACTGGTTTATGACCAGTGGCTTACCATGATTTCTAGAGATACTTTTAACAGCAAAGCCCATAAAAGGATAAATAATGCATTTTCCTTATCCTCCCTATTTATTCTATTCTCTCACTTCTATACTACTGGAGAAATTCAGGTATAGTTCAATTATTGAACTCAGAATCATTCATATTCATACTATTACTCTGTGTGGTAAATGTTTATAATCCATGAGGCTATTTTCCCCATATATATTTTAAAGTACTAGAACAAATCAAACACTTCCCACCCATAATTTAAGATCCAGACAAAACTCTTCATGTGAAACATCAAGGAAAAACTATGCCTTACCTCATACTCAATTTCAGGTAAGTTACTCTCATCTGCCTTCTCTAGCTTCTCAGCAGCCCACTTGCTTGCAGCCTCAGCAAGTTCCTTTTCAGTTAGCCTACTGGGTTTGTCTAACACCTAACAAAAACAAAAGAACAGTTCTATTACAATTCTCAAAAGCATTTAAACTTCCAATAAAGGAAGAAGTATATCCCAGGGGTGCTTGGGTGGCTCAGTTGGTTAAGTGTCTGCCTTTGGCTCAGGTCATTATCCCAAGGTCCTGGGGTGGAGCCCCACATAGGGCTTCCTGATCCTCAGGGAGCCTGCTGCTCCCTCTCCCTCTGCTTGCCACTCCCCCTGCTTGTGCACTCTATCAAATAAATAAATAAAATCTTTAATAATAAAAAAAAGTACATCCCACTTACATTAAAATCATGTAAGCCTCCAAATGTATATAGATAACATGTACATTCTTTATTTACTTTTTCAAAAATATTCAACACAGAATTTAAGTAGCAATTCCTTTTGGCCATACAGATTAGATCTGACTCCTAATTTCATTTATATAAAACTTCAAAAATTCATCTTAAGGAACAAAAGACACTGACAATTAACTAATACACTAATAGTATTTAAAATAAACAGGACATCATACTGATTTCAATGTTGTATCTTGAATTATATTCAATGAAATAAGTAACGCCAAAATATCATCAAGGTAAATTTCTAACTAATGCAATAGAAAAGTCATATGCTATTTTCATAACTTGTAATAATTTATATAAATCCTACTCTTTACACAATATTTTATACACTTAAATTTCATTTTGATACTTCTACTGCTTCCCTTCTTCAACCATATCCAATACAAAACAATGTATGGAATTTCAAGTTACAGACATACCTGGGCTTGAATGCCAGGTTCATCACTTGGTAGGTAGATGATTTTATATGCATAATTAATGACACTGTAAAGCCTTGGTTGCCTCATTTACAAAACAGGTGTTAATAATATTGTTTTATAAAGTAGTTTTGAGAATCAAGAGAAGTAATAGACCAGAAAGTATCTAGCACAGTGCTTGGTACTTCAGTTTTTCTTTCTTTTCCATATTCACTGATATAAATCAGTTATAGTAAAATATTTGAAGAAGATCAATCAGTTCATGAGGTCAATATAAAAATGAAGAAAATAAAATTTTTTTCTGGATCACATGATTCCCACAATACTGTTTACAGACCTACGTTACAGAATAAGGTATAAAAGTTCTAAGCCAAGGGGCACCTGGGTGACTCAGTCAGTTAAGCGTCTGACTCTTAATTTCGGTTAAGGTCATGATCTCAGGGTTGGGAGATGGCGTCCCCATGGAGCATGGGCATGGAGCCTGCTTAAGACTCTCTCTGCCTTCCCCTCTCTTAAAAAAAAAACAAAAAACAAAACTAAGCCAAAAATTAGAAAACTTGGTTCCTTGGGCCCATATAGTAGTTCTGATTCCATTCTATTTTATTAGCATACATTTTCATCAACTAGGTCTTTCACCTCTAATTTTGTCTCCACATCTTCTCTAAAGTCACATCATTAAATCCAAACATACTTCCTCTGGATGACAGTGGCATTAAAGATCTCCACATTAGGGGCACTTGGGTGGCACAGTCGGTTGAGCATCTGACTCTTGGTTTCAGCTGGGGTTGTGATCTCAGGGTTGTGAGATCAAGCCCCCTGTCAGGCTCCATGCTCAGCAGAGAGTCTGCCTGAGATTCTCTCTTCCTCTCCCTCTGCCCCTCTGGCTTATTCTCTCTCTTTCTCAAATAAAAATAAATAAATCTTTAAAAGTCTCCACATTAGAGTATACTACCATTTATAAAGTGCTTCTATATGCACACCTAAAAAAGTATTTTAATTAAATGGAATTCCATGAAGGTGGTTAGGGTAGACTTTATTACCCCAACTTATAAACCAAAACACTGAATGTCCAAAAGCTAGTGATTTGCCCAGTCACTAGTAAATGTTAAGCTGGAACTTATGACAAAGGCCCCTGACCTCCTCCCACAGCTTAGTCAATTCACCAAACTACTGGCTGGACATCCATCATAGTTACTGAAAGATAGTAACAGTGTATGTATATAGTGTTTCCACAGCCAATGAAGCCTAAATGTGTCACTCCAAAGCCCTAGCCACACATAATGTTAAAAAGGTAGAAGTAATACCTCTATTATTACTTAGCAGTAAGATTAAAAAGTTAAAAAAACAAACAAACAAACAAAAAAACCCAGGGATGCCTAGATGGCTCAGTCTATGAAGCATTTGCCTTCGGCTCAAGTCATGATCACTGGGTCTTGGGATCAAGCCTCACATTGGGCTCCCTGCTCAGCTGGGAGCCTACTTCTCCCTCTCCCTCTGCCCCTCCACCCTGCTCGTGCATGCTCTCTCTCAAATAAATAAAATCTTCGGGGAAAAAAAAGTTAAAAAAGACTAAGTTAGAATAAACAACCATATACATATGAATACCTCAAAGAAAAAAATTTATGCCCATTTTTTGGTATCTGTTTTGAAGAGAAAGTTAGAGTAAAAATAAAACAAACATTCTTAAGTTCTCTCCAGTAAAGATGGAAGCAAAATCTTCTACAGCTGAATCCTTCCAACCATCTTTCATTAAATCTATACACCTGAAAAACTCTCATTTGAAATTAACTTCTAACAGTAAGAAAAAAATCTGAAAAATTATTCCTACATGAGGGCAGCCAGAATGTCTTAAAAGAAAAAGCCCTCCACCAAATCAGGAAATCTAGGTAAAAGTGTCCCACAGCTACCATGTAACCCTGGGCAAGGAACAGAGGCTGTACTTTCCCAATATTTAAAATGATCATAGATCTAAAACTCTGAAAGTCTGATTCCATTTTAAGACAAAAATACAAACATCTACTTTAACTGTCAAAAATAGTTAAAGTCCACTATGGTTGCTTCCCACTAAATACATTTTAACATGTACCACAAAGTCCTACGTTGTAACCTACATTTACATTATAGTTCAGAAGAGATGAGTATTTCATATATCCTGATTTAAACATTCAGTGAGTTGGATGGGCAACTACTATTTCTTTTCCTTCATTTCTACCTGACAATAAAAACAAGCCAGTCTTTCAGGTGGATAAAGCACCCTTGACATGGTAAGGCAGAACCAAAGTTCTAACAAGCTTTCCTATTCAAAACCAGCATTCTAGAACCCTCAGTCTTCTGCGAAAGCTCTAAGGACACAAGTTGTCACAAAGACATCTTTCTTTCTTTTTTTCCCTTTGAGGCAGTCAAGCATCTGCTCCCTGAATACCAGCACAGACAGCCAGGTGACATCTACTCTTGCTGAAAAGCCAAGTATACCAAAGACAGAAAAACAGAAAAAGGAAGAGAATACAATAACAACAGTTACGGAAAGACAGCGTAAGGTTGGGGAAGAGAACCTCTAACTGCTGAGAGTAGATGGAAACAGCAAATTGAGGATTAGAATCATGGATCATCTGTTCAACATGTTTTGGGGTGCGGGAAGGTAGGAATAAGAATGATATAGTGAGGAGTAGCTTTCTTTAGAAAATTAACTTCTGAGACTTTTCTATAAAATGGAGATATATATCTACTTTTTAAAATTACAAAATAATTAGAACCATAGCATTAGCTAACACCTGTATCACACATAATTACCATTTCTTTTTTGTGGTAAGAACATTTAAGATCTCTTAGCAAATTTTAAGTATACAGTATTTTTTTTTTTTAAGATTTTATTTATTTGACAGAGAGACAGCGAGAGAGGGAACAAAGCAGGGGGAGTGGGAGAGGGAGAAGCAGGCTCCCCGCTGAGCAGGGAGCCCGATGCGGGGCTTGATCCCAGGACCCTGAGATCATGACCTGAGCCGAAGACAGACGCTTAACGACTGAGCCACCCAGGCGCCCCAAGTATACAGTATTATTAGCTATAATCACTATGCTGTACATTAGATCCCCAGAACTTATCATCATATAGATGGAAGTTTGTACTCTCTGACCAACATCTTCCCTTTTCCCTCAACCACTAGCCCTTACTGACCACTAATCTGTTTCTATGAATTCAGCTTTTTAATTTAAGATTTTATGTATTTGAGAACGAGAGAGAGCAAGAGCAGAGGGAGAAAGAGAGAGGGAAGCAGGCTCCCCTCTGAGCAAAGAGCCAGACACGGGGCTCGATCCTGGGACTCCAAGATCATGACCTGAGTCGAAGGCAGATGCTTAACAGACTGAGCCACCCAGGTGCCCCTTTAGATTCCACATGTAAGTGAAATCATAGAGTACTTAGTCTTTCTCTGGCTTATTAGCATAATGCCCTCGAGGTCCATCCATTTTGTCACAAATGCTAGGATGTCCTTTCTCATAGTTAAATATTCCGTGTATATATAACATATCTTCTTTATTCATTTATCTGTTGAAGGACACTTAGGTTGTTTTCAGGTCTTGGTTACTGTAAATAATGATGCAATGAACAGCATCTGAGATCCTCTTTTCTTTACCTTTGGATATATATCCAGATGTGGGATTTCTGGATCACATGACAGTCCTATTTTTATTTTGTTGAGGAACCCCCACACTGTTTTCCATAGTGACTGCACTAAATTTACATTCCTACCAACAGTGCACAAGGGTTCCCTTTCCTCCACACCCTCACTAACAACACTTGTTATCCCACCTTTTTGATGACAGCCATCCTAACAGGTGTTGAGATAACTCATTGTAGTTCTGATTTCTATTTCCCAGATAATTAGTGATGTTGAGTACCTTTTTGTATACCTGTAGGCCATTCATATGTCTTCTTTGAAAAAAAAAATGTCTATTCAGCTCCGTTGCTCAATTTTTAATTGGACTGTTTGATTTTTTTGCTATTGAGTTGTGTAAGTTCTTCCTATACTTCAGATATTAACCCCTTATCAGATTTATGATTTGCAAATATTTTCTACCATTCCTTAGGTTACTTTTTTCATTTTGTTGATGGTTTTCTTTTGCTGTGCAGAAGCTTTTTACTTTGAAGTGATCCCACTTGTTTATTTTTTATTATTTTGCTGCCTTTGCTTTTGGTGTTGAATCCAAAAAACTCACTGCCAAGACTGATGTCAGAGAACTGACCACCTATGTTTTCTTCTAGGTCTTCTAAGGTTTTAGGTCTTACTTTCAAATCTTTAATCCACTTGAAGTTGATTTTCATATATGGTGTAAAATAGGGGTCCAGTTTCATTATGTTGTATGTCGCTACCCAGTTTTCCCAACACTACTTATTGAAGACTGTCCTTTCCCCCACTGTATATTCTTGGCTCCTGCATTGTAAATTAATTGACCATATATGCATGGGTTTATTTCTGAGGTCTCTACTCTGTTCCATTGATCTATGTGTCTGTTTTTATGCCAATACCATACTGTTTTGATAACTACAGCTTGTTTGAAATCAGGAAGTGTGATGCCTCCAGCTTTGTTCTTAAGATTGCTTTGGCCATTTGGGATCTTCTTCAGTTCCATACAAATCTTAGGATTATTCTAGTTCTGTGAAAAATACCACTGTTTTTTTTTTTTTATAAAAATTGCACTGAATCTGTAGATTGCTTTGGATAGTATGGACACTTCAACAATATTAACTGTAGCAATCCATGAACATGGATTATCTTTCCATTTATTTGTGTCTTCTTCAACTTCTTTCATCAATGTTTTATAATTTTCAGTGTAAAGGTGTTTCACCTCCTTGGTTAAATTTATTCTTAAGTATTTTCTTTTTGATGCTGTTGTAAATGGAACTGTTCTCTTAACTAACTTTTTGATAGTTTATAATTGCTGTATAGAAACATGACTTCTGCATATTGATTTTGTATCCCACAACTTTACTGAATTTATCTATTCTAACAGCTTCTCCGTGATCACTTTAGGGTTTTCAATATATAATATAATGTCACCACTAAAAAAAAAAAAAAAAAGTCTTACTTATCCCTTTCAATTTGGATGCTTTTTATTTCTTTTCCTTGCCTAATTGTTCTGGTGAGGACTTCTCGTTCTATGTTGGTTAGAAGGGACAAGAGTAGAGCAGTTGTCTTGTTCCTGATCTTAGAGGTAAAGCTTTCCGCTTTTCACCACTAAGTATGATGTTAGCTCTGGGCTTGTCATATCAGACCTTTATTATGTTGAGGTATATTCCCTCTACACCCAGTTTGTTCAGAGTTTTTATCATGAATGGATTTGGAATTTTGTCAAATGGGCTTTTTTGCATCTACTGAGGTGATCATATATTTTTAACCTCTTTTTTTTTTTTTTTTAGATTTTATTTATTTATTTGACAGAGAGAGATACAGCAAGAGAGGGAACACAAGCAGGGGAGTGGGAGAGGGAGAAGCAGGCTTCCTACTGAGCAGGGAGCCCGATGTGGGGCTCGATCCCAGGACCCCGGGATCATGACCTGAGCCGAAGGCAGACGCTTAAGGACTGAGCCACCCAGGCACCCCTATTTTTAACCTTCATTCTGTTAATGCAATATATCACATTGATTGATTTGTGGGTACTTGCATCGCTGGAATGAATCCCATGTGATCATGGTACATGATCCTTTGAATGTGCTGTAGAATTTCGTTTAGTAATATTTTATTGAAGACTCCCACATCTATGTTCATCAGAGATACTGGCCTATAATTTTCATTCCTTGTAGTGACCTTGTCTGGATGTAGTATCAAGGTAATGCTGACCTCAAAATGTGCCTGAAGTATTCCCTCCTCTTCGGTTTTTTGCAAGAGTTACTGAAGATTTAGTACTCCTTAAATATTTGGAGGAATTTACCAGTGAAATAATTTGAGAAAATTATTTAACTTCTGAACATTTTCTATAAGATGGAGATATATACCTACTTACACCATAGCATGTCTGTATGAAAAAGAGAGAAAAACACTCAATATAGTAACTAGAATCAGGTAGTTATACAATAAATGTTAGGTCTCTGACTATACACACACCTCCCAAAATAAAAGCACAGTCTATCAAATATTCCCCATGTGAATATTCATTCCTACCTTGTTATGGTCAAAATGAGCAATGACTGCAATTAAGTACTAATTTTAGCATAACCTGTGGAAAAAGTAGTATGAGAAAACTGCTCATTTTTCTGGTAGATACTTTCAAGTTGTGGTTACTTAAGATTCAAGTTTTGGGTTTTTTTGTTATTTTATTTTCCTATATATCTACAGAGGACCCTTGAACAACACAGATTTGAACTGTATGGGTCCACATATGCGTGGATTTCTTACAGTTCAGTACTATAAATGTATTTCTCTTATGACTTTTTTTTTTTAAGATTTTATTTATCTGAGGGGTGCCTGGGTGGCTCAGTCATTAAGCACCTGCCTTCGGCTCAGGTCATGGTCCCATGGTCCTGGGATTGAGCTCCACATTGGGCTCCCTGCTCAGCAGGAAGCCTGCTTCTCCCTCTCCCTCTCCCACTCCCCCTTGCTTGTGTTCCCTCTCTCGTGGTGTCTCTCTCTGTCAAATAAGTAAAATCTTTTAAAAAAAAATTTATTTATTTATTTGAGAGAGAGAGAAAGAGAGAGAGCACAAACAGGGGAAGTGGCAAAGGGAGAGGGAGAAGCAGGCTCCCCACCGAGCAGGGAGCCGGAAGTGGGGTTCAATCCCAGGACCCTGGGATCATGACCTGAGCCGAAGGCAGATGCTTAACCGACTGAGCCACCCAGGTGCCCTCTCTTATGATTTTTGTAACATTCTCTTTTTTCTAGCTTACTTTAAGAATATAGCATATAATATATATATAGCATACAAAATATGTGTTAATTAAGTATATTATCAGTCAGGTTTCCAGCTGAGAGTAGGCTATAGAAGTTAAGTTAGGGGGAGTCAAAATTTATATATGAATTTTTGACTGCATGGAAGGTCAGTACTCCCAACCCTTATGTTGTTCAAGGGTCAACTGTACTCAACTGTACTTTCTTTTTTTCTTTTTACTATTTTTACTTATTATTTATTTCTTTAAATTCAATTAACATATAATGTACTATTAGTTTCAGATGTAGAGTTCAGTGATTCATTTATATAATACCCAGTGTTCATTACATCACGTGCCCTCCTTAATGTCCATCACCATTACCCCATTCTCCCACCCACCCCTCCAATCCAGAAACCCTCTGTTTGTTTCCTATGATTAAGAGTCTCCTATGGTTTGTCCCCCGTCTCTGATTTCGTGTTGTTTTTTTCCTCTCTTCCCCTATGAACTTCTGCCTTGTTTCTTAAATTCCACATATCAGTGAGATATGATAATTGTCATTCTCTGATTGACTTATTTTGCTTAGCATAATACCCTCTAGTTCCATCCACGACATTGCAAATGGCAAGATTTCAATTTTTTGATGGCTGAGTAGTATTTCATTGTGTGTGTGTGTATATATATACACATATGTATATATATATGAATGACATCTTCTTTATCCATTCATCTGTCAATAGATATCTGGGGCTCTTTCTATAGTTTGGCTATTGTGGACATTGCTGCTATAAACACCAGGGTGCAGGTGCCCCTTTGAATCAATACATTTGTATCTTCTGGGTAAATTCCTAGTACTGCAATTGCTGGACCACAGGGTAGCTCTATTATCAACTTTTTGAGGAACCTCCATACTGTTTTCCAGAGTGGCTGCACCAGCTTGCATTCCCACCAACAGTGTAAGAGGGTTCCCCTTTCTCCACATCCTCACCAACATCTGTCGTTTCCTGACTTGTTAATTTTAGGCATCCTGACCTAAAATGAGGTGGTATCTCATTGTGGTTTTGATTTGTATTTCCTTGATGCCATGTGATATTGAGTAATTTTTCATGTGTCTGTTGGCCATTTGGATGTCTTCTCTGGAGAAATGTCTGTTCATGTCTTCTGCCCATCTCTTGATTGGATTATTTGTTCTTTGGGTGTTGAGTTTGGTAAGTTCTTTATAGAATTTGGATACTAGCCCTTTAACTGATAAGACATTGGCAAATATCTTCTTGCATTCTGTCGGCTGTCTTTCGGTTTTGTCAACTGTTTCCTTTGCTGTGCAAAAGCTTTTTATCTTGATGAAGTCCCAATAGTTCATTTTTGCCTTTCTTCCCTTGCCTTTGGAGACGTATCTAGCAAGAAGTTGCTGGAGCCGAGGTCACAGAGATTGCTGCCTGTGTTCTCTAGGATTTGGATGGATTCTTGTCTCACATTTAGGTCTTTCGTCCATTTTGAGTCTATTTTTGTGTATGGTATAAGAAAATGGTCCAGTTTCATTCTTCATGCATGTGGCTGTCCAATTTTCCCAACACCATTTGTTGAAGAGACTGTCTTTTTTTCCACTGGATATTCTTCCCTGCTTTGTCAAAGATTAGTTGACCATAGAGTTGAAGGTCCATTTCTGGGCTCTCTATTCTATTCCATTGATCTATGTGTCTGTTTCTGTGCCAGTACCATACTGTCTTGGTGATTACAGCTTTGTAATAGAGCTTAATGTCTGGAATTGTCATGCCACTAGCTTTGGTTTTCTGTTTCACCATTCCTTTGGATATTCGGGGTCTTTTCTGGTTCCATACAAATTTTATGATTATTTGTTCCATTTCTGAAAAAAGTTGATGGTATTTTGATAGGGATTGCATTGAATGTATAAAATGCTCTAGCATAGACATTTTAAAAGTATTTGTTCTTCTAATCCATGAACATGGAAGGTTTTTCCATTTCTTTGTGTTTTCCTCAATTTCTGTGATAAGTGTTCTATAGTTTTCTGAGTACAGATCCTTTACATCTTTGGTTAGGCTTATTCCTAGGTATCTTATGGTTTTTGGCACAATTGTAAATGGCATCGACTCCTTAATTTCTCTTTCTTCTGTCTCATTGTTAGTGTATAGAAATACAACTGATTTCTGTACATTGATTTTACATCCTGCCACTTTGCTGATTTCTGTGTGAGTTCTAGCAATTTTTTGGTGGAGTCTTTGGGTTTTCCACATAGAGTGTCATGTCATCTGCAAAGAGTGAGAGTTTGACTTCTTCTCTGCCAATTCGGATGCCTTTTATTTCTGTTTGTGTCTGATTGCTGAGGCTAGGACTTCTATACTATGTTGAGCAGCAGTGGTGATAGTAGACATCCCTGCCATGTTCCTGACTTTAGGGGAAAAACTCTTAGTTTTTTACAGAGAATGATATTTGCTGTGGGCTTTTCATAAATGGTTTTTATGATAGATTTATGTTCCTTCTATCCCTACATTGTGAAGAGTTTTAATCAAGTAAGGATGCTGGGGCGCCTAGGTGGCTCAGTCAGTTGAGCATCTGCCTTTGACTCAGGTCGTGGTCCTGGGGTCCTGGGATCAAGTCCCATGTCGGGCTCCCTGCTCAGTGGGGAGCCTGCTTCTCCCTTTCCCTCTGCCTCTACCTCTCCCCCTGCTTGTGCTCTTTCTGTCAAATAAATTAAAATCTTTAAAAAAAAAAAAAAAAAAAAGGATGCTGTACTCTGTCAAATGCTTTTTCTGCATCTATTCAGGGTATCATATGGTTCTTATCCTTTCTTTTATGTAGTGTATCACACTGATTGATTTGTGGATGTTGAACCATGCTTGCAGCCCAGGAAAAAATCCCACTTGGTTGTGGTGAATAAACCTTTTAAGATACTGTTGGATCCTACTGGCTAGTATCTTGGTGAGAACTTTTGCATCCATGTTCATCAAGGATATTGGTCTGTAATTCTCCTTTTTGGTGGGGTCTTTGTCTGGTTTTGGGATCAAGGTAATGTCAGCCTCACAGAAGGAGTTTGGAAGTTTCCCTTCCATTTCTATTTTTTGAAACAGCTCCAGAGGGGCGCCTGGGTGGCGCAGTCCTTAAGCGTCTGCCTTCGGCTCAGGTCATGATCCCGGGGTCCTGGGATCGAGCCCCGCATCGGGCTCCCCGCTCAGCCGGAAGCCTGCTTCTCCCTCTCCCACTCCCCCTGCTTGTGTTCCCTCTCTCGCTGTATCTCTCACTGTCAAATATATAAAATCTTTAAAAAAAAAAAAAAAGAAACAGCTCCAGAAGAATAGATACTAATTCTTTTTTAAATGTTTGGCAGAATTCCCCCAGGGAAGCCATCTGGCCCTGGACTCTTGTTTGTTGGGAGATTTCTGATTCGATTTCCTTACTGGTTACGGGTCTCTTCAGGTTTTGTTTTCTGTTTCTTCCTGTTTCAATTTTGGTAGTTTATATGTCTCCAGGAATGCATCCATTTCTTCCAGATTCCTAATTTGTTGACATATACTTGCTCATAATATGCTCTTAAAGTTGTTTTTGTTTCCTTGGTGTTGGTTGTGATCTCTCCTCCTTCATTCATGATTTATTTATTTGAGTCCTTTCTCTTTTCTTTTTGATATGTCTGGCCAGGGGCTTATCAACCTTATTAATTCTTTCAAAGAACTCACTCCTAGTTTTGCTGATCTGTTCTACTGTTCTCTTGGTTTCTATTTCATTGATTTCTGCTCTGATCTTTATTATTTCTCTTCTACTGGGTTTAGGCTTTATTTGCTGTTCTCCAGCTCCTTTAAGTGTAAGGTTAGGTTGTGTATTTGAGCCCTATGTTGTTTCCTGAGAAAGGCTTATATTGGTATGTACTTCCCTCGTAGGACCACCTTTGCTGCATCCCAAAGGTTTTGAACAGTTGTGTTTTCATTTTCATTTGTTTCCATGAATTTAATTCCTTAATTTCCTGGTTGACCCATTCATTCTTTAGTAGGATGCTCTTTAGCTTCCATGTATTTGAGTTCTTTCCAAATTTCCTCTTGTGATTGAGTTCAAGATTCAAAGCATTGTGGTCTAAAAATATGCAGGGAATGATCCCAAGCTTTTGGTACCAGTTGAGACCTGATTTGTGACCCAGTATGTGAACTATTCTGGAGAACATTCCATATGCACTTGAGAAGAATGTGTATTCTGCTCCTTTAGGACAGAATGCTCTGAATGTATCTGTGAAGTCAATCTGGTTCAGTGTGCCATTCAAAGCCCTTGTTTCCTTGTTGAACTTCTGCTTAGATGATCTGTCCACTGCTGTGAGTGGGGTATTGAAGTCCCCTACTATTATTGTATTATTATCAATGTGTTTCTTTAATTTTGTTACAAACTGGTTTATATAATTGGCTGCTCCCATGTTAGGGGCATAAATATTTATAATTGTTAGATCTTCTTGTTGGATAGACCCTTTAATTATGATACAGTGTCTTTCCTCATCTCGTATTATAGTCTTTGGTTTAAAATCTAGGGGCGCCTGGGTGGCTCAGTCGTTAAGCGTCTGCCTTCGGCTCAGGTCGTGATCCCAGGGTCCTGGGATCGAGCCCCGCATCGGGCTCCCTGCTCCGCGGGAAGCCTGCTTCTCTCTCTCCCACTCCCCCTGCTTGTATTCCCTCTCTCGCTGTGTCTCTCTGTCAAATAAATAAATAAAATCTTTAAAAAAAAAAAAAAAAAAAAAAAATCTAATTTGTCTGATATAAGGATTGCTACCCTAGCTTTCTTTTCATGTCCATTAGCATGATAAATGGCTTTCCACCCCCTCACTTTCAATCTGGAGGTGTCTTTGGGTCTAAAATGAGTCTCTTGCAGACAGCATTATCGATGGTTCTTACTTTTTTTTATCTAATCTGATACCCTGTGCCTTTTGATTGGGGCATTAACCCATTTACATTCAGAGTAACTATTTAAAGATATGAATTTAGTGCCACTGTATTACCTGTAAAGTCACTGTTCCTGTAAATTGTCTCTGTTCCTTTCTGGTCTATGTTACTTTTAGGCTCTCCACTTAAAGGATCCCCTTTAATATTTGCAGGGCTGCAGGGCTGCCCTTGCAGGGCTGGTTTAGCGATCACAAATTCTTTTAGTTTCTGTTTGTCCTGGAAGTTTTTTTATCTTTCTTTCTATTCTGAATGACAGCCTTGATGGATAAAGTAACATTGGTTGTGTATTTTTCTCTTTAGCACCCTGAATACATCATGCCAGTCCTTTCTGGCCTGCCAGGTCTCTGTGGATAGGTCTGCTGCCAGTCTAATGTTTCTACTCTTGTAGGTTATGGACCAAGAGCTGCTTTCAGGATTTTCTCCTTGTCTCTGAGATTTGCAAGTTTCACCATTATATGTCAAGATGTTGACCTATTTTTATTGATTTGGGGGTGGGGTTTCTCTGTGCCTCCTGGTCTTGAATGCCTGTTTCTTTCCCCATATTACGGAGGTTCTCTGCTCTAATTTGCTCCAATATACCTTCTGCCCCACCCTCCTCTCTCTCTCTTTCCTCTTCTTCTGGGATCCCAATTATTCTAATATTGTTTTGCTTTATGGCATCACTTATCTCTCGAATTCTCCCCTCATGATCCCGTAGTTGTTTATCTCTCTTTTTCTCAGCTTCTTTATTCTCCATCATTTGGTCTTCTATATCACTGATTCTCTCTTCTGCCTCATTTAACCTAGTAGTTAGAGCCTCCACTTTTTATTGCATCTCATTAATAGCTTTTTTGATTTTGACTTGATTAGATTTTAGTTCTTTTATTTCTCTAGAAAGGGATTCTCTAGTGTTCTCTATGCTCTACTCAAGCCCAGTTAGTATCTTAATAATCATTATTCTGAACTCTAGTTCTAACATCTTACTTATATCCATACTGATTAGGTCCCTGGCAGTCAGTACTGCCTCTTGTTCTCTTTTTTGAGTGAGTTTTTCTGTCATCATTCTTGCCAGAGAAGAATATATGAACGAGAGAACAAAATACTAAAATGGCAACAACAACCCCAGAGAAATACATACTAAACAATTCAGAAGAGACCCAAAATGGGGGGGGGGGGGGGGGGGGGGAAGAGAGAGAATATAATCAGACAGGTGAACAGAACAGAGCAACACACTAGATCCTGTGTGTATTTCTGTTAGAAAATTAGATCCCTCAGGGCGCCTGGGTGGCTCAGTTGGTTAAGCGGCTGCCTTTGGCTCAGGTCATGATCTCAGAGTCCTGGAATCAAGCCCTGTGTCGAGCTCCCTGCTCAGCACGGAGCCTGCTTCTCCCTCTCCTCTGTGCTCTCTCTCTCAAATAAATTAAACCTTAAAAAATAAATAAATAAAACTAGATCCAAAAATTGTAAAGAAAGAAAAACTTACCTATGTATAAAAATAAAATTAAATACAATGAAAGAATAGAATGTAACTGTACAAATGAAAATTAAAAGACAAAAAACAAAAAAGAAAAAAGAAGGGGCACCTGGGTGGCTCAGTCATTAAGCGTCTGCCTTCGGCTCAGGTCATGATCCCAGGGTCCTGGGTTTGAGCCCCGCATTGGGCTCCCTGCTCAGCGGGAAGCCTGCTTCTCCCTCTCCCACTCCCCCTGCTGTGTTCCCTCTCTTGCTGTGTCTCTCTCTGCCAAATAAATAAAATCTTTAAAAAAAAAAGAAAAAAGAAGAAGGGACATAGACAGGTGAACAGAACAGAGCAATACACTATATCCTGGGTGTATTTTAGTCTGTTTGTTAGAAGAAAGTACATCCCAAAATTGTAAAGAAAAACATATATATATATGTATGTGTGTATATATATATATATATATATATATACACACACACACACACACACACACATGAAAATAAAATTAAACACACTGAAAGAATAGAATTTTACTGTAAAGATGAAAATTTTTAAAGATTTTAACAGAAAAAAAAAGAAGAAGAAAAAAGGAAAGAGTATGATCAGACATTTGGTCTGTTTGTTAGAATAAACTGCATCCCAAAATTGTAAAGAAAGAAAAACTTATGTATAGACAAAAATAAAATTAAAGACAATGAAAGGATAGAATGTAACTGTGAAAATGAAAATTAAAAAAGACTTCTAAAAAAGAGTTGATAAAATAGGAAATGAGTTGAAAAAGGAAAGAGAAAAAAATATATATAATTGAAAGACTAAAGAACCATGGGAAAAAAACCATGAATTCTATATACTATTTTCCCCTAGTGCTGGAGTTTTGGAGTTCTGTGTGATCAGTAAACTTGGTCTTAGCCGGATATTCTTGCTGATCTTCTGGGGGTGGGGCCTGTTGCCCTGATCCTCAGGTGTCTTTGCCCGGGGTGGAATTGCACCACCCTTGACAGGGGGCCAGACTAAGTAAGTAGCTCTGGATTGCCCTATGTGGCTTTTATTCCCTGAAGGCTTTCAATGCAGCTTTAGAGGATGAGAATGAAAATGGCAGCCTCCCAATCTCCGGCCCCAGAGCCAAAAGCTTGGAGCCCCACTCCTCAGTGAGGCCTCAGGGAAAAGCAGTCAATCACTCCTGTCTCCCTGGATTCCGTCCACACTCCTTGCTCACTCGGCCTGTGACCTAGCATTTCTATCTCAGGCATGCAACCCCGTTTCAAGTCTCCAAACCTTGCAGACTCGTGCAGTGCCCACCCATGCCACTCCTCCCAGGGAAGGAAGGGGGTTCTCGCCGGTTCTGCTACTCGCTGGGCCCCTGCTCGGACAGCAGTCACCTGACTGTGCCACGGTTCATGGTTTATGGCAACTCAGAGCCGAGAGCCCACTCCTGGGCTCACTGACTGCAGCGGGCTTCACCGCTCTGATGCCTGGGAGCTCTGCCACACTCAGACACCCCCAGTCTTATTATGACCCTGGCCATCCTGAAACCACACTGTCCCCGCTAGAACTCTGTCCTGCTTCACCACCTTAGTGCCTTTCAGGCAGGGACATCTCTCACTGGAGCAGACTTCTAGAAGTTTCGATTTTGTGCTCCACTGCTCTATCACTTTCTGGTGCCGGCTTATGGAGGCTCCTTCCCCCCGTGGTTTATCTCCCCATATATCACCTCGGATTCACTTCTCCGCTCCTTCTACCTTGCAGAAAGTGGCTGCTTTTCTATTTGTAGAGTTGCAGCTATTCTTTTCTTAGATCTCTGGTTGAGCTCGCAAGTGTTTAGAATGATTTGATAGCTACCTGGCTGAATTCCTGGGACCAGACAAAACTAAGGACTCCTACTCCTCTGCCATCTTGGACTCCTCCCCCAGTTTTGGTTTTTTTAAAGATTTATTTATTTGAGAGAGAGCACACGCGCATGAGTGGGGGGGGAGGGGCAGAGGGAGAGAATCTTCAAGCCGACTCCCCCCTGAGTGCAGAGCCCTACTCAGGGCTCGATCTCACAACCCATGAGATCATGACCTGAACTAAAATTGTGAGTTGGATACTTTACCGACTGAGCCACCCAGGCACCTCATGATTCAAGTTTTTAAACGCAGCAAATTACCCTCATTAGGTTTAACAGTAAAGAATAAAGCATCTGTACCACACAGACCATCTCCTTTACTTTGTGATTCCTCTTTAATTTTATAGATATAACAAACCTTTGACGGAGGAACTGCTGAAGAACTTGAGGGTGAAGTGTCTCTTGATGTTTTCAAAGACTGAACAGGTCTCTCTTTACCTATACAAGAAAATATAAAATGCAATTTTCTAGCTCATTTGTTTCCAATTAGAGTGATTTTGTAATTAAATAAATGAGGGGGGTGTCATATACTTATTTTAGTACTGAAGTCTTCATTATTAAATTAAATCCTTTAATATCTAAACCTACCTCTCTCAGAGGCAAGGTACCATAAAAATTTTCAACTAACCTAGTACCAATGGACACCATATATGGCAATCTAGGCCACATTAATGCTAGTTAGCAAACACAGAACGACTGAGAAGACCTCAAGAACGGGAAAAGACTAAAATCATAAATGCTTCCTCCTCCAAGTTCCTAAAAGCTAACTTTTAATTTATCAATAAAAATTAACAATAAAAAAGTAGTTATTATATAAATACCACAAAGAAAACTAGCTAATTAAACAATAGCTCAAAGTGAGGGGCATGTAGGAAATCTAGCAGATATTCCTGAAATATTTAGTTTAAAAAATAAAAATAAAAACTAGAAAACTGTAATTTAGAGCACTATCCTAATGCCTGGTATGAATAAGTACCCATTTGTTAAATGGTTAAAAATAAATCTGTGTGAGATAGTCACTAACCTTTATCTTTAGTCACTACAGACACTAATGTAGTGCTATATATATATATATACACACCACTGTTTTTATAGAAACTTAAGCCAGAAAATAGATTTAAACATTAGTCAGTTCAACACAGAATATTGTTTTAGTTAAATATAATCATAACAGTAACTGTGAGCTATTACTGATAGAAAAACATTTCATTAAATTATATGTGTCAAATATAAATTCTCTGCTCTTAATTGCTAAAAAACAAAAACAAAAACAAAAATCAAAAAAACAAAAACCTGACAATATTAAATTACAGAGAAAAGGAGAAGGTGGCACCAAGTTTGGATTGACACAGAAGCTGGTCAAGACTAGCCAGTCAGTTACGGCCAAGAAAGCAGTCAAGGACAAAAGCAGACACAAACGACCTTGAAACTGAAGCAAAGCCAGCTTCAGTCAAAAAGCCTCTTAAGCTCTTCCTGCTATGGTCAAGACTGCCAAGTAGGAGCCTAGAGCCTCAAGGTTCCTGACCACATAGGGCAGTAGTGAATATCAGCTCTATCCAATGTCCTGCAGCCCTGGAAAGCCCTTCTGGAGACGCTCCCCTCACCACCTCCCGAGGGATAGCGGGTAATGTGTGAAGATATTTTCCATTGTCACAAGTGGGAGAGTGCCCTTGGCACAAACTAAGTCGAGGCTAGGGATGCTGCTAAAACACCCTACAAATGCACAGGACAGCCTCCCACAACAAAGAATTATCTAACCTCAATTGTCAACAGTACCAGGGATAAGAACTCCTGCTCTAGGCACAGTATTCTACCTCGGAAACTCCAACAGTCTCATAAAAAATCATAACCCTAGAATCTTTTAACTTGTGGCATTAAGAGCCTTTCACACTAAGTAGTTTAAAAGTTCTTGTAGACCTTAAAAATCAAAAGATACCAACCAACACTACATCCCAAAATGACTAAGAACATGATTTCATCATTCCTACTTTATTTCTATTACATATGGCAAATTCTTCATCATACTGTGACAGTGTCAGTCTATTCCACTGCACCAGAAGCTCCTAGAGGTGCAAGTATCATAGCTTATTTCTGAATACCCAGGGCCTACCCTGCTCAAGTCCTTTAAGAAAAGAATAAATACTCAAAAATTAGGTGAAAAGATAAATTATTTTTCTACCTTTAGGATACAGTGACCTCCCCATTCTATTCAGATAAGCAATTCCTTGAAAGAAGGTGAGGAGCTCAACCAATCAGCACATCAAACTATGCTAATTAAAGGCATAATTATAGGCTCAATTCTGACACATAGCAGCTAGACACAGAACAAGCAGCTGTTAATCTCTTACTTAGCAAAATCTTACAAACACATCAGCACTACAGGTATGTCAAGTATAATAGGATCTTTCCTGTAGTCTTAGGATCTTTCCTGATTTTAGCTGCATTAGGGCTAATTTAAGCAGATTTCTCAGTGTGCAGAAGCAAAAGAATCCTGAAGGATAGAGCAGGTGGTATATCATATATCCATATATATTCATATATACCTGTTGCATGAAGGGCAGGGACAGGCAAGAAGCAAAGGATAAAGAAAAAGGATGCTACAGATGGCAGCGGAAAGACCACAGAAAAGGTAAAAAGAAATACCCTGATCTTACTGTTGTCCGGTCCTGTCAATGATTTGTTTATTCTACAAATCTCAATGTCCTTTGAGGTGGCTATTCCTGACCAGACAAGCAATTCACAATCCTACTATCTGTATCTACTACTATTAAACTCTGGTTCCAACTAAAGACTAATTGGGCAGTTATACACTTTTCCCATTTCTGTAACCTCTATCAATTCAAGTCCCCCACCCCTTCACAATCCCAAATCAAAATCTAACTCAAAACTCACCTCTTTCTGGATTTCCTTCATTCTGCCGTTTGTAGGAGGCACCAGCACGGATGGACTCTAGGGAAAGGTGGGCAAGGAGGAATTAACACCAGCACCTCTGTGCCCAGGAATGACAAGAGAAGAACCCAGAAGTAGGAGTGATGAGAACAGGAACTTCTGAGCATTTGCTGGTGACCCTAAACTCTGTCCTACCCTGCCTTCAAATTGGGATGCCTGAGCAACCAACACTAAAGAGTAGTAACAGAATAGGAGAAAATTCCTGTTTTTTAAGATTAGAAGCTAACTGGGTCCAACAACAATGAAGTGTTAAGATTAGGCTAACCATAGATAACATGAGCAGAAAGGAATGAGAAAAGGATTATATAATAAGACACCAAAAATTGAAAATAAGGATCAGGTCTTACTTATCACTTTAAGCACCTATTCCAATCTTCATGAGGTTGGCAAAGGACTGGTTCAAGAATCACACACACACACACACACACACACACAACACACACAATCAAGAGAGAAAGATGAATCACCACTAGAAATCAAAAAGAATACTGGTAAAGTTTTCATGGTGTATCATATCTGTTCCCTAGGCTTACAGTAGCTATCTGCAAGGAGTCATTCTGACTTGCTCTCAAAAGTAGCCCATTAATAAATCCTGCTGCTTCTTTTTATACAAACTCTCTCATATAAGGATTTTCTTTATAAACAAATCCACAACTACTGTCTTGCTAGAATCCCTAATTATCCCATATTTACAATCTTGTGAATATTTTGTTAGCTTCCTTACCTGCAAACTCAGTGATACAGGTGTACTTAACTTTTTAAGTAGATTAATTATAATAATAGGTATCTTTCCAATAGGATGAAACCTCCTTAACACTTCAAATTTTTCTATTATAGATCCCAAATTGCCAATTCTACTTTTTCCCCCCGAGAACTGTTTTGGTACTGTTAGCACCCACCCTGCATTAAAAAAAAATATTTCAAGAAAAAATATATTTCAAGAAATATGCAAATATTATCATCCTACTTCCGCAAGAATGTTGTTAAAGATGCAATATCCTTCTCCCCTGCATAACTGATCTCCATTATCAGGAAAATTTTTGTTCCTCCTGAGCAGCTGATCTGTTTTTATCTATTACTGAATACTTCATCTCTTTGTTTTAGCCAAATCCTTATTGATCTCAGCAACTGTTCAGAGCTTTCACACTGGCATTTATTCTTTTATTTTTGCGTTTATTTCTTTCACAAAAAATTCTTCACCCATTTACTTAATCCTGTTTTATTACATGTTTATTTTGTAACTTGTCTCCCATTCCTTGTAGATCAAGGAATGAGAACACTGGTATTTTACAAGAGTGTCTGGAATCTGGGGATGGCTCATAATAGTTGATGAGAGTGGCCTGTCCACATCTCTTCCAAACTCCAAGTTCAGGGACTCCACATCAGTAAAACCTGAGCTCAATCATTACGGTAGTATTCACTCCACGGCAAATGCCACAGATCATGTGCTGTGCCCCTGAAGAGTCAGTTCACCAACACACCACTGATGCTGTTTATTGATTTCAATACCAAATTTCAGAGACATTGCAGGAATTACCACATTTAACTACAGATTCCTACCCATAAAAAACAGGGCTGGACTATTTAATAATATCCTAAAAGACCAATAAAACCATGCAGCTGAACACAGCTCAAATTGCAGATTCATAAATAAGTGCTTATATTAACCCTCTAAGTTTTAGGGGTTTTTGTTTTTTAACACAACAAGAGATAACGGAAACAACCCTGTTATGCTTAAACTTTTCATCTCAGCGTTTCCAATGATCTGTTTATATTAAAACTAATTAAAACTGTCCTCTATTATAGCATTTTAATGATTTAAAAACAATTTTTTCTTGGGGCACCTGGCTGGCTTAGTCAGTGGAGCATACAACTCTTGATCTTGGGGTCATGAGTTCAAGCCCCACATTGGGCACAGATTATTTTAAAAAAATAAAAAATAAAATTTTTTTCTTAACATTCTGCCATTTGGTTTTCATGCCTTTGTAATTCTTTATCTCCTACATGTTCCTAACTATACCTTTCTCTTTCTTCTTTGTTGGTTATTGTTTCCTAAATGTGAGTGTGTTCCTCCTAACCTCATTTTTAACCTTGCTTGCTATTCTTACATGGCTCCAACCAACACTATGAATACAAATGTCTCTGAAATCCACTTCTTTCACTCATACCTTTATACTTTCAACTGACAGGGTGCTACTCCTTAGCTATTTAGCCATTACTTCAAATTCACCTCACACGTGTTCTTACTAAGCAGACACTAACGCCCTGCTTCAGAGCAGGGCAAAAGGGCTCAAAACCTTTGCTGTAACACGTTAAAGAAAATGAACCCCAAATTAGGATGAAAGAAAGAAACCAGCAAAGGAAAATTCTGAAGGTGGCAGTACTAAAACTGAAATCCAAGTGAACGTACTAGTGAGTACAAGAATAAATGGGGAGGAAGAAGATGAAGAGGAACACTGGTTCCATATATTAGGTAAAAAGTTCTTCCCATGGAGGTGAAATCAAAGCTGGAGAAGCAGCTTAATTTTCCAACAAACATTCACAAGTACTATAAGAATTTAACATTATTTGGTGACTCTTTGAATAGAACAGCTGATATGAATATCAACAATATTTGACAAATCTCTGTATAAAATAAAATTTCAGAAATATACCTTCTTCCTGAAAATACTGTTTTCCTGAGGAAGTAATGATGAAAAGAACTAGACTAATCCAAGCCTATCAAGTGTTAGTAATTACTGATAACCCATGTAAGAACAAAGGACACTACAAGAAAAAATATTAAAATCATCATTAGAGGGGCGCCTGGGTGGCTCAGTCATTATGCATCTGCCTTCGGCTCAGGTCATGATCCCAGGGTCCTGGGATCGAGCCCCTGCATTGGGCTCCCTGCTTGGCAGGAAGCCTGCTTCTCCCTCTCCCACTCCCCCTGCTTGTGTTCCCTCTCTCGCTCGCTCTCTGTCAAATAAATAAATAAAATCTTAAAAAAAAAAAATCACTATTAGAGATGAGTGAGTTAGGGACCGTGTCTTGCAAACTTTCAATTCTTGGTACAGTACCTAACATAAAGGGACAAAACAGATACTTTTGAATGAAAGTCTGATCAGTAAACAAACTTCACAGCACAGGTAAGGCATTCACATCTCCTTTGATAGCTGAAGCTTTGAAAGATAAATTAAGATATGAACAAATGAAGATGTGGTGGCTACAAAGATACTAAGGAAAGCATTTATTTTTTTGAATCATGGATAAAGATATGCAAATTTGGGGCTCTTGGTTAGGAAGAACATGATTTCCCAGAGACCTATTGGTCAAGAAGGTATGAAAGACATTGGGGAGGGTATGTGCTGTGGTGAGCGCTGTGAATTGTGTAAGACTGTTGAATCACAGACCTGTACCTCTGAAACAAGTAATACATTATATGTTAAAAAAAAAAAAAAAAAAAAAAAGCAGGAAGGGAAAAATGAAGGGGGGGAATCGGAGGGGGAGACAAACTATGAGAGACTATGGACTCTGAGAAACAAACTGAATGTTCTAGAGGGGAGGGGGGTGGGGGGATGGGTTAGCCTGGTGATGTGTATTAAAGAGGGCACATACTGAATGGAGCACTGGGTGTTATATGCAAACAATGAATCATGGAACACTACATCAAAAACTAATGATGTAGGGGCGCCTGGGTGGCTCAGTCACTAGGCGTCTGCCTTTGGCTCAGGTCGTGATCCCAGGGTCCTGGGATCGAGCCCCACATCAGGCTCCCTGCTCGGGGGGAAGCCTGCTTCTCCCTCTCCCACTCCCCCTGCTTGTGTTCCCTCTCTCGCTGTGTCTCTCTCTGTCAAATAAATAAATAAAATCTTAAAAAAAAAAAACAAAAAACTAATGATGTAATGTATGGTGATTAACATAACATAATAAAATTTAAAAAAAGAAAAGAATAAATGAACAAATGCTCAACTGGAAAAAAAAAAAAGAAGAAGGTATGAAAGAGAAGATGGAAAGGACACAAGAGAAATGCTCTTGTGGTACAGACACCAAAAAAACAACAAAAAAAAGAAACCAGGTAAAGGGGTACAGAAAGCTTGTGCCACCTCTTCTCCACAACAATCATCTTTAGGAGGTTAGAGATGTAACAAGTTGACGTAAAGGCGTATTAACTATGAATATTTGAAAGTAAACTTCTAAACAGAACTCTCCTTTTAATACATCAGGGTAAAACCACATGGGCTTGCTTTTAAAAATATAAATAAAACATTATACTAACTGTATATTCTGAATATTCTGAATGTGTGGTACTGACAGATCATACTAAGTCCCTAAACAGGGATGCTATAAATGCCTACACTTATGGAAACATCATTGATTGATTACGGTTTTAGAACCTCAATTATTCTGATGCCAGAAAAGCCATAACTGTACTCCTCAGATTCACCCAGGAAACTTACAGCCAAAGCTCTCTTGTGAGTAAACAATAGATTCTCAAATAAGAACAATATACTGCAGAATCAATTTCAACAGCACATTAAACTGGATCAATTACAGTCCAAGATCTACTAGGAAAATACTAGATTATAGTTCAGGATCTCTTCACATGACACAGCTCATCCCAATAATGCTTTTCCACTTACATCCTTCCACCAACTTCTACTCACCATTCAGGTATCACCTAACATATCTATTCCTATGGAATGTCTGGTTTGTCTCCCTAACCAGATCATAGACTCAGAGGGCAAAGACTGGATCCATCTTGCTTGGCAAATGATTTATGAGAAATAAAAGACCTTATGAGTACTGAACACAAATACAATGACTTTCAAACCAAGAAACGCTCTAATATTCAGTCACCGAGAGAATAGGTTTATCCTCCCTTCCTACTGCCTAAAATATCCATGATCTGATTTCTATTACCATGCCACTCTAAACCTGCACCAAAGAAACCTTCTTTTTAATGGCAGAAATAAATCACTAAATTTATTGGAATTTCAGCTATAATCCAAAAAGTCATGTGGACTTCCAAATATATTCACAATCAAAGGTCTTAAGATATGTCTTTTTTTCCATTACACTGAAGTTAAATAATGGAGTCTATCTTCCAAATATACTCTTCTCAAAATGTATTTTTAATTCTTGTACATTTTCAGTTATTTTAGTAGATGTGCCTTCAAAAAGGACTAAACACTAATGAATAATAATCCTTCTTTAACATTATCTTCTATATAGACTTACACAGAATTAAATAAATATATTTAATAATGGCTGCTGGTATCAAGAAAATAAAGGGATGCTGGGCCCAAAGTCAGAACTATAGAAACACAGATACAGACCAACCAAAACAATAAACTCACAAATCTTCTGTAGTAATATTTTTAAAAATCTACCAAAATGTCACACAGCCTAATTAATGTATAAGCATAGTGATAAATCTGACATTAATCCATAGGCAAATGTTTAAAAGGAATTAACAAAGAGGTAGTTTCTATGTATTTAAATAATCATGACACAATGGATTTACAAAACAATGCAAGGCAACCTTATGTCACTGTTTTTTTGTTTGTTTTTGTTTTTAAAGATTTATTTATTTATTTGACAGAGAGAGACACAGCCAAAGAGGGAACACAAGCAGGGGGAGTGAGAGAGGGAGAAGCAGGCTTCCTGTGGAGCAGGGAGCCTGATGTGGGGCTCGATCCCAGGACCCTGGGATCACCTGAGCCGAAGGCAGACGCTTAACGACTGAGCCACCGAGGAGCCCCATGTCACTGTTTTAATAGAGAAAATGCTTTCTAACTTAAGAGTTTCAAGAAAGCATCTGACAAAGTCTTCCATGAAATCCTCAAGAGAAAAGGAAGACAAGATGGGGGATCACAACTGGTTGAAAACAATGCAGATAAATGGCTGAGGTCTACAGACAGAGGTTCTAGAGGTTTCTATATTTCGCTGTATGCTACTCAAGATAATTATTAAGGACTAATACAAAATACAAAGCATATTTCCTTTGCCGATGAAACAGAGCTACTTTTATCTGCTGCAAGTATACAGGATCACTAAATGAGATTTTAAGACCTCTACAGAAGAGAGTAATAAGTCAAAGTTAATTAGATATATTTAGCATTCTTAGATTTCTTTTAATATATAAACTACACTCAAGCAATTGCATCTAAAAAAAAAAAGTACAGGCTGAAGGGCATTTTGTTTAATAGTAATATATATGAAAATGGCTTAGGTTTCTACAGTTTCAATAAGGGCCAGTGATACAGTGCAGTTGATAAAATAAAAGTTCACTTCTACATCAGAACTTAAAAGGAACAGAAAAAAAATTAAGGAAGCAAAATTCTGAAAACATGTCAAATAAAAGGAATAGCTGAAGGAACTAAATATATTTAAACCAAGGGGGGAAAAAACTGAGAAGATTATGATGGTACTCTTCAAATACATAAAAGATGAAACATTTTTATGGCTCTAAGACAAATAACTAGTATTACATAGATGTTACAGGAAAAGATTTTAATTGTTTTATAAAAAATGAACTATACAAGGACAGAAGGACTGGACTGTGATATAGTAAATTTATCACAGGAAGGATTTTAACAAAGAACCTCAGGGTATGGGAGACTGAACTTAGTGATTTCTGGTGTCACTATTAGTGCTATTATCCTAAACAAGAGAGTAAGATAGGAGAACAATGGGATTCAATTGAGAAAGAGGAGAAAAAAGGAAATAAATATCTGAGAGAGAGTTCACAAATGGGGAGATATTTAGTTAGATTAATAGGAATAAAAATAAACTTCAAGTAGAAATAGACAAGATATACATACAACAATTTTAACTAGAACGGTATCATAATAAAGGGAAAAGCAATGAGGTTAACTAGGACTTAGTGTGTAAATATGGACAACAAAAAAGAACAAAAAATAATATTATAGTGACTACTATAGTGCCAATTATGAACATGTTAGTCCAATTAAGCTAAAGGCACAAAATTCTTAAAAAGCACAGAATGAAAATAACATTTTGATTTAGGAGAATAATTAGTCTAAAGCAGTACAAGGTTCACAGGATTAACTCAAAAGGCTAAGTAGAAGAAATTTAATAAAATACACATGTAGACATGTGTATATGCGTGTAAGCACAAAATGGGAAATAGGTAGTTGAGATAAAAAAGTAGCAAAAATCATTTTGTGGCTTATAATTAATCACATAAGAGATATATTAAATGCACAGAAGAATTATGAAGAATTAGTCCTTCAATGGTTACCATGGCCAAACTACTGGTGATTTTTTTTTTTTTTAAGATTTTATTTATTTATTTTGACAGAGAGAGACACAGCTAGAGAGGCAACACAAGCAGGGGGAGTGAGAGAGGGAGAAGCAGGTTCCCCGTTGAGCAGGGAGCCCGATTCGGGGCTCAATCCCAGGACCTTAGGATCATGACCCGAGCCGAAGGCAGACGCTTAACGACTGAGCCACCCAGGCTCCCCACTACTAGTGATTATTAAAATTACACTGAAAAATGTGAACAAAAAGCAAAAAATTAAAAGTCAAACTTAGCAAAATGAGGGCATAAGGAGAGTAGGAAAATTATTTTTACCTGTTATTTGTAGAAACATTTAAAATCTTTGACAAAATTTCAATTTACATTTAAAAAACTAAATTAACACACTATTGCTAATTAACCCAGTTTAAATAACTGATAACTTAAGGACCCTGTTTCTCAGTTCTTTTTTGAAGAAAAGCAAGGTGCCATCATTATCTGTCACATTTAGATTAAAAGCAAGAACTGGTATCACAAATGTGTAACATAAAAATTACTTTTTCCAATTATTGTTTAAAATAAGACTTCTCCATTAACTTTTTGCAAGATGATTTTATGTAACTATTCTGAAAACTATTTACATGAAAGGAGTATAGAAAAACATTTTAATAGCTCAGCCCAAACAGTTAAGGAATCAACCCAAGTAACTTGTGAAGAGACTTTTCCCGAACAAACTTTTTTTGATTGAAGAACTTTACTTTAGAAGCTCAAGGACTTAAAAAAATAAGCATAAAGACATTACCAAAGTTGTATGCTCTATTTCACTCAATTTGCACCATATTTTAGTCTCCCAGCTTTCTTTATTATCTTTTCATCACTCCAGATAGTAAAGGTATTAGGCCTCAAAGGGGAATGTCTGCTGGAGACCCTAAGGAGTTCCTCTACATGGTTCCTCTACATTTCATCACAAGATTTTAAAGTTTTTACCACTAACTACCAGGCTGAAAGCAGACAAAAAAATGCCTCCCTCAAAATCTGTTTCAGAGGAGAAATGGAAAGAATAAGATGAATTCACTAACAACTATCTTAAGTAACAGGTTCACTACAAGCTGTCAAGTAAGAATCTTAAGCTCCCGTTTTACTCATGTTTTGTTCAAAAGCCTTCATAATCCGTTTCCAAAGATACTTTCCTCCTCTTAATCAAATCATTAGATTTGGATTAAGTCATATACATCCAAAAAAAAAGTATATTCTTAGAAGGTGTCTAGCTAATATTTATATCTGTGCGTGTGAGCGTGCATTAGAACTCAGATGTTGGGGCGCCTGAGTGGCTCAGTCGTTAAGCGTCTGCCTTCAGCTCAGGTCATGATCCCAGGGTCCTGGGATCAAGCCCCTCATCGGGCTCCCTGCTCCTCAGGAAGCCTGCTTCTCCCTCCCCCACTCCCCCTGCTTGTGTTCCCTCTTTGGCTGTGTCTCTCTCTGTCAAATAAATAAATAAAATCTTTAAAAAAAAAAAAAAAGAACTCAGATGTTATTTATCCTCTTGAAAGGGAAGAGGGAGGGAAAGAAGAAAGTGAAACAACGAGAAAATATCAAACTGTAGACCCTGAACTCCATAGTAAAGCTTTCAGTTACCTGGAAATATATGCTTATTTTAAGCAATCAGGCATATGTAAATGATTTTGTTTTAAATCTACCTCAACTGACATGCTTAACTCCTGTATGACCATTCATACACTTGTATCCAAAAATATGTTTTTTGGAAGCCCCACTCTACCTAGCTCTGAAAACAGCAAAAAATTGATAAATGTTTGTTAAATACTGGAATCCAGCAACAGCTACAATGGAGACAATCCAATGATTTGAAGTGATCTTCCATCACTCCCAACATGCAGGAAGCAAATGCTATTAAACTGAAACTCTTATTATTCGAAAACAAAAACAAAAACAAAACAGTTAATAGGAAGAAAGTTAAAAAGTAAAGAAAAAGAAATACCCTTGACTTTTCTGGTGTCTGTATCTTGGCTTATAATTCCCTCTACCTAGAAGATAGTTGTAGAAATCTGAAATAAAAGATGAGCCTAAATGTTGATTTCCTCCATCACATGTTTTTCTAACTACCACAGTGAGAATCTCTCTCATCTTAACCTGCTCACACCATCTTAACTCATTTATGACATATTAATTCTTCTATCAAAGTTAAGAAGGCATGAGGAAATGTTTGTGAATGAGCTCAACTGCAGGTAGTGGAGTCCAGAAAGCTAAAACAGATTATCTAGAAAATAAGTTGCTTCATTTATTTATTCCAACACATACTAAGCAACTCAGCCAGAATGACAGGCCATGATTGCACAGGATGCCATGCACGTCTAGGTATTCCAAATTAAAAAAACAACAACAACAAATTGGAGGATGGAAAAAAAATGAACCTAAGGTAGGTTTTTAGCTCTAAAATCTATAAGGTTATATACCTTATATTTAGGGGAAATCACTGATATTTTTCATGAAAAATATACTATCAAATATATATACAGATAGACAGATATCTTCTAGTGACAGAAGATTAAAGAGGATGGACTAGCACAGGAACTAGCAGAAAATACAAAAGTATGTAACTTTCCAACATGATTACAAACACACCTCTTCTGTGCTGAAGAATTAGAAGTGAAATGTCAATGTGAACTGCAACTTGAAATGGTTCCAAAAAATGTGTGTGTATAGTATTCATTATATTCTTCTTTCAACTTTTCTATGTTTCAAAATTTTCAAAATAAAAGGTTAAAAATATATCTTACAATACCTATAAGGCAATCTGAATCAGTACATTCTCATTAGTGGAGGTTGTAAAAGAAGTTTTAAAAATACATACTTCTATGTTGAGATTGATGGAAAGAGTACGTTTTGCTTCTTTCTGGAGAGTAGCTTCTACTACTGACACTGGAGCCAGACCTGCTGTGTGGAGAATCCTTCCGACCTACAGGTGATTCTCTGAAAAAAGGAGTGTCTCTTTTATGAGGAGACCGGTCTCTCGTGTAATGGGAAGAATAGAAACTTTTTCTTCTAAAGCCATCTCTCATGTCCCTTTGAAGAAAAAAAAAAAAAGCGAATTATATCCTGTAACTTACATACACAATACAAACGGCAAAAGCTCTGATTATAAGCTACTCTTTACATTGTAATCTTGGCTCCCCCCCTTTTTTTTAACCACCACCTAATTTTTTTTTTAGATCGAGAGAGTACATAACAGGGGGGAGAAGCAAAGGGAGAAGGAGAGAATATCTAAAGCAGACTCTGCACTGAGCGCAAAGCCCAATGTGGGGCTCAATCTCACAACCACGAGATCATGACCTGAGCTGAAACCAAGAGTCAATGCTTAACTGACTGAGCCCACCCAGGCACCCCATCACCTAACTTCTAATGTCAGTCCACAAAATGAAACTTTATCAGTGATGTATGATTTAGAATGCATACACTTTTTCAGTTTGGGGATAGAACCAGGCGGTTAAGATCAAGTGACTTTATTCTAAGCAAACACAGAAATGTTATGATGTGAAAAACATAGTCATACAGTCTCTACTTCTGTTTGCCATTAACAATATTCTACATAGCTACCATACTCTCAAAGACATCTAGAGAATATCAAAGATTTCCCAAGTGAGACATTTCATGATCTCTTATCCACTTCTAAGTATGCTACATACTACTGGTATTCAACTGCTGTGATTTTGCTTCCCACGTTCCAATTTGACAGTCTCTACAGACATTTTTGTTGTCATAACTGGAGAGATGGGGTTGCCGCTGGTGGGTAGGACCAGGGATGCCACTAAAACCCTACAATGCCTAGGACAAGTCCGATACAAGCACACAACAAAAACTATCTGACCCAAAATGTTAGTAATGCCAAGGCTGAGAAACCCTGGTATATACCTATTAAGTCCTTGCTCTCTTGAGTTTGCATCCTTAGTGTACAGATTGTTGCTTATCTCTAACCACCAGCTTTTACTAAATCACCTCTACTTTTACAAATTAAATTTCCTTATTAAGCAATATCATCAATTCAACGTAGAAAGTCCGAAGAGTAAAACTTTATAAAGCAAAACTAACTTTAAAACATCAAAGCAGGGCGCCTGGGTGGCTCAGTTGGTTAAGCGACTGCCTTCGGCTCAGGTCATGATCCTGGAGTCCCGGGATCGGGTCCCACATCGGGCCCCCTGCTCTGCAGGGAGTCTGCTTCTCCCTCTGACCCTCCCCCCTCTCATGCTCTCTGTCTCTCATTCTCTCTTTCACAAATAAATCTTAAAAAAAAAAAATTAAAAAAAAAAAGATTTAAAACATCAAAGCAAACCAAAATTACTAAATTAAACTATCAAGATCTGAGCCTCCATTTAAAGGAACACTTGGCATCAAACAGGTTTTAAGTGAAGATTTAGCAAGTGTATTTCCATATTAAAATTAAGGAACATCGCATTTCAGAAAGAAGAATGCTAAGAGACAAACCAATGACATGAAATTTCAAATGTTCAGAAAATTTCAGCATATTGATCAGCAGTCCCTAATATATAAATAGTCATTAGCAGATTAAAACCCAAAATATATTGTCCTTACAGATACAATTATAATTCTCTGGGCCAAAGTAGAAAAGAGCTAAAACTCATTTAGGATAAATGAACTCAGACAAAATACTAATGCCAAAATAAAGCATTCAAGAAATTCTAATGCATTCGATCTCAATCAGCAAAATTACAGAAGCCATATTGCCATCACTGAGAGCCTAGTGGCTACATATGTATTACACAGGTCTCAGGACCTGTACCAGGGGCCGAGGACCCAATGATAAACCAAATGCATGCAGTCACTCCCCCGTCATGGACCTCTCATGCTAGAAGAGGCAGTTTAAACAAATTAACATAAAACATGTGAATGCAGTCAAGCGTGTACACAGGGAGACTAATTAGGAGCTTACTCATGCAGACAAGAGACAGTGGTAGCTTAGATAAGGCCAGAGCAGGGAGCACTTTAACACGCACAAGAGTGCATCTTTATAGACTCAATGGGACATGGTGAACGTCTGACTAATGAGTGTTAAGAGACAGGGGATGCCAAGATGATTCTAAGAATTCTGGCATGATGAATTACTGAAATGAGAAAAAGAGATTTGAGAAACTGGGGTGTGGTAAGAGATCCACATTTGGATTTGAACACATTAAGTTTGAGATGCTCACGTAACAGCCAGTTAGTAGGCAACTAGACACATCAGTGACAAGATTAGAAGAGATTTTTTGGCTATAACCATAAATTGTTCTATAAATAGGCAGTATTTAAAGCCTCGGGTGGGGCCCAGAATCTAGGACTAAAAAATTACATTGGAAGAGAAATGGACTATCTGAGAATGAAAGAGAAGAGCCACAGAAACATGAGGGAAACCGGTAAGTAAGTTATCAGGGAAGCCAAGGAAAGACTGCTGTAAGGAGAAGATTTCCTACACTGAAATTAAATGAGCTCTTACCGGTAACTTATCTAGGTGAAGACGAAGAGCAGCAGGCCCACATGCCCAGTAAAGACTGCCTACTTTGTCCAGCAGGAGGCAGGGTGGGGGAGTAGACAAAGTACTGAACTACAGTTTCCTAATCCTGACACCAGATGGCGGTAAAATCACAACAGCATAGTTCAGAACCATCAGAGTGGCCTGGGGTGACTGAATATACTTGGGGGAAGTACATGTCAGATTTTCAGTATCTCCGAGTAGAGTAAGGTCTCTCCTCCCCTTCACATCAATCCCTCATATTTCCCAACAGATTGAGCAAAAACATCACAACCAGCATCATCTACTTTAAGTATCCTCTTTGATAAAGTGATAATACTAGCCACGTCATTTATTCATGTTAGTGTGTATATATATTTTTAATATTTCTATCTCTTTTATCTCTATATCCCAATATATGAAAGGCACTATGGGGAATTACCCTGGTTCTAAAGAAGCTTAGTATGTTGCGGGGGGGGGGGGGGGGGCGAGGGGCATGCCGGGGGAGTAAACGTTGCAGAAGGCTGAGAAGGCTGGTACTGCAATTCAGAAGAGAAATTTGTATTAGATGGAAAAGTGATCTGGAGGATCTTTAAAAAAAGATACAATTTATATTAACATTGTTGAACAGAAATATAATCAAGCCACAGATGTAACAGCTATATTTAAAAAGAGAAACAGGCGCCTGGGTGGCTCAGTCAGTTAAGCATCTCAGGTCATAATCCCAGGGTCCTGGAATCAAGCCCCAGGTCGGGCTCCTTGCCCAGGAGAGAACCTGCTTCTCCTTCTCCCTCTGCCCCTCCCCGCAGGGTGCCACCCCCCGCCCCCGCCACTCATGCTCTCTCTCTCAAGTAAATAAAATCTTTAAAAAAATAAATAAAGAGGTGAAACTAATTTTAGCGATATTTTTTATTTAACCCAATATATATAAAATATTATCAACATGTAAGACGAAACCAGAGAGGGAGACAAACCATAAGAGACTCTTAATCATAGGAAACAAACTGAGGGTTGCTAAAGGGGAGGGAGGTGGGGGGAAGGGGTAACTGGGTGATGGAAATAAAGATGGGCACTAATAAGCACTGGGTGTTATATAAGACTGATGAATCATGTACCTCTACTTCTGAAACCAATAATACATTATATGTTAATTAATTGAATTTAAATTAAAAATAAATTTTAAAAAAAGGACTGACAAGCTGTTAGGAAACAAGGAATCTGGGTTGTTCCAGGAGGGAAGAGAAAGAGTGGGGAGGGGTCCATAAATGGTGGAAGGCTGTATGGAATAGGACCCCCAAATCTTTAAAAAATAAAATAATCTAAAAAATAAATAAAATTTAATGAGATATTTTACATTCTCTCTTTTTCACCTTCAATCTTGAAAATCCCAGTGTGTATTATATACTAACAGAATATCTCAGTCTGAACTGGCCATATCTCCAATGGAACTTTGGCTACCAGCTCCCATATTAGACAGCACAGATTTACACGGTAGGGAAAGTATTCCAAGTTTCAAGAAAAAGCAAAGAAGTTTTAAAGGATATTAATGTGAACAAAAATAAGAGTAATCAGAAGAGTGAAAACTTTAAAAAGCATTTACTAAAAAGCAAAGGAAGAGAAGTCTTAAAGGATAAAGGAAAGTTAATACCATATACTACATAGGCTGGAAGAGATCTCTGCATTTAACGACTTAGGAGTCATTTGACCAGGGAATGGGCTGTCCAATAAAAACTTTGGAAACCAAAGCAGATTATAAAAAAATCAAGATATATCTACTAAAGGAGTTGAGCCATTAGTTTTCTTCCAAAAAAGTCTGGCAGAGGAAGGAAGGGAGAGAATTGGAACAATACTTTAAGGGAAAGGGTTTATTTGATCATACAAGTAAATGAGAAATAAGAAGTAAAAAGGGTGCCCGGGTGGCTCAGTTGGTTAAGCATCTGCCTTCAGCTCAGGTCATGATCCCAGGGTCCAGGAATCGAGCCCCACATTGGGCTCCTGCTCATCAGGGAGTTTGCTTCTCCCTCTGCTCGTGCTCTCTCTCTCTCTCTCTCAAATAAATAAAATCTTTAAAAAAAAAGAAGTATCATCAACTGCCTGCTGCCACCCATTTCGTGTGGCAGATACTGGTCCTATGGATTCTGCTGAGAAACTTTCAGAGCAATTCAGCCCACTGGATGTATCCTCTTAATGTACTGAACTCTGTCTCCAGAAATTCTAACCTCTTTTCAGACATGGAAAATCCTCCTTAATTCCTGAGTGTTAAGAAAGCAGATACAACTTTGTCTTCTTTATTAACAAAAATCATACAGTTTCTTCCAATTAACAGGAAATCTCTCCTTTTAATGTTTTATTAAACTTTTACTTCTGTGTAAGGTTTATTCAATCTTTCTCATGCAAAAAAAGTTTTAGCTTCATTTTAAATAAACTCTTTGACCAAAAAAGAAAAAAAAAAAAAATGTATCATCAAATCAGGAGGGAGAGGGATAGAGAAGACTGTGAGCCAGAAATTATAATCATCCAGTAAGAAAAAATTTATCAGAGAGTACAAAGGTAAGGACAGGGGGTAATAAATGGGGACATTCAAAGATAACAATGGAACAGTGGCCTGTCAGAAGTATGCCCAGAACTCATCTGAATCAAGGAATTTGGAGGCAAGTGAGTTGGGAGGGCAGTTAGGTTCCAGTATGGAAAAGGGATAAACAAAGAATGGTAGAAAATATACCGACTCTATTTTGAAGTGAAAAGATGAAGTCCCTGCCCCAGGCTTATATTCTAATGGGGAAAAGAGCCTATAAATAAAACATTTCTGAGTGACAAGTAATATAAAGTAAGGTGGATGTGAAGGAGGCTATTTTAGATAATATGGTCAGGGAGGACCTTTCTGAGAAGGTCATATATGAGCAGAGATAGGATAAAAGAAATGGAACCTCACAGAGAACAAGGTTGCGAAGAGATCTGATGTATGTTTATAGTGATCAGACTAACTGCCCTGTGAAAGTATCATATGTTAATGGGAAAGGCATAATGATGAATCAGAGAGCCTTCTTAGAGTTCACAGAATTATAGAGCACCAAAGTTTCAAATACTAGCCCTGTATACAGGGCTTAACAGAAGCATCACCTACTAGAGGAAAGAAAGGGGGTTAGGGCATGTTAAGGCGCTCGTGAACTAGACGCCTAAGTACTGAAAGACCCATCCAAAGTAACTATTAACTTCATGACAAGTTACTTAACCTCCCTATGCCTTAATTTCCTCATCTATAAAGTGGGAACAGTACTACCTACCTCACAGAGTTGTTGCAAGGAGTAAATGAGATAATATATGTAAAGTGCTTAGAACAGGGATGGTACACAACACTCAATAGATGTTAGCTTCTTCTACGACAGCATTACTATATTTCTATCAAATCAATAATGGTTTGCAGCAAAAAACAACTAAGTATGCCAATGTGAACTGCTTGATAGTTTTATCCTTCAGAAAAGCAAAACTACGGAATCTTGTGTATTGGCGGGAGTTTAAAACCTACTCATAATAATAAAACCTCTAGAAAACACTTCAAGTTGACTTCCCAAGGAATTTACTTTACAGAGGATGAAATACAGATAATTCAATTTCAAGAACTTCAGCTATGGAGTTCACAGAGTACACAGACATGAAGCACATATAAAGTGAAAAGGAGGCAAAAAGACCACTCATTACACTGGGGGTCAACAAACATTTGCTGTAAAGAGGCAAATAATACTGAGACTTTGTGAGCTGTACGGTCTCCATCACAGCTTCTCAACAACATTCCAGCAGAGCACAACAGCAGCCATAGACAATAGGTAAACAAATGTGCCTGGCTGTGTTCCAATAAACTTACCAAAAAAGACAACTGGTCAGATTTGACCAATGGACTGTAGTTTACCGACCCTTGATCTAAACAGTTACATACCTCCTGAAAGTTTTCAAACAATCTAATAGAGAAAAGAGGTTACTTACAGATTCATATTTCTCACAGAATACAAAGAAATACATGGAGATTTTTTTCCATCCTATCCCTTGCCCATCTCTTAAAATTTTGCACTTCAGAAGCTATATTTTGGAAAGCAATTACACAATGATAGAGGGATATGTTTTAGCTGATTTATACCTTCTTTTTTACCAGAGAACTGACTTCATAATAAAAAGCTTTTCTCAAAATACATTCCAAAAAATACTAATCCACAAGATGTGGGTATTTTTCATCTCACCACAAAATCCAAAGAGGGGGTTCTATGGGTAAATAACTTTGGGAAACATGGAGTTTAATAAAGTTAAACATATTTATTTACAGTGGCACTTCTAAGCGCATTCCCTACAGACAGATGTAGATTCAAAAGTTAGTTCATCTGCATATATATGGCCTTTTGACCTTAATTTACTCAACATCTCTGAGCTTCATTTTCCTAACTTCTCTGAACACAGCAACTTTGCAATGAATGGTATCTATTATTATAGTTTCAGGCTTTTGTCATGTTGTTGTCCGTGATCTCATTTTTTAACCTTTTTAACCTTTGGGTTAATCTTTTAACCCAAACACACGGATCCTTAAGTTTTAAACATTTTCCCTAACTCTGAGACAATTTAGGGTATGAATGATCAATTCTCTTCTTATAACTCATATCATGATAAATTCGGGTTGGTTAAAAAGCTAAATGTTTGGAAGGGACAGAAGGGAAAGACCCCTCAAGAGAAAAAATGCTAAATAATTATAAGCCTATTTTGTATCAAAATACCAAGTTTTAAACTATATGCTAAAAAGGGCTCTAAAGTTATAATTGGATTTAAAGCAAATTTCCAATTAAGGGGGAAAATCCTAATACCAATGGCAAAGCCTTAAATAGTAATGTTTCATAATTTAATGCATGCTGACAAAACTGCTGAATTGAACATACCAATAAAAAAATGGTGAAGGATATGAAGATAATGGTATCACATCACTAAATATGTATTTAAGATAACCTGTTCTTTTAAGTTTTCCCAATCAAATAGGCAAATGATCTCATCCAGTAGTGAAAACAAGGATAAACAGACACATAAGCTTCCTCATGAATAATAAACAATTTGGATTGGCCTGGAAATTGCTAGGGATTCAATGGTCCTAAAAATGGAAAACACTACTCTAGTTCACAAAACAGGGTTAAACTTCCAAAGTCCACACAGAGAGCAAACACTAGATAGAGCTGGAAGTATCATTCTTTTCTGACTGTCAGAATGCCTTTCTTACTTCATTAACAAGTTTCCTTTTTCTCTCCTCTATATCTCTGTACAAATCTGGCTTTTGCTAGGCTCAATCTAATGTCACAAAAGGCTGCAGAATATTTTGGTTTCCTTTGTTTTCTTGGTGTAACACCTGTTTAAGGTAGTTTGCACTTGGTTTCAAATGTCAACCATGAGTTTCAGTGTTTGCGGGGAAAAAACTGAAACAATTCACTAATTCATAAATAAGAGGGGCATTTTAACGTTTATTACTTCTCATTTAATTTTCTTTCCATCACAAACAGAGGTACACAATAGCTACCATGAATAATGGTGGGTACTCTTTACATACCACAAGGTACTAGAACACATGATGTTAGTTTTATGAAACAAATGAGTCCTAATTTTCTTAAATTTTTGTCTTCCATTATAACTTATGATAAATCTAGGTTAAAAATAGATATTCAAAGGCTGAGTTTTTTTCTTTTTAATTAAGACAGTACAGCAAGGGCAAACAGAACAATGTTATATCTTAACCTTACACCTAAACAAAGATTTATTTATAGATTTATTCATAGATTTATTTTTAATTCTTTGGCATAGTAACTGATGAGAGAATGCAATGAATTTTTAAACATAACTCAATCAATAATGCTTTCATTAGTAAATTTCTTCCTAGTAATTCAGTAGGAATTTTTTTCCTTTCCTTCAGGTTTTGTTTATAATGTAACTGTACTACTTTTATAACGGAAACGTCTTTTTTTTTTCTTTTTCTTTTTCTTTTTTTAGGTAAAGTCTACCTGCAACCTGGGGCTTGAATTCTTGACCTCTAACATCAAGAGTCACATGCTCTACTGACTGAGCCAGCCAGATGCCCCTATAATGGAAACACTTAAAACTTATTTTTATTTAATAAGAAATTAGGGGCGCCTGGGTGGCTCAGTTGTTAAGCGTCTGCCTTCGGCTCAGGTCATGATCCCAGGACCCCCGCATCAGGCTCCCTGCTTCAAGGGAAGCCTGCTTCTCCCTCTCCCACTTCCCCTCCTGTGTTCCCTCTCTAGCTGTCTCTCTGTCAAATAAATAAATAAAATATTGAAAAAAAAATAGCTCTTTATAATAAAAGGTTAAATTTAAAGATTTTTTTTTCCTCCCATGTTTCCTAAATCTTGGTGCCTGCTATTACATATTGCAACTAAATGCTATCAAATGACTAATGATAAAACAAACACAAAATAATTATAAATAGAAAAATTTTAAGTGTTCTGTTGCCCTTGGTTTAATAGCTTGTATTTTGGTACACTCACTCATGGTTTTAATTCTATACTATATATTTAATAGACATTTTCTACTAACAAAATTTTTGGCATACCATTTAAAAATATTTCTATTTCATAGAGTTCAAGACAAAGATATCATTACTTCAAGAAGCACCTCAATTTTTGCTACTTCAACAAAACACGACTACCACACTCAAAACCATTTCTACAACCAAAAATTGGGAATTGAGTAATTCCAACTACCTTGACTGCAAGAGAAAATCTAGGAAAACTGGACTTTTTTTTTTTTTTTTTAAAGTAAACTGCTGAGAATCATCAAAGAGCTAAGACTATAATAACTATGGACCCAAGATGCAAGACAAGTAGGAAGCTCAGAGATCTGGACCTATTTTTATTGAGCTGCTTTTCTCTTTATATATCCACCAATTTCAGAAGCAGCATCTCAGAGGATGAAAAACTGAGAAATGATTTTGATGGCGTCACAGGATTAGGATACAAAAACAGAGTCCAGATCTTACCAAGGAAGAAGGTTGAAAGCTTAAAGGGCTACATAATAACAGCAGGGTAAACTGGAAAGGAACTAGCCTGGCTTCATAGGACCTAAATTCTTTAAGATGACCCTAGATTGCTAATGACTCAAACCCTCTGACATACTTAGAGGTTTCCATTTTCCTGACAATTAGTTAAGATTCATTAAAATTACTTCAAATGTAAAATCTCATTTTTAACAAGAAAATCTAAGAATTTAAAGTTACAGAGGTAAAATAAATTTAAACTAGACATTAAAATACAGTACTGTTTCCTGAAGAACTGTACAAATTAAAACAAAGCCATATATACAATTGTCATTGAATACTTAAAATGCAAAACATGAATCTCTAGGTTATCATTAGTTTACTCAAAAAAATTAAAAAGGAAAAACTGGTTGATAGAAATATCACAACTTTATTCATACTATTTTTTTTAAACATGTATTAGTCCTAACACTCATAATTAGCTATAAAATTCAATTGATATCAACTAGTATAATTTTCTTTGTGCAAATAATCATCTTGATTTTAAGAAAGAATTTTGGGTTTTGTTTTAACAATAGCCCTGAAGCATGCTGAATAGAGCAGGATACTGGAAACCTGGGCATATTTTTTAATGTCATTCCATACATCACAGGGTAAAAACTTTGCACTGTAAGATGAAGTTCTATTTACCATGCAAAGAAAACTTCACATCAAAAACCTTCAAAACTATATATAGGCTTTCCAGCTATGTTGAAAATGAGGATATCAATACATATAAAGGATTCAATACAATAAATTATAAGGCAAATACAAAAGAGCCTTTGAACATATATAACTAACAGTACAACTAGAATACTTACCATGAAGACAAAAAAAAAAAAAACACAAAAAACCACAAAACCCCCACATGTTTAACTGATGTTTTTATTACCAAAAAAGTACCTAACTTGATAGTTAAGATAGTGTCGGGGCGCCTGGGTGGCTCAGTCGTTAAGTGTTGCCTTCGGCTCAGGTCAGGATAGTTAAGATAGTGTCTTCGACTATATCACAAACATTTCAGCCATAATGCCGAGCATGTATAGAAGGCAAAGTCACCAGAAGAATGGAAGATGGGAAGAACTAATGCCCTATAAAGCACTGTTTCTCAAAATGTGTTCTTGGGACCATCTACACTTAATTACCTTGAATGCTGGTTTCAAAAGTAGATATATGAAGCTCATGAGTCTCCCCTTATTAATATACATCCCTAAGGTAATTCCAGCCCCTTGCACCAGTCAAACCAGACAAGCTGTGATGGATCCCTCAGTTTCCGTGGATATATTTACTGGTTAAGGGTAAAATTCAGTAAAGTAGGGGGGAAGAATAGCAGGGGGTGGGGGGAAAGAAGGCATTTTACTTATTAGGACCTCATTTTTCTTTCCTTCCCACATCCAACATGCACAAATATTCCACACAAAATATTAGTTACTTCATTTCTAGTCAACAGAAACTTTAAAAAGGAATTAAGATTTCAAGAATCATATTGGGGCACCTGGGTGGCCCAGTCGGTTAAGTGTCAGCCTTCGGCTCAGGTCATGATCAGTCCTGGGACTGAGCCCCGCATCGGGCTCTCTGCTCAGTGGGGAGCCTGCTTCTCCCTCTCCCTGCTGCTCCCCCTGCTTGTGCAATCGCCCACTCACTGTCAAATAAATAAAATCTTAAAAAAAAAAAAAAAAAGAATAATTTTGACGAAGTGGCTTGGTAACTTATAGTGCGAACTCAAAAATAAGTTAAACGCAGACCTCAAATGTCTTTTCTTAAATGTGGAAACAAGAGTACCAGGGGCACTATGATTTAAGATAAGGAATTTCCCACACTACCTTTTATTCTATACTACCCAAAAAAACAAACAATTATCTTGCAGCAAAATTGAGAAGTTTGGTGACCCAAGGCCCGAGCTCTTTCTACAAAACAACAACTTTGCATCAAAAGCATTCTAGGCACGAGATATGGACTAAGATCTCCCAGCCAGAGTATAGATCTTATCTGTGTTATCCAGTTTGATCTCTAACACCTAAAAGAGTGCCGATTCTTATTGAGGTTAAGATATGCCTAAAATGCTATAACATAAATACCAAAAAATGTAATCTTGAGTCATTACACAAAAGAAGTTTATCTGTACAAAATAGTCGAGGGCAGGCATTCCAGGGTGAAAGATTCTGCTCCACACAATCACCCAAGAACCCACGCTTGACCACTCTATTTCAACATGTGGCTTTCAAGGTCACATGTCTGCTGTCATTCCATTCCAGGACCCATCGTGCAAGATGGGAAAAGGTAAATGTATGTGGAAGAATACATGAAGAAGTAGAACTCCTATTCACATTACACTGGAGATAAATTAGCCATGTGGCCACAGTTAGCAGGAATGAAGACCTGGAAATGTAGTCCACCTATGTGCCTAAGATGTGTGGACAACAAGTAGAAGTGTTCTCAAAACAGATTTATTTCATTTCAGTGAAAAGTTTGGGATTCTCAAATGAAGATGTTCTAAAAGACGGTTGGATGGAGGAATGTAGCACTCAGGAAGAAGCCAAGGCTATAGATATAGATTTATCTGTTACCAGCATCAGAGAGTATAGGGCAGTGTTTCTCAAACTTCAGTCTCCAGACCTTCTGCATCACAATCATCTGGGAGGCTTGTGAAAATACAGATTCCAAGTCTCCACTTTCTGAATCAGAATCTCTTGAGATGAAGCCTGGAAATTTTCATTTCTAATGAGCTTCTAAGTGATTCTTATAAACACAAGTTATAAAAACATAAGCAAAGGGTGCCTGGGTGGCTCAGTCGGTTAAGTGTCTGCCTTTGGCTCAGGTCATGATCCCGGGGTCCTGGGACAGAGTCCCACATTGGGCTCCCTGCTCAGTGGGGAGTCTGCCTCTCCCTCTGCACGCTCGTGCTCACTCACTCAAAAATAAAGAAAATCTTAAAAAAAAACCACCACCACCACCACCAACAAAAAACCATAAGCAAAGGAAGTAAATGCTGTCAAGGATAAAGACAAATGAAGTTACCATAAATGAGAAAAGGTGCCGAGAAGTCACTGTTAACATGAACCTATGTTTTGTGACTGTTGTCATTCCATACTACCTACTAGACCAGTGGTTCTCAAGTCTAGCTTCACATTAGGACATCTGATGAGCTTTTGAAAAATACTGATGCCCAGGCCAAGTAAATCAAATCTCCAAACGTGAGGACCAGGAACTTTTTTTTTTAAAAAAAGCTCTCCACCTAATTGAGAGCATAGCAAGGGTTGGAAACCACCATCTTAGACAAGCTGCTATTACATGCTCTTCATTTCAGAGTCCCAGACTGTTGCCTTACTCCAGAGACTGCAAACTCTGGTTTTACTTAGTTGTAAACACTGAAAACTCAAGAAATTCAACCTTTTAAAAATCCGGATTTCTTCTTTTGAACCAGGCCACGGTATGCTTACATTCCCAAATAGCAAACATCAGCTTTGCACCAAGTAGCAGCTGCTCCAATCTGCCCCTCAGCATTTGTTTACATTCCACCGAAGGGTACATGAGTTATTTCCACGAACAAAGAGGGGCATTACTACCACAGAAACATGAATATGTTAACTGCTTTCCTGTGTTACAAGTACTTTATGCTTAATAATTGTATTTGTGTATATATAAATAACAAAATACAGCAATTTGAGTTGATCTTGTAAACGGTTTTACAACCTCAGCCTCTTCATAAGCCAATCCTTCCAACTTCCTTAAGTGAAACCTGGTATTTGAACACAAATACCTCCCCTAAAACTCGTGAGTACTAAGCACGCACTGATGACTGCCTCAGGGTCCTGAAGTATACGACACATAGGATTATGGTCTAAATCCCCCATCCTCTAAGAAAAGGGAAAAAGAGCCCAACAAACTCTTTAAGTCTATGCTATTCCACTATAACCCCACATTGCCCGTATTACCAACCTTCTGATAACTTTCCCACATTTCCTAAACCCAAGGATACAGTATGCACTGTAACACATCCTATCCACATCATGGGTAACTCAAAATTCATGTGGATCATCTGTGCAATGGTATAGCAAGTCCTCAACTACCTCCTACCTCTTCACAATACCTTAGTCACACACTTAAATCCTAAACCTTGCCACTTATTACCCAGAAGTGCTCTTCTTCAGAATCCAATACTGCATTCTTATCACAATGTCTTATCCTTCAGTTTTCTCACTCCTATAATAATTCCATCTATAGATACCTACAAGACTCCTTTATTTTCTAGCAAGCCACGAACCCTGTCCTAGCCTCACTTACTGCCTTTCCAGCTTCAATTACAGTATTTGAAGCACTGTGAATACCAACAACTTCCCATCTTGGCAATTCTGATACATTGTCTTAGCCAACCCCAAACCTGAATTAATTCCAAAATCTTTTATTTCTTCACTGTTAGAGTTGAATGTCACAAGCCTACAGATTGAACCTACTACAGACACATGGTCTTTAATTTCCACTGCGCCTTCAATTCCACTAGTAATATTTTTACTTATCATTAGTGAACTCAATTTCCTATTCATCTCAGCAGCTATTCTAATATCCGGATAATCCTCCCAAAGACTTCTAACCTAGCCCCAAAACTTTCCTTCTCAATGAGCTACCTCATTTCCTTAAAAAATACAGCAGTATTAGGGCACCTGGGTGGCTCAGTCGTTAAGCGTCTGCCTTCAGCTCAGGTCATGATCCCAGGTCCTGGGATCAAGCCCCGCATCGGGCTCCCTGCTGAGCAGGGAGCCTGCTTCTCCCTCTCTCACTCCCCCTGCTTGTGTTCCTGCTCTTGCAATCTCTGTCAAATAAATAAATAAAAATCTTAAAAAAAAAAAATACAGCAGTATTCCGGTATGAACTACCTCAACTGCCAGCCCAAATCCCTTCTCCCCCAGTCGGCCTTCATCTGCCCCATCCTTCCTTTCCCAGTATATGATTTTTCCCTGTTAAAAGGCCCTCAAATCAAAGATCTTCATCCTGTTCCTCATTTATCTTGTCTTCATCAGTATTCCCTTTTCTGCCTTGTATCTTGAACCTTTCTCTTTTCACTTCAACTATAAATATGCTCAAATCACTGATCACCTTTAAAAAAAAAAAAAAAGGTTTTAGATGATCTTCCTTTAGCCAATGTCCTCGACCTTCATTCACCTCATGGATACTTTTAAGTCTCCTGTATTTGCAACATATAGCATTGCCTACTTTCCATCTCAGTATTTTTCAAAAACATATCCACTTATGTTGAATTTACCACCTCATATCTCATTCGTCCTGACACAGCCAAACCCAAGATATTTTAATCTGTATATTACTGGAGTACTCAGTTGCATCAGCCATTGGTGACCCCAAATATTGTTTAAAAAGTTTTATTTTCCAACACTTCCATAAAGGCCAAGGGTTCTGACCTCAGTTCACTGCTCTTGTCTAACTACATCCTATCCTTGGACAATCTCACTTTTGAATGCAGCTCCTCCCTTGAAACCATTCCTCCTATATGCCAATCTCAGATAATGGTATTATTATACACATAGTAAACAAAACCAAAAATCCAGATAGTTCCCACATTTTATTCCCATATCCAACAACCATATCTTGCTGATTTTTTGCTTCCTAAGCATTTATCAAATTTAACCCTTTTTCTCCATTTCAACCTCCCCTCTCTAATTCAGGTATTCATTTCTTCTTCTATCTCCAATGCCACCTTTAAAAAATCATCCTCTAGAGGCGCCTGGGTGGCTCAGTCGTTAAGCATCTGCCTTTGGCTCAGGTCATGATCCCAGAGTCCTGGGATCGAGCCCCGCATTGGGCTCCCTGCTCTGCAGGGAGCCTGCTTCTCCCTCTCCCACCCCCCCTGCTTGTGTTCCCTCTCTAGCTGTGTTTCTGTCAAATAAATAAATAAAACCTTTAAAGAAAATCATCCTCTAGGAGTGCCTCGGTGACTCTGTCAGCTAAGCATCTCACTCTTGATTTAGGCTCAGGTCATGATCTCAGGGTCACAAGATCAAGACCCATGTGGCATCGTGCTCCGAGCTCAGCAGGGAGTCTGCATGGGATTCTCTCTCTCCCTCTCCTTCTGCCCCTCCCCCTGCTCTCTCTCTCTCTCTCTCTAAAAATAAATGAAAAATCTTTAAAAAATCATCCCCTACATTGAAGACAAAAGAAACTACATTCCAATTGGGTTAGCCTGTCTACCAGATTAAACTTTTTCAGGAGCTCCCCATTGCTAACATAATAAAACTGTATTTTTAAAACTATTTATTCAGACTTCTTTGTTATAATTTAATTCACAATTCCCTAGGTCACATATACGCATCCATTAATACCTCTACACATCATGCTTTATACAGCTTTGCTCATGTTCCTCCTTTTGCAGGAATATGTTCACTATTACCCTTCTTCTGGTCAACCCTTATTTTTCCTTCCAAGTTTTGTTCATGTTATCTGCTCCTACAGGAAATCTTCAATAAAACCCCCCAGAACAGGGTAAATGCTTCTGTCTTCCTACAGCATTTTATGCAACTTCAGCATGTATCATATTAGGCTATCTTCTTGTGCATCTACTTCACTCACTAGACGCTAAGCTAGTGATATAAGCACAGTAGCCTACACAAAGTAAACACTCAATAAACATTTGTACCACTGAACTAATAAACCAAAGATGTTTTATAGTATTTTTCTCTGTCAAATAGTATATCACCTAAGAAGATAAAAATCACTATAATAAAATTCAAAATTAAACCTTTGCTTTAGGGGCACCTGGGTGGCTCAGTCGGTTAGGCGACTGCCTTCAGCTCAGGTCATGATCCCAGGGTCCTGGGATTGAGCCCCATATCGGGCTCCCTGCTCAGCGGGGGGCCTGCTTCTCCCTCTCCCTGCCACTCTGCCTACTTGTGCTCTCTCTGTGTGTGTCAAATAAATAAATAAAATCTTAAAACAAACAAAAAAACCTTTGCTTTAGGGATGCCTGGGTGGTTCAGTCGGTTAAGCGGCTGCCTTCTGCTCAGGTCGTGGACCCGGGGTCCTGGGATCAAGCCCCACGTCCGGCTCCCTGCTTGGTGGGGAGTCTGCTACTCCCTCTGTCCCTTCTCCTGCTCATCCTCCCTCTAGCTCTCTCTTGTGCTCTCTCTCAAATAAATGAATAAAATCTTTAAAATAAAAAACCTTTGCATAAAAAAAAATCAATAGGTATAAAAATACTAAACTACTTAATCAAAATTTTCCATATGCGAATACAGAAAAAAAACCCTCAGCATTTAAAAATAAAGTATGCTGACCATGTAGTGATACTCTTGTTCTATATTTCTAAATACTATTTAATACTTTACATCAGTTCCACCCTAAAGTTTATTCTAAGACCTCATAAGTACAGGGAAAAAAAGACTATTAAAAACCACCTCATTCAGTCTAAATTAATAACCCTTGGTAAAGTATGACATGTTCCTTGAATACAAAATGAAGTAGATCCTAATATATTCTGAATTTTATCTACAAGTGTGTTTCGAACAAAGAGATAATAAGATCACTGTATATACAGAACCAAGATGAACAGATGATGATATGCTTGAAATGTGGATAAATTATCAGGTACGTGGCTCTATTAAAGAAAAAAGTGATAACTTTCAGAGGGAGGGTGGGAGTGTGGGAAGAGACAGAAAACAATACATTCGGGATGCCTCAGTGGCTCAGTCAGTTAAGCGTCTGCCTTCGGCTCAGGTCATGATCCTGGGGTCCTGGGATTGAGTCCCACATCAGGCTTCCTGCTCAGCGGAGCCTGCTTCTCCTGCTTTTCCCTCTGCCTGCCGCTTCCCCTGCTTGTGCCCTCTCTCTCTAACAAATAAATAAAACCTTAAAAAAAAAAGAAAACAATACATTCATTTTTCCTGTTAGCTGTTATTTAATCCAGTTGCTTCCAATGACTCCATACTTATTTGATATGAACCACTAATATATATATATGTTGGATTTACAAAATACATAAGGTGCTATAGTATGAAACACATAAAACAGAAAGTGAAAAAGATTAGGTAAATTATAACCCAAAAGTTCCACAGCTAGTAACAGACCTGTGGAAGATGGTGTGAAGCCAGGTGGCCCAGTAGCAGCCAGTGATGGCAATCTGCAGAAGTAAAGTGCTGGACAGAGCAAGAAGGAAGACCCAAGGGGTCAGAAGACTAACTACATAAAGAATGTGAGCAAAAATATTGAGGATACTGGTTTCAAGTCTAGGAGCAGATTTTTATCCTAGTGACAAGCTAGTAAGTTAGACTGTTACTGTTTCATGGATACTGGTAGAAGACACAAGACTCCTGAGACAAAGGATTTTATACAGCAAGCAACATAGCATTGGCTTGTCTGCACAAGCCTGGTTCCAAGTCCCACAGAAATGATGTGATATAGGCCAAGATCGATGCTACACACATAGTGGGTTCACAACTAAGGAAAACTTGGGGAAGCCACTATTTTTACACCAAGCAATAAGCAAGCCTGCTATTTGAAATAGAGGAAGAACTACCTTATCTTTCAAGAATGCTCACTACAAACTCCACTCTGAGAAATAGCATGGATAAAAAGTGGTCAGGGCCTTGCATTCTTGGCATATCTTGGCAAGATGTGTAGAAGTGCAAGAGACCCATGGAGGACTGTCTCTTCCAACAACTGGGAGCCAGGTTTTTTGCTGACAAAAGAGGGGGTAAAATATGGTATGGAAAAGAGGAAAGGATACTGCCACAAACTCATGGTCTTCAATATATGTAAATAACATATAAAAATAAACACAGATGTAAAAGAGAGAGAGAGCGTGTGTGTGTGTGTGTGTGTGTGTGTGTGTGTACAACAGTGTCCAGATCTTGGACTTTCCACTAATAAAGTATCTGTGCTCCTTGGAGAAATAGCTTAGACTTTAGGCCTGAGGCAGGAAAAAACATAAGAATAACCTGGGAAATCCTGCATCCGAAGGTAAGAAAGTGATCAAAGAATGATGTGGACAAGTTATAACAAAACAACACTGATTTAGCAATGGATTCTTAGATATGACACCAAAAACATTAGCAACAGAAGAAAAAATAGAAACATTAGACTTTATTAAAATTAAAATTTTGAACACTGAAGAACATTATCGAAAGAACAGAATATGTGCAAGCCATATATCTGATAAGGACTTAATATCCAGAATATATAAAGAACTCCTAAAACTCAACAACAAAAAGACAACCTAATTTTAAGATGGACCAAAAAAAATGAATAGATAATTCTTCAAAGAAGATATACAAATGACCAATAAGCACATGAAATGTTGCTTATCACTAACTGTTAGGGAAATGTAAATCAAAACCATAATGAGATACCACTTCACACTTACCAAGATGACAATAATAACAACAACAACAACAGAAAGGATAAGAATAATATTAAGGTCATATGTCAATTATACCTCAAAAAAAAAAAAAATCCACATAAAGCCTCTGGAAACAACAAAAACAATAAAAAGGATAAGGACAACAAGTTGATTATGCCTCAAAAAAATTCACACAAAGCCTCCAGAAAAGCCTCTAACATTATAAAACATACCCATATTAACACGATTTATCAGAGTACAGTAAATGAATTGCCACAAATGAACAACCTCTCCAGAGTCAAGTAGATGGCACAAGGTGATTTACACCTATCACATGAGATAAATAAATGATGGAAAAGATCATAGGAAACGCTGGAATTGTTAATATGTACAGGGCTCCACTGAAAATCTTCATAAAACCATTTAAAAGAAAATACAGGGAGTATTTATTTAAATGAAAAGAGTTACTGCATGCACTGAATTTCCAAAGTAGCATTCATTTTCATACACACATAATAGATTTAGCTAAAATTAGCTCACATTCCTATTTTTTTTTTAAAGGTCTTAAAGGAATATAAGTTTCAGTAAGATTTCCTTGAGCTGCAGTTTAGCACTGAGTTTCCAAGATGCCTGAGTTTCTAGGGAAGACCCTTCCCCTCCATTATTCACCCAAGCATCATCTCAAATTCTCCACCTGCCCTCCCTTCACCTCAGGTCTTAAAGAGGAAACATATAAGAGCTGTGCCACACTAGCCCTCTAGCTGCTCTCTGCTGCCTCTTACTTTGCTCTACATATTCTATGCAAGCTGATGTCATTCCTGAAGTAAGAGTCATCCCCTCCTGCCTGTAAAGCACCCAAAGCCCAATTCAAAGATCACTTTTATACCAATCATTCCTCCAAATTCATCTCCAGGCCTGACCTCTATGCAATTTTATTCCCTCTCTCTGTCTGCCAGACTCCAGCAACTCAGATGTCCACTAGCACCTGTGCTTCGGCCAAAATGGCCTCATCATGCACATACTATGTACTTGCTTGCTATGTCCCAGCCACTTAACTAGTCTTCCTCTAGCTCTATCCATCTCTTCTGACAGAAATGCTAACTAGCCTTCAGAGTTCAACTCAAATGATCCCTCCCCCTCAGTCTTTCCTCATCATCTTACCATCATTCTTCTGAATTCCTTCAGTGTCAGAACTTACCCCAGTAAGTACAACCCAGCCCATTCTGCTTTGTCTGACGACAAAGAACATAACCTCCTTCTGGTAGCTCTTATTCACTTTCATTCTCACAACACCATGTAGTAGTTTAAAAAATACACAATGAGTAAATGAATCAATCATTTCATTACACAGATAGTGCCTGTGAACATTTTAGGCCATAACTTGCTATATTATATTTACAAAATAACTAGAACCTGAAATGATTGTAATCTAGGTTTTAATTTTTAAAAGCACTTAACAGAACACCCCCACATACACATACACACACAATAATAAAAGGAATATAACAAGTGGTGGTGAGTATGTGAAGAAAATGGGAATCTTGTACACTGGTGAGAATGCAAAATGGTACAGCCACTACAGAAAACAGTTTGGCGGTTCCTCAAAAAGCTAAACATAGAATTACCATATGACCCAGCAATTCTACTCCTAGGTATGCACCCAAAAGAACTGCAAACAGGGACTCAAAACAGATACTTATTTGTCAATGTTCACTGCAGCATTCTTCATGATAGCCAAAAGGTAGAAACCACCCAAATATCCAAGACAAGATAAATGGATAAATAAAATGTGGTAAATATATAAAATGGAATATTATACACCATTAAAAGGAATGACATTCTGTTACACCATGATGTTGAAAACATCATGCTAAGTCAAAGAAGCCAAACATAAAAGGACAGTATTGTATGATTCCACTTATATGAATACCAAGAACAGGCAAATTCTTAAAGACAAAAAGTAGAATGGTGGTGGGAGTAAGGAGGCATGAGGAATTATTGCTTAACAGGTATAGTTTTTGTTTGGGATGATGAAAAAAAGTTTTGAAAATCGTGTTTGTTAGTGTAACCATCTTACCCGACACTGTGAACGTAATTAATGCTAGTGAATTGTGCACTTAAAAATGGTTAAAATGGCATATTTTATGTTATACATATGCCTCTACAACAAAGTATTTTTGAAAAAACACAGAAGCTAACTTGTAGGGATTCTGACCAAATTTCAGCATCCTAATAATGATAGCAACAGATTGTAACACATTGGAAACAGGAATCCACGAGTCCATACTGATATAAACAAAGTTTTGTTTGTTTTTTCTTAAAGGGGATGGTGGAGAGAAGAGAAAGCTCTTTCTCACAACGGGAAACAGGCAACACTATGCATAATGAATACAGAAAGAACAGTCTAATTACAAAATCACCATTACAAACAATTACACTGATAATTCAGGCAAGAAACACCAATGAATACTATAACTAGTGGATGAAAATGGGATGAAGAATGGCATACTTGCACAAAGTATCTCCCCAACAAAACACCAATGTCAGGCAAAGGAAGAGGCCAACTTCACAGAAAGGAAATTTTGCAGACCCCATCTTAGTCAAGTGATAAAAAACACTACCAATAAGGGAACAAATCAACAACATGTGCAACCTAATAGGATGCAATAAAAAGAATACAGCATCACTTCAGGGATTGTACTGGCACAAATGCATAACTGAAATCTGATCATGAACATCAGACAAACCTAAATTGAGAAAGTCTACAAAATGTTTGCCCTGTGTTCGTCTTGCCTAAAACAGTGAGCCACAAAAATCAAGGAATGGACTGAAGAACTGTTCCAGATTAAGGAAGTCTACAAAAATATGATCTACGAATTCAGAGTAGATCTTTTTGCCATAAAACACATTATCGGGGCATTGTGGGAGACATTACTGGGGTCTCTAGTTTTTTAAATTATTCTCGCAACTTTTCTATAAATTTAAAAACTGTATCAAATAAAATGTTTTAAATAGTCTATTTTCTTTCCACAATATAAAGAATTATCATGTACACCCCAATAAAAACAAAAACACTAGTTGGCATGGTTTTCCTAAATACTCAGAACCTTATTTGCTTACCAATATATACAAGTATTCTCTGCATGGGTTACAATGCAATGATTTTTTTCCCCTAAAACAAACAGTTATTTTCTATTCACAAAGTCTTCAGTGAGATCATATAACAGGGAACAAACTACAGCCAGAAAGATGCTAGCCTGGAAAAGCATTAGCTTCTGTGATAACCTAATACCTGAAATGTCACTGAGGACACCCAGACATCAAGTGTAGGTACAGAAGATGTGGAAGAAGCCCCTTCTATACCACTACCATTTCATTTTTCTTCATAAAAAATGTTTTGTTTTTTATCTGTTTATGATCCACAATTCATACTAAAATGTAGGCTAATGAGAGCAGAACCTTTTTATCCCCAGATACTAGAAGAATACCGGACATGTACCAGTCACCCAATAAATATTTATCAAATGAATGAATATACCATATAGAATGAACTCTATACCAAAAAATTTCAGAGTACGAGTACAGACAATACTCTCTGATCACAGAATAACTAAAATATACTATGTTGGAATCAGTATAAAATTGCTATCTATCAGGGGCGCCTGGGTGGCTCAGCCAGTTGAATGTCTGACTCTTGACCACAGGGTCACGAGTTCGAGCCCCACGGTGGGCTCCACACTGGGTATGGAGCCTACTTAAAAAATAAAAAGTTGCTATCTCTAAGAATCTATGGGATACAGTTATAGCAATTCTTAAAAGATATTTCAAAACTCTACTTATATTCATAAATAAGATGGAAAGAAAAATAAATATCCAAATTAAAATGTTAGATTTTTTTCAAAAATGGAAATGTAAGTGTTACAAGCCTTTTAGAAGACAAACTGAAAACATCTATTAAACTGTAAAATATGTATGTCCTGTGACCCAGAAATTCCACTTTTGGCAATCTATCTCATAGAAACTAAAGTACTGTTTCATAATGACATCATATACTCAGACTTATTACAACACCGTTTTGTACTAGAAACAGAGTGAATATTCATCAATAGGTGAACAGCTAAATTATTTGGTATATCCACATGATGGAATGTAACTTAGCCATAAAAAGATTCAAGTAAAAGTTAAACCAAGTAACCTGGAGGGATTTCCACAAGCCACCGAATGAGAAAAGCAACTTACAGTATAATATTTCATTAACAACAAATACCCCAAATGTTTATGAATATAGAGAAAAATACAGTAGAACGTACACCCAGCTGTTAACATGAATGTGGGAAACAGGAAGTCCCATATGATTTTATTCCATTTATGTAAAATTATATACACACACAGGAAAATAATAAAGTGCTAAAAAAAGATAGGGAGAATAAAGATAGAACCAAACTATTATTTTAAAAATTGAAATAAATTAAAATCAATCTGAGAACTAACTGTTCCTTTGGAGTGAATATAAACCACTGGCTAATCTAATCAAGAGTTTTCTTACACTTTTGCTTTTCATATTTAGGTCTTTATTATACCAGATATTTTGATACACCAGGTCACTTTTTTTCCTCAAATGGATAGCCATTTATTCCAGCACTATTTACTGAGAAGTTCATTCTTTCCCCCATTTGATTTGTAGTGCCACTGTTGCTATATCCCAAACTCCTGGGTATATCTAGGTTTGTTTCTAGACTCCCTACCTTTTTCACTGTTTACATTACTATAGCTTGATAAGTTTTGATAGATAGTATATTGAGTTACTCATTCACATCTTTTTCAAGGCTACTTTTGCCATTTGGCCCTTTACTCCTTCATCGTAATTTTAGAAACAGCTTGCCAACTTCCATAGAGAAAAATCCTAGAATTTAGACTAGAACCAAACTGAATGAACATCTGAATTTGAGAATTGATATCTTCATGATACTGTCTCTTCCCAGCCAAGGATGTCATATATATATTGCTCTTCTACTCAGGTCTTTTTAAATGTCCCTTAGAAATGACTTGCAATTTCATCTACGTAAGTCTCACACACTTTAGTTAGATTTCTTCCCATTACTCCTTATAGTTTTTATGCTATAGAAAATATTTTTAAATTACATTTTCTAACTTATGCTAACAGCTGATTTCATTATACTGAACTTTTATTTTTTTATTAAAAACTTTTTATTTTTATTAGAACTAAACAGTTCTAATAAGTCTACAGACTCTCTTGGATTTTCTACATAATTTATCATCTGTAAATAGCTTTCTTTCATTCTATCCCTTACTACTTTATTTTTCTTGTCTTATTGTGGAGGCTGAGACCTCCATTACCAGGATGAATAGAAGCAGTGAAAACAGGCATCTTTGCTTTGTTCTGATTTTAAAGCAAATGCTTCTAACTCTACGATTCAGTATAGCAAATACCCATTTATCAGATAAAGGAAATTCTCTTCTATTCCTAGCTGTCTAAAACTTACTGTGTTATGTTTAACACAGTAATTATATTTTATTAAAGTATTTTTCAGCATCTCTTTTCTCTATTACTTCTTTTGGGAAGGCAGTCCTCCATGAGTGCATCCCTGCACGTCCCTGCTGTGTACTCCAAACTGTAAGACCTTGCCAACCACTGACGTTGAACAGTTTCTGTAGCTGGTCATAGAGACAATTAAATAGGTCAAGGTGACCACAGCATAACTACTGTGTGACTGCTCACTCTTAATGAAAGAAGGACTGGCCTGCTTGCTTCCTGCTTACTACAAAAAAGTAGCAAGCTCTTGACCCTGTGTTCTTCAGCTGCAGTGCATCCTACTGTATGCCCAGCCACCATCTCTGCCCACCATATCACCCTATGGGACTTGGGGGCAGGGAACTGGCACTACCATGCTGATGTCCCTGATGACTGAGGTGCTGTGAGTAATCAGCTGCCTTGCTCTGATCTACTGAATCCTGTTGTCTACTTCTGGCACCTAGAGAGTTGTAGCAGTTGACTACTTTCCCTTGTATATAGGTTATTCTCTGAGAGTTGTAAGAAATCTTTTCTTTAGAGGGGGAGGGCAGTGGTAGAGGGAGAGGGAAAAAGAAAGAATCCCAAGCAGACTCCCCACTGAGCACAGAGCCTGATTCTCCATGAGGCTCAGTATCACGACCCTGAGATCATGACCTGAGCCAAAATCAAGAGTCAGATGCTTAACCGACTGAGCCACCTAGGCGCCCCCATAGGAAATCTTTAAAAAGCTCCTTTGTAACTTCTACTACTTCCTTTGTAAAGTCATTAAACAAACAAACAAAGAAACAAACTTGAGGGGTGCCTGGATGGTTCAGATCATGATCCCAAGGTTCTGGGATCAAGCCCTGCATCAGGCTCCCTGCTCAGCGGGGAGTCTGCTTCTCCCTCTCCCTCTGCCCCTCAAACCCTCCCCTGCGCTTATTCGCTCTATTAAATAACCTAAAAAATAAAAATAAAACAAACTTGATTAAATCTGTCCATCTTTTTTTTTCCCCCTAACTATTCTATCAGATGCCTCTATAAGTAACCAAGGCTAACAATGACTGAAGTTCTTCCAAAATATGTTAATAAGAGACACTCTGTAATGACTCAACTATTCTGAAGGGGAAAAAAAGCCTTAACCTAATTAAGCAGATACCTTATAACCCACCTTACACATTAGGAATAATTTAATAATTAATTTGATGAGAATATACCAAACATTATTTTTTTATTACCAGTTTTCAAAATGCCAATAGATACAGAATGCTATTAGTGCTGTTATATTACAGTCATAAAAATATGTTTGTTGCTCTCAAAATTATAAATCCTAATAAATATTTCATCTACGAGCCTTGAAATTAGATTTCAACAGCAGACATCTCAGTGAATCAAGTATCAAAGTAGTTATGGTACTATGTTTATCATTTTACCTGTACTCAGGCTGTCGACTGGCAGAATGATCATCTCTTGTCCACCTATAGCCAGATTCATCCTGTAAAATAAAAAAGTTCTTTAGATATTTGTTTACATTATTTTGGTCAAGTAGGATATATCAGTACTACTGGAAACATCTCTAAGACCAAAATAATATGAGGACAAAAACACCTTTCTAAATTTCTCTGAGCTTCAAAGGCATAAAAAAGGGGGAAAAAAGATAGAGCAAGTCATCCATTTCAAAAAGTAATTTAGTAGACCGAGAACCTGTGGTACAATTTAGCTCTATGAAAATGCTTAAGGTATTTCTTTGGTAGGCCCTAACAGCCTTATTGCCAAAAACATGCCAACATCACAACAGCTAAGGACCATTACAAGAACAAAGGCCCAATTTAAATTTAATCAAGCATACATTTCTCGACCTTTCATTTTATTTTCCTTCTGTCAAGTTCTATCACCAATTTTCAAATTCAAGCCCAATGAAAAATTTACTTTCCCTGGGGTGCCTGGTTGGCTCAGTCGTTAAGCATTTGCCTTCAGCTCAGGTCATGATCCCAGGGTCCTGGGATCAAGCCCCGCATTGGGCTCCCTGCTCAGCGGGAGGCCTGCTTCTCCCTCTCCCCCTGCTTGTATTCCCTCTCTTGCTGTGTCTCTCTCTGTCAAATAAATAAATAAAATCTTAAAAAAAAAAAATTTACTTTCCCACTTTTTTTGTTCAAGTTTTCTTTTCTCATCTTGATTCTCATTAAAATCTATAATTGGAAACAATATAGTAAGAACCTATCACCTACCGAAAAGCTATATTAGAGCAAGATGTGACACTAAGTTTAAAATTAATGGAAAAAAAGCATATTTTGTCCTCTAAAACAGATACATTTGAAAAGGTACATAAAAAAGAACATAGTAATTCATGCCCAATTGCTTTAAAATTATATATAGAACAATATAGAACAAGAATTAACAATACAATAATGTTAATTATTCACAATCAGAAATACTAAATCAGGTAAAATAAATACTATCTTCATCTTCCTCTTTAGCATCATATACTCTAACATAAGAGTAATGTATTCATCACTTTCCTCCCCAACAGTAAATATAAACAAACAAAAGAAAAAACTCAACAGCTATAAGATATTAGATCAAATAAGTAGTTTTCTTTATATAACTGAACTCAAGATAAATTAGTGTCACAGGAGTCCTAAGGATATCAAATGGACTTATTTTGTTTGAAGTGAATATAAAGAGAAAATGTTGTATAAAGTAAGAATAAACACAACTTGTAACAAAAAACTAATGTTGATGCTACAAGGTTTTAGGGAAAAAATCATATTCATGAGGATTCAAATACAAATTGATCCAATGAATCCAACATTCCCTATCCACATTAAATGGCCACCTTTGGTTTTCCTAAGAGGGATAACAACTTTATGTAAAGGCCAATATTTTTGTTCCTCAGACTACCTGGAATAATAGCTCCGAAGGCAAAATCCAGTATTTCTAGAATAGTGATAATGTACAATGTTTACCTGTCAACACCAAATTCCTCTCCCTAAAGGAACAGCAAGATATTTAAAAATTGAACAAAACAAAAATCCATTCTAAGAGAAGGAAGCTATGCACCCCAAACTTTAAAATGACAAGAAAACACTGAATAGTCTCATTACTACTTTAGAATTGTCAAGGATCACCATGATGCAGTAGTAAGAGAACTGGACTTCCATACATACCCAACCCTGGGTAAATCACCTTACCTCCATTTCTTTGAGGGCAAAGTATGGAAAGTAATTCCAACAGCCAATGTGAGGTCAAATTTTAATATAAACAGTGTTTGAATATGTACTGTTAATTGCAATATTATATAGTAGGGAAGGGGAAAAGAGAAAATATAAGTAAACAGTCTAGCAGAGGAGTGATGTAAACACACAAGCTAAGTCAAAGGAACTGCATCAAGGAATAGTTGTAATCAAGTTCAATGACAGATTATTGCAACATTAAATACATACTTCTAGATTATTAAAGATGATCAAGAAAAACAAAATACAATAGCAACAATAATGGTAATAATAGAAGCTAACATTTAAAAAGTGTTTATTTTATATAGGACAGGCAGTGTTTTGAGAGCTTTCTACTTTGAGTTACTAAGTAAACTTTAGTAAGTATAACAAAAATGAGACTGAAGCTCAAGTGTAACCCAACCTCACCCACAGCATCTCATCATGATGAAAATAATCAAAGTAATTATAAGTGGATACATCCAGTAAGAGATGGTAACCACCTGCTGCTCATCACTTACTGAGTACCAAGGCAATGTAGATTATCTTTATCTGCTTCTGCAAATTCTTGCCAATTTCGGGGATAAAAACACAGGCTAGTTGGAATTAATGTCACTTAGATAGAGCTACCCAGAGTGGCTTACCCACTTTGTCCCAAGATTCTCCACTACCAGTTCCCATTTGACAGCTCTAGCAGGCAACTCAATAGAGCATCAAGCAGGAAGTGTTTATTCAACTGCCTTCATGGCCAGTCACATAAATTTCAAAAATTACATGATTTTTAAACTTATAAAAAATAACAATTAGTACACGGGGGAAATTTACATACTCCTCTGTGAGGTGGACCACTTCTTCGATCATGAGAAAAACTGCGGCCCTCGTCATATTCTTGGTAATCAACATGACTGTAATATCTACTGTAGCTTCCTTCACCAGGTCTGTCTAGCAGTGATGGTTTCTTTGGCACAATATTAACTACTCTATGGTAGCCATCCTAAAACAGACAAAAAGAAATATATAAAAATCACTAATTTCTCTATTTGGTTTTGGAAAGGTTTTTAAAAAGTACAGGAGTTCTTATCCTTAATCAAATAGAGTAATGTATAAACAAACAAAAATGCATTAATGAAATAACATGAATATAACTAATAGCAAGGTTTTCACATGGATTAAAGGAAATAAAACTGTTCAATGAAGAAAGCCAGGTGTTTAAAATAACAAGCAGCAATGCTAAAAACCAATCATAAATAAAATAAAAAATAGAATGTTATTGTTTTAATAAAAAATAAACTACAGAAAGAACGTTACAGTAGCTCTAATCCTAATTGCCTAAGAATTTTAGAAACAAAACCATTTAAGATAGCACACATCTTTAGTCTACTGTGTTTGAACTATACTGTTTTGAAGAAATACAAAATCTTCACACATAAGGAACAGCAAATAGGGAGGTAATACTAAGCTAGACCATCAAGAGGAAACATTCTGCTATTTCTCCAGAAGCACTGGAGAGAAGAGAGCCTTTGATTTCACAGGTCTGGAAGCAAAATAAAACCTGATATAAAATTTGAACTGATTTTCCAACTAGTATGTTGTTAATATTTTAAAGTTTTAGCAACTAAATGGATTTTTTTGTGGGGTTGGGAAATTGGACAGAGGGAGAAGAATACCTCTCTTGGGTTAGTAGCTGCTGTGAAATAACTGAACAAAAAGATGATTATCAACAGTAAGAACTAGAGAGCTACAGAACATGTATTTGTAAATAATCTGGGCTTGAGCATTCATGGTATGTCTTTCTACCAATATCAACTGAAATATATGTGAAAGAAATTAGAATGCTATCAAAGTATAAGACATGATCAATTTAAGTTAATTGATTTGACAAAATAAAAAAATAAAGCCCAACATTCAGGGCATTACTATTCCATCTTTATGTCTCAGTTTCATTATCTGTACAATAGATTAATACTAATACCTACGTCAAGGAGTTGCTGTGAACTAAATGAAAAACAGATTGTAAAGCATTTAGTACAATGCGTAGGACACACTAAGTGCTCAAAAATGTTTGCTGTTTGGATTACCTTTTTCAAGTCTAGGTGAAACACAATTCCTCAAAGTATCTATTTCCTTAAATTACTTCTTAGCGTTAATAACTACAACTATTCAATTATTAAATTACTGTGTCCTATTCAAATTTCCCAATGGGTAGCAAATTTATTAATGTGCTGAGAAAAAAATAAAATCAATAGTTACAACTATTTGAGAGCTAAAAGGATCTACCTAATTTTTTCCTATAAGGTGGTTTCTTTCTTCAGTATGTGAGATATTACATTGTAACACATATTTTGTATGTTGACATAAAATATAATAGACAAATGAACCCATTGACTCTGTCTTGTAAAAACTGTCTTTCAGTAGAGATTTCAATTAAATCTAAGCAACCATTGAGCCTCTAAAAAAATTCAACGTTAAACCAAAATTAGCAACTTTATAATTTGTATCATTTTCTAAATCAAAATTTCTGTTATTCATAAAATTAGAATCACTTATTTCTCCAATTCCAAGAAACCATAAAATTCCATCCTACAATATCCTTGTTTATTTGTATATATTTATTTGGAGGGATAGTGGGGTAAGCATGCATGTCTAAACATTTTTATGAATAGAGAGATTATTTTACAAAGCAACCTTTTCCTTTGTTCAAAGTGATTTTAAGATTGTAAAATGCATATGGTAAAACTTTCAAAGAAGAAAACTCAAATCACATTTAGTCATAGATTTAACAAATTGTTTTGTCCACATAATAAATGAAAACAATCATTCCAAAGTTGTTAATCAGCAACAGAAAGAAACTCCTAATGACAGTTCTGTATCTAGCAATGAAGCTCAAAACATTTCCTTTGTTTTAAAAATATTCAAATGTAAGTACCTTATACCATCTCACCTCTATAGGCATCTATTCTTTTTTTTTTTTTTTAAGATTTTATTTATTTGCCAGAGAGAGAGAGAGGGAGAGTACAAGCAGGGGGGAGTGGCAGGCAGAGGGAGAAGCAGGCTCCTTGCTGAGCAAGGAGCCCGATGTGGGACTAGATCCCAGGACCCTGAGATCATGACCTGAGCCGAAGGCAGACGCTTAACCATCTGAGCCACCCAGGCGCCCCTATAGGCATATATTCTCAAAGAAAACTCCCTAGTTATATGAAAAGATTTAAGGAAATGAGGATGACTATAGGAGTCTGTGATAAAGCAAGACTATATTATCAGAAAGTTCCTATCTTATCCAGGTATACCATTCAAGGATTTTTCTTTCCAATTAAATCCATGATGGGAGGGAAAGATTTCAGAATTTTTTTCAAAAGCTTTGTTTATAAAAAGTTCAAACAGTATTTTATATTACCTGCAATGCCAGACCTGATTGGAAACACCTGAATTCTCATACAAATTTACATTGAGCTATAAACGTGTAATTTTCCTTTCTAAATGCTAACAGAAGGACACAAGGCTTCAGGTACTTATATGGTTGGAGCCTCCATTTTAGAAATACCTTGGAAAACAATAGCACCATTATATACAAACCAGAAATAAAAATTATGACTTCTAAAGAATATCTTAAAAGATTTTTAAAGATAACAGGATCATTTTTAATTAACTTAAAAATGAACTCAATAGAATCAAAACATTTCTCTTATTTTAAATGCAGATATTTCAAATCTTGAGTTTGGACATAAAATTTGAATTCACCTCAATGAAATCAATTTTCATTGCTTCTGTTTATTATGAAAAATATGTACAGTATCCCATTAAGATCAGACTATTATCAACTTAATACAACTGTTACATATTTATACTATGTATCAATTTTTCATGGCTGTTACTAGAATTTCCAAAAATATGCATAAAATCTATCAGATCTGCTCCTCCAAAATTAGTATTAATGTTTTATGATCAGTCAGACCAAAATAGAAAAGTACATGTAACTCATTAAAAAAAAATTTTAAGTCTATTTTACTTAATCATTGATCTGTTCTGGAAGAATACAGAAAGCAACAACTTGCATATAAATTTAAATACTTTTTTGAGAAGTTATAGGTCAATGAAATTTACACTTTCTCATAAGTCACTATCTCAGGGGTGAAACAATTCCTACCATTAGGCCCACTGAGTTTCTGAAATAAGGATTGTTCAGTTTGCTTGTGCTAATGAAAATCTCATCAGGTTAAGATACATATCAAATTAGTTTTGTAATTTTTAAATCTGAAATGGTGATCATGTTTTGTTACAAAATAAGCAATTATTTCTTAATTTGCTATAAATTCCAATTTAGTAGAACTACCTCTTATGAGAAATACTTTCATTTCAGTAAGTAAAAGCACCGTTTTGTTTCATTCAATATTTAAAAGTCAAATTTTCCACACTAATGTTTAGTCTCACTCCTAACTGGGGGCAAATTATGAGGATTAGCGCACTTCTTTAAAAACATTTCTTTCCCAATGTCATTAAAATATACTTGGCACAAATTCTAACAGAAAAACATTTTATTTAAAGGAAAAATTTTAACATATAAGCTCCTCCTGTTAAGCATCCTTATCATTTAGAGACATATACTAAAATACTTATTGGCACTTGAAATAGGGTATCTTGGGGGCGCCTGAGTGGCTCAGTCAGTTAAGCATCTGCCTTCGGCTCAGGTCATGATCCTGGGGTCCTGGGATCGAGCCCGGGGTCCCAGGATCGAGCCCGGCATTGGGATCCCTGCTCAGCAGAAAGCCTGCTTCTCCCTCTCCCTCTGCCTGCCACTCTGCCTATCTGTGCTATCTCTCTGTCAAATAAATAAAATCTTAAAAAAAAAAGAAAGAAAGAAAGAAATAGGGTATCTTGGATTTACTTCAAAATAATCTGGGAGAAAAGAAACTGGGGGAGGCACAGACAAAACAAGATGGACCATGAGTTGATAATTGCCACCTGGATGATTCATCCATGGGGAGTTTGTTATTTTGTCTACTTTTATATCTTTAATTTTTGTTATTATAATAAATGAAAAACTATTAAAACCCACTAACCTACCAGCAAAGTAACTAAGTATGATAGCACATGTAAATAGTTAATGCCATTACTCCCTAAAATAATCAACTTAGTATGAATGCAAGCTTCATGGGCATAGAAACCTTGGTCTTAATTCATTGCTCTATTCCCAGCACCTGGAACAGCACTTGGCACATAGTAGGCACTACATTCATAACACACATTCTGCTTTGCTATATCAACTTTATGTTACTTTTGGCATCACATGCTTTTTATTAGAAAAGTACCACACAAACCACACGTAACTAAAAAAATCTACTACACAGACTGGCGGACTTCTGCTTTCGAAAGCCTAAGGCTCCCTCACTCTGCTTCCTCATATTTTGTGACATGCATTTCTATAATAGCACTTATTCATTTAATTCACTCACTGAATTTTCAAAGAAAATGGTTTTGCATTTCAATGGCATTGGGGAATAATGGATCAAATATGTGAAACTGGAACTGCCCCAGAAAATCAGGACATTGTTACAGAATGTAGCCAAGAATTCCTCTTCCCTCTCTGGAAATAATGACAATAAAAAAAAAGTTAAGTTCTTGCAATTCTGTCAGCCAAGAAAGTAAAACACCTCCTAGGGCAGCTCTACATAAAATCAAAACTCAGCAGATGAACACTTAAGACTTTGTATTTCATGTGTGTAATTTTCAAATTTAGAAAAAGCTGTAAAAGAAACACTGCACTTTTATGATATGTATACCTGTATAGTTAATGAAAAGCACACTTGTCCAGTTTACTTTGAGATACATCAAAAAATTAGATGGATTAAGTAGATGGATAAAGGACAGACAGCTGGATAAATACATGATACAGAAAGTTTTCATAAAATGTTAATAGTTGAGGGGCACCCTCAGTGGCTCAGTCGGTTGACTGTCTGCCTTTGGCTCAGGTCATGATCCCAGGGTCCCGGGATAGAGACCCGCATCGGGCTCCCTGTTCAGCGGGGAGTCTGCTTCTCCCTCTGCCCCTCACCCCGCTCGTGTTCTCTCTCTCTTTCTCTCACTCTCTCCCCCAAATAAATAAAGTCTTTAAAAAAAAAAATTCTCTCTTCCCCACTCATGCTCTCTCTCTTTAAATAAATCTTTTAAAAAATGTTAATAGTTGAATATAAGTAGTGAGTAAATGGGAGCAATAAGAAAAAAAGAGAAATGCAGTAAAATTGCTTTTCTGTTAGAGAACAGAATCCAGATATACAAAATAGAACATTATCTTGCTCTATCCCAGGCCCTAATGATAGCGAGTGCTCGCTTTTTAAAGGATTAACTAGTTTTATATTTAGAAAAATAATCTGCCTTTTTAAAACTAAGTTTTTATTGAAGAAATACATACAAAAAGTGTATAAGTCATAAATGACTCTTGGATTAATTTTCACAAGGTAATTACACTGTATAACTACCACCCAGATAAAAAAACTGAACATCCCTCGTATGGCAAAAGCCTTCCTGTGCTCTCTCCCAGACACTGCTCCTCTCTCCTAAAAGTAACCACTTCCCTGGTGAGTTTTGCCTATTCTGAAACTTTATACAATATGTAGGAAATACAGGATATACTCTTATATTTGGCTTCTTTCTTTCAGTCTGATGTTTGTGAGGTTCATACATGTTGCTGCTTTTGCAATGGTCCATTCAGGTCCATTCATTCTAATTGCTGTGTAAATTGCACAATTTATCTACTCTATTGTTACACATTTGCATTGTTGCCAGCTTGGAGCTGTTATGAATAATGCTGCTTGTGAGAATCTTATACAAGTCAATATGATATACCAATATGGTTTTTAAAATAACACTAGATGATCTGCTTTGTAAGCAAATATTTTTAAACGTTAAAGAAATTATATTTTTATTAACTCCAAATTCAGGAATTATAAGTTCACTGATTTATATTTCTAGTTCTAGTGTCATTTATCAGTTTTCTAACCCAAGGATTCAGCAGGTCCTTGAAATCAGATGTGAATATAAAATTACTTTTTTCACCCAAAGGCAGCAACAAATGACAATAGAATTATCTGTGGCTTTGTCACTAACAGAAATCACTGTCACTAACAGAAATCAATTATAAAATCATAGATATTTTCGTTATCACGTTATAGCTGTTGCAGTATCTCAAAATACCATTTATTCTCATCACTTTGAAAATATAGTAATGAAACTCTCACCATTAGCTCTTAATATTTAATGGTGTACCAAAGAAGTACATATTACTAGATTACAAATTTATTTTTTAATAGTTTGATAATTATATTCAAATATAAGTGGTCTCCTTTAATTTTGTGTATTTTATAGTTTTAAAAACCCTACTTTGAAAAGGGATCCATAGGCTTCACCAGACTGTTAAAAGGATCCATGGCACCAAAAAGTTTAAGAAACTTTGCTTTATTTAACTAAAATGTAGGTGTAACATACAAAGCAAAAGGATAATTTCCAAGAGTCATCAAAGGTGCATAATTGAGGGGAGGGGAGGTCTTTAAATTTCTAACCAAAATAAGGCCACGTTCACCAATAAAAGTGAGTCTTGAGGAAGGGGATGTGGGAAAAAGAAGGATTTATCAACTAAGGAAGGCTTATTGGGGGGATGAAGGGACCAATCTAATAGAATTAAATTTTTTTCTTAAAAAGGAGAGGAATGAAGTTATGCAAGGTCTGGGCAGGTTCTGTGCTCCCAGAAGAAAGGCATCTAGGCTCCTCCCCGTATAGGAGGAACCAAGTAGCCAGAGAATTTAGGAAAGTCAGATTTACCTTTGGGAATTTAGAGACAGCTGAGTAACTCTACTATGATTTTAAATGCACTTGTGGTATAAAATGTATCTATTTGCTTCCTGCTGATGAAATTATTTTATAAAGAAGCCTCTGTTTCACATTTACACACAAATGATATAAAAATGAAAATGTGTGGGTTTAGATTTTACTAAAATATCCTCATCCACTGAGAACTTCCATCACCTGTCATTTTACCTCAACTCCTGTCATCATCAGCAACTTCAGTGTTCATCTACGATCTGCATTTCCTAACTCTGCATAAGTCACCTGATAAACTTTTACACAACGCTGATGTTTAGATCTTAGCTGCAAAGATTAGGACTTAATTATCTGGATGGGGCCCAGACATTCGTATTTAAGAGCTCTCTGGGTGACTCCAATGTACAGTGAGGACTGAAAGCCTCTAATCTAAATCCCTGATCCAAAATCTAGCCTCCAAGTTTTCCTGATCTCAACTCCAATAACATTCACCCACCCTCTGTCCCTACCATCATCCACTGGACTTTAATCACCCAGAACTGTCCTCTCCTGGAAACTCTACACTTCAAAATATCAATTGCCTATCTTTCTACCACACTCTGGTCTTCAGCCTCACTGAGCCTTGCTCACTTCTTTCAACCCACTGTCCCTCCCACAGCCTTACCTCCTTTCTGAATCAGCCTGTAACACATAATATATTACCTCAGTAATTCTCTGAGTCAGAACCTTCAATATCCTTATCTTCCTGAGTCCACCACTCATCATGCAATCTTAAATCAATACAACAACTTGCTTTCTCCACTCCTAAACTGGGCTACTTAGGTAATAAAGCACACATTCCTGCAGACTGGTGCCCCTATAATACTACAGTGCACAAGCCCACTGCCCCTCAGTCAGTCTTTTTAAACATCTCTAGTGAGGAGATACCAACAATGGCTACTCCCAATTCAAGGCTGGCCTTAAGTCGCCCTCTACCACCTGTACTTTCAGGGGATGATCTTGCTACCCCTTCAGAGAAAACAAAGGCTATTAGGTATGAACTTTCTCAAATCCATTCTCACACAATGACCTCGAGATCTGAAGGGCCCTTCTTATGTCTTTAGGACAACTAATTATTCCCATCTTAAAATTCACTCCTCCCCAGCTGCCTCCAATCTTAACTCTGAGCCAACTTCCACTGCAGTGTGTTCTATGACAGAACACAGCATGCATAAATAATGCAGCATGGTGTAATAAATGGTGTAATGTAACTTTTTCCATGATTTGATCATGAATATTTCCCACTGTTGTCTGAAATTACATTTCTGTATATAAATCCCTGCCTACATTTTATGGCTTCTACAACATTCTACCGACTTCTATAAATGTTGTACCATTCAACACTCAGAAGTGTTTTGAAGATTAAGAAGTTTATATATAAAACCCCCCACTTACAGTAAGCAGGAACTAGTTAAATATGTAATTATAGTAAGTTACCACTTAAAAGTCATCCCCTCTCTAAATGTATCTTATTTTATAATTTGGAGTCATGTGTTACATTAAGGGAAAAAACCTAATTAGAAAAGGGAAAAAAAAAAAAAGGCAATTCCCCAAAATTGAAAACAAACTAAAACAAATCCAACTATATATCCAGTTGGTGGCATAACCACACAGAAAATTCTTTTAAGTATCCTTGAAATACAAATTCCTACAGGATATATCATTAGAAAGGTAGGGGTCCTAAGAATTTTTTTCCTAAAGTCATCCCTTTTTCCATCCCTGCATTACTCCCACATCATGTTTATCTGTATCACTTTGTTTTGTTTTTCTAGGTAAACTATAATTTTATCAAATTGAATTTAACTCAAAGTTTAATTAGAAACTACAGTCTATAATAAATATAGATAAATAATCTATAAATAAAACCTGGAAAGAAATGACCTATAGTAATAATTAAGTCTACCCATTCTGAAATATGGTAGGCCTCTTTCGCCTCTTTCTTTCCTTTTTTTTTTTTTTTCTGATTGTCAAATGATCCTTTATTGAAATATTTCCTTTGTAGTTCTTAACTAGCTGGACATTCCACTGCACCACTATTGATGTCATCTATGATGTCATGAGGATGGCAGCCAACAACATTGCAGCCCACAGATTGGGCAGTCCCCAGGATCTCCTTAATGGTTCCAGAGAATTCTCTGGCTAAAGATCAGTGATGCATCTATCAAGCAATGTTGACAATATCATCATAAGTGATATTTCTACTGTGCTTAAAGTTTTTCTGCTTCTTTCAGTCTCTTGGCGGTTCCTTGAGGGCTTTGACAATCAGAGCAGAGGCAGAAAATACCACTTCAATCTGGGCCTGTCTTTCTGAATGGTCAGTTTCACTGTAATCCTCAGATCCTTCCAATCATCAGTTGCTTCGGTGAGGTCATCACCAACCTCTATTGGAGAAAGACTCAGGAGGCCAATCTTGGGGTCCAGGGCAGACATGGCACCAACTTCCCTATCAGTGCACCCCAGGTATATGACTTGGATCTTGTTGGGGTTGGGATCTCGAACTTAGGCAGCATGGTGGAGGCAGCTGGTGTCAGGATGAACCCGAATGTGGGACTACCAAGAGAGTTGCACCTTCGCCTCCTCTAAGCCAAAAACCAAAAAACCCATCTTTTATCATTTTAGATCAACCCCAGCCTAAGCTGTAACCCAGGCCAAAAGACAATGCTGAAAGTATATTATCCATCTAAGTGGGTTGTAGGACTTACTCAGAATACAGAAGTAAAAAAAAAAAAACAACATATAAATAAATATTTGTGCCCTTTGATGGTGTATGATGAATCTATAATATATCCACATAGTATCACCACAACCCAAATCCCCTGGTGCTTAGAAGGCGCCTGTGTAAAAGTTTAAGATTGACAGCTTCTTGACCCTCCCCAAACTTTCCCTTGGGTCTCTGCAGAGGATTTTGGGGAGAAAGTGCATATATTCACTCAATAAACATTGAACTCCTACTATGTGCCACATACTAGATGGTGCTGGGAATATAATAATATGCAAAATAGCAAGCTCCTTGAGAAAAGCCCTAATTAAAAATTTCCAATTCCCAAAGCAACAGAGAGACAAGTAAGTAGGACAGTATACTAAAAGCTGCCTGTCTGCCCCTGATCTGCCCCTACTTCATAATTTCACATATCCAATTTGCAAACATTTTTAGGAATACAGAAAAATAGGTGACAGCCAATAGTAGGAGCAGGTGCTTAAATACTCCTTCATTAACTGACAGTCCACCTTTATAAAGCCTCAAATTTTCTTCACATATTCAATATAAAAATCCTCCATTTTAGAAATTTAAATAAGAAATATGAAATATAGATTATCTACATAAATGTGGTCTTTTATTTTCAAACTTTTAATTTTTAAAATATAAGCTTAATCTGTCTATATTTCAACTTAGACTGGTCAATTTTTGGCACTTAAAAGATTTTGCTAGGCCTAGCTTTGATGTACCAAATTCACTTAGATACTAGGTTTTGAATTATTCTACATCAGTAGCAACTTACACTGGGGTGATTTCGAGGAGGTACTCGTTCTCTTGGAAGTCTTTCATAGTCATATCGTCCTTCAGACCACATTTCATCTCTTCTGTAAGCCACTAAACAAAAAGAAACCAAAGAATTATGGTTTTTATGTTATTAGAAACAATAGAGAAGATTTTTAAAAGAGTAGTTACATTTTTTTTAAGTATCTCTGGAAAATATTTGTTGGAATGTAAGTGACCAAAAGGAAAAAAAGAACGATTAAGGCAATTCTTCTTCCAAACAATTCGGAAATGTTCTTTCTAAAAAAATGTAATAGAAAGCCCCATGCTCCATTTCAAAGTCTATTTAAAGCTTCAAAGAGCTTGTTCCCAACAACTGTGATAAAAAGATCCATAAGACCACAAATATCTTTTCATTCTTATACTAAAAATTAGAAAAGATTCATTTTCATGAATAATTTACAATGCTGATCAGCAATGCTGCTCCTATTTCCTGGTGGATGGTTTCTATAACACCAGTTTCTAGTTTTGCTGCATTCCTAGAGCTTTATCTCTTCTATGTGTTCAATGAAATGGTTTTAACTGAGAAGTGTTAAATAAACAATCCTATAAAAACACTCTCAACAAACCCTGAAATAAATCACTCTCGATTTTGCTTTTAATGCTATAAATTTATTTTAATGCAAAAGCACTCTCGTAAAATTTGAAATTAAAATAAAAGTTATGTCAGCATTTTTCATGTTTGGGATACAGAGAGAAGCTCCTCCTTTGAGAGCTGATGTGTTCTGGATAGAGGGCTAATGCAGTTCACTATAGAGTCCAGATGAAAACAATATGTGAACAGGCAAAAGACAAGGTAAGCAAGACAAACAAGAGATGATGAGCAGAGGGTGCAGGAAATAGCCTGAAGGTCATTTATATAAAGTGGCAACACAATGGATCAGGGGTTGGCAAACTTTTTTATAAAGGACCAGACTAATATTTTCGGCCTTGCAGGTCATAGGTCTCTGTCACAACTACTCAATTCTACTGTTATAATATGAAAGCAGCCATAAGCAATACATATAAATGTAGGGGTGTGGCCGTGTTCCCAAAAAAAATTGTATTTACAAAAACAGGCAGGCACTCCACAGGCAGCAGCTCAACAACCACCAGAGTAGATGAGACATGGTTAACAGAACAGAACCAGGAGAAAGTGAAGCAGGTTCTGACCCAAGAACTATGAACCATCCTGATACACAGAAGGATAATCACAAGTGAGAAGTGAAAAATGGGACAAGTACTAAGTCAGGACCTTTGTAGTACATAGAAAATAGGGCAACAAGTCGAGACACATAGTCTGCAGATTTGTGGAAAAGGAAAATTTCTCAGAGAAGATACATGTCAAAAGATTTTTGGTGGCTCTTTATAATGTAATAGCACTAAGAGCGGCGGGGGGCGGTGGGGAGATGACATTCCATTTTGGCAGTATAGCATTCTAATGGTTTAGGCTAAGAAAAAAAGCAAAGGCTGGAAGATGAGGGCAATATTTTTTGACACTATCCACAATACAATCTTAATTTTCTCTGTAAAAACAGACCTACAATATTTTCTAATAGAAACAGACGCAATAAAATGAACTAACTCAAAGATGCCTAGAAAAATCTTAAGTTACAAATTAGCTTTTAACATACATAAATCAACCTAAATTCCAATCCATAATCAGACATCATCAAGAATGTTATTTCAGGGGCACCTGGGTGGCTCATTCGGTTAAGCACCTGCCTTCAGCTCAGGTCATGATCTCAGGGTCCTCTCCCTCTGCCCCTCTGCCCTTCTCCTACTCTGCACGCTCTCGCTCTCTAAGTAAAATCTTTAAGAAAAAAAAAAAAAAGAGAGAGAGAGAGAGAGAGAGAATGTTATTTCAAAGTAACCAGTCTTTTAGGTACAAGAATTGATGGAAGCTTGAAAGAAAAAAAAGAAATTATCAGAATTACTCTCCTATACCACTTTTACTGAACCCACCAAACCTGTGACTTGTTTATCCTACTTGAGGATAAACCAACTGCAATCAAATCACAGAAAAAAAAAAAAGAACCCAAAATAAAAATGGACAAATGATATGAAGACAGTTCACAAAAAAAGGAAATACAATGACTCAATCTTTTGAAAAGATGCTCAACTTTCTTCAAAATAAGGAAGATGAAAACTAAAACTATAATGGGGTACTCATTTTCACCCAAAGCTCTGCAAAAATCAAACTGCTCTGATGAAGAGTAAGAAAAGTAATACTCTCATATATTAATGAAATGAGTATAATTTGGTACAGACTGGGAAAAAGCATTACACATATGCTTTGGCCTGGAAATTCTACTTCTCTGTATACTTGAACAGGTACATAGGAAAGACTGAAAGCAACCTAAAATGTTGGTCAGGAGGATACAGATTAAATAAAATGCTGTGCATTCAAATAAAGGAATATTACGCAAGCCATTTCAAAGAAAAGTAACCTCATATATAATATTGAAGGAATGCCAAGATACACTGATTTTAAAAAAACAACAAAGGGTAGATTAATATATTGAATATGCTCCCACTTTGGGAAAATAAAAAGATAGGGTATGAATACATATCCATATGCACAGACTACTTCCGGGAGTATAAGCAGGAGAAATGTAACAGTGCCTCCCACTGGGTGCCTGGGTATAGGAAGGTGAATATTTTCACTGCATAATGTTCTATACCTCCTATTATCTATAACAAAAATAAGTAACTATATTTAAAGGTCCTGGAAATCACTCAATAAGCATAATGTGTCAGGGTGCCTGGCTGCCTCAGTGGGAGGAGCATGTGACCCTTGATCTCAGGGTTTTGAGTTTGAGCCCCATGTGGGGTGTAGAGATTACTTAAATAAGTAAAACTTAAAAAAAATAAGCATAACGTCTCAAGTGATGGCAAAAATTATGAATATAAATTAATGAGCTAAAGGAAAACAAGTAAAAATAAGACTTTGTATTTAAGAAAAACTACAAGAGTTCTAAGGAAATACTATATAGTTTCTTAACTAGATATAACGCTACAATATTAAAATTACTGGCTTCCCACAAAAAAAAAAATGTAAGAATAACTACTAAACTACTTACTTGAGTCCTTTCAGGAATCAAATTTAAAGTTTTCAACAATCTCCTGTAGGAGGGGGGGAAAAATACAGACATAAGGATTTGTGTCTGTATAAACCAACCAATGGAGAAAAATAACCCTTCATTATTTGTATAAATAAAACTCAAAATAAAAAAAATTATGACCATTAATAAGCCAAACTCCCTTCAAACACATCTTTAAAACAGAAGATATTCTTTTGACCACCAGAGGCCACCCAAGTTTCATAAGAACAACGGAATTATATTAAAGAATTCTAGTCCTAATTTTGCCAGTTGAGAGCTGGGCAGGGCATCTCTCTTAGCCTTATCTCTGAAAGAAGTGCATTAGATGTTTAAAGTAATTTTTACCTAGAATATTAAGATTAAAATATCTCACATATTGAAAAAATTCTAGCATCCTTAGTCTGGAAATCCTTACAATTTTATATTGGCAATAAATGGTCCCATGTTCAAGTCATCTCAAAATCAAGGCAAGAATCATCAACTCATCAAAGATTATTAAACTAACTAGGTAAAAATTTGATGGAGAACTTTTTTTTTCCGATTTTTTTTTTTAGTATAGTTGACACCCAACATTACATTAGTTTCAGGTGTATGACAGAGTAAATATACATTATGCTATCTATACTTACAAGTGTAGCTACCTTCTGTCACCATACATCACTGTTAGAACAATCATTGACTATATTCTCTATGCTGTGCTTTTTACTCCTGTGACTTTATTCCAGAACTCGAAGCCTGTATCTCCCACAACAGAGAACTTTTTAAAACTTTCTCCCAAGGGGCGCCTGGGTGGCTCAGTTAGTTAAGCGTCTGCCTTCAGCTCAGGTCATGATCCCAGGGTCCCAGATCCAGCTAAACAACCAGCTCCCTGCTCAGCAGGGAGTCTGCTTCTCCCTCTGCCCTCCCCCCGCTCGTGCACGCATGTTCTTTGTCAAATAAATAAAATTTTTAAATAAATAACAACTTTAAAAAATTACTATATATTTTCAGAATAAAGAATATAAAAATAGAAGACAATAAAAGACTAAAAATATATACGCAGTAGTGGTATTGCTCAGTCATAGGGCACTCTTTTTTTTCTTGATTATTCTTTTCACTTAATCCACGTTTTGATTTAAATTCAAGTTAGTTAACATACAGTATAATGTTGGTTTCAGTGTAGAATTTTGTGATTCATCACTTACTTATGGTACCTGGTGCTCATCACAGCAAGTTCCCTCCTTAATACCCATCACCCATTTAGCCCATCCCCCTGCCCATAAAAAAAAAACAAGAAAAATACTGATATTTTAGTAAGACTAAACAGGGCTTGCTGGAGCAAAATAATTAGCATCCACCAGGATAAAACACCACCCCCCCTCCCCGCAAAAAAAAAAAAAAAAAAACCCACACAGGGGCGCCTCGGTGGCTCAGTCGTCAAGCGGCTGCCTTCGGCTCTGGTCGTGATCCCAGGATCCTGGGATCGGGCCGCATGGGGCTTCCTGCTCAGCGGGAAGCCTGCTTCTCCCTTTCACACTCCCCCTGCTTGTGTTCCCTCTCTCGCTGTGTCTCTGTCAAATAAACAAATAAAATCTTAAAAAAAAAAAAAAAAACCCGCACTAGTGAGGCCCATGTCAAATTATGAAACATCCTTCATCCTTAAGAAATCTATATAATTAGGTAAAGAGGAGTATAAATATTCCCTATGCAACCTTGTACTGTTAGTAAAACAAAACAGAAGACACAGTTTGATGATTACATACAAAAGAAAAGAAAGAATATTGGACTATAAAGAAGGCAAGTCTTAAGCTGGATCTTGAATTAAAACAACAGAAAGGGGAAAAGATAAGCTATTCAGCAATCTTCTGATTAGTAGCACATATTGTTTATGACATTACCCAGATTTAGGAAATTGACCCATCCCACAACTAGAAGCCAATCAGCTAAATTTAAGCAAAGATACTCTCTCACTGAAGTGATCATGTTACTGTGTAATCACTAATCTCCCATAGTGGAGTCCAGAAGTACTCCAGAAGTACTTCATATCCTGATCCAACAGGATATGAAAACTGAAGAATAGAACTGAAAAATGGAAGGACCCTCTACATCACAACTAGGCAGAGAACAGGATTAAGAATTCAGTATAGAGAATGTAAGCTTCATTTAGAAGTTTGCTAATTCTCTCATGCCATATTCATTAGAGAATATGTTTAATATACCACCATGGTATATCAAATCCAGAAAGAAGTAAGCCTTCTTTTGAGCACCCCAGAGAGCCAACCATTATTAGGTTGACTTACTTGAGGACTAAGAGAATACGGAGGACTGGAATTCTCAGTGAGAGTAGCCTAGAAATTGAGAAAACAGAAACTCACAGGCAATATCCTCCTGTCAAACCATTCACACTTTGAATCCACAGGCAAGGCAATAGGTAGATGTATTTTTCACCTTATCCAAACTGGTTATAGTAGCAGCTTAGACTATAGAATAACTGTGCACACTGCTCTTTTCAGCTTCCAGTATTAAGTACACTCAGAATTTAAAAAACAACAACAACAACAACAACAAAAAACCAGGGCGCCTGGGTGGCTCAGTCAGTTAAGAAGCATCTGCCTTCTGCTCAGGTCATGATCCCAGGATCCTGGGGTGGAGCCCCATATCGCATCAGGCTCCCTGCTCAGCAGTGAGTCTGCTTCTCCCTCTGCCCCTCCTCCCGCTCGTGCTCTCTCTCAATAAATAAATAAAATCTTAAAAAAAAAAAACAATAAAATAGCTTTCCCTCCTCTCCAAATCCACTCCTTTCACTCTATTTTCATCAGTAACTATTTTGATAGTGAACTATGGCTAGTGAACAGAAAAGTCACATATGACCTTATACTCTAGATGAGCATTAGGCATTTGCACTGGCAATTCCCCACCTAGAATGTTTTTCTCCAGCAATCTGCATGGCTAACTTCTTCTTCCTTCATTATTATCTTCTTAATGTCATTTATCTAATCCCCCTAAAGCTTCCTATTCTTTTCATAGCACTAATCATCTAAGATACTATATAACTTATTTTTGATGCATATTATTGGTCCCTTGCTACTAAGAATATGAACTACATGAAAACAGGGATCTCTATGTTCTTCATTAATAATAAGCACCTAGAACAACTTGCACAACGTATTTGCTCAGTGTTCATGGAGTTAATTTAATAATGCTGGTAATACGCCTCCTCTAGATAAATGATTCCCACATCTCCACTTCCATCCTGACTCTGTTCAAGAGAATGTATCACAAACATCTGCAACCCAACATGCCAAAAGTTCTTCACACTTCTCAGAAACCTGCTTCATCTTCTGTCTTCCCCATTTTAGGCAATGACAACACCATGTACCCAACAGCCCAAATCAGAAACCTGAATCATCCAAGACTCGAAACTTTTCATATCTAACTATTCATTAAATCCAGTTATTTCTATTGCCTCATTATATAAATATCAGATGCTCCTCGTCTAGCTATTGGACTCCCCAGCAGTAAAACACTTGTCTCCCTGCTTCTCCCTCACCTTATAAATTGTAGCCAGAAAGTTCATTCTGATAAGACACCTGATTTAAAAATCTCTCAGTAATTCCCCATATACTGAAGAATGAAGATTCAACCCTAACCTTAAAAAAAGGCTTATTTATGACCTTGCTTTTGCCTTTCCAGCTTCACCCCCACCACTTCCCCAACAGCTTAGCACACTTTTCCTCTGTCCCTCGCCCTGCTCATGCTCTCTCTCAAATAAATAAAATCTAAAAAAAAAATCTTAAACTCATCTCAGTATGAGATCCACTGACCTTAAAGCAAGGTAAACATATTCCAGACATCTTAAATTGAAGCAAGAAGCTTTTAAGGACTGACTTCAACCCAGAAACTAGATATTACTAATATTTATTGGAAAATGTTTAAAATTCCAGACAACTAAATTAAAAATGAATTTTAGAACATAATTAGTGAAGGTCTATGAAAAAAAAACGAACACTGATGTCAATTAACATGGTCAAAATAGAGCAAAATATCTACTAAGATTAATCCCTGTCCCGTGCTGAGGGAGATAAATGTAGGAAATGATAGTTAAGAAAGCCAAGAAAATTTAAATAGAGTCTTGAGAGATTGCTTAAATGTGGATGAATGATAGTGGAATCCAAAAAAAAAAGGTAAAAGAATTATGGAAGATGTGTCTGAGAAAGATGGAACTGATCAGAACGGAAGATGTGCATTGCAAAGGAACGGAAAGTAAGCCTGCATAGGAATTCAACAAGCTTTCCTTTCCTCCCCTTTAGTAGATATTACCTCTCCTATTTCAGATAAAGCACAGAGGCTCCGAAAAGCTCAATCCCAGAGCCAAAGCCTGGAATCATTCAGGTCTGCATGACTTTAAATCCCACGCCCTTTTCATCATATCACATTGCTTCACAAAGGTAACAGGCAAAGACAGAACACATTCAAGTGCATTAAACGCTAATACAAAGTAAGCAGCTAGAGGAGAAGCTCACTGCAGGCTTTTAAGTCTAGAAATAAGGTGCAGGGGAAAATGTCATTCCAGAAGATTAACCTGACAGTATACAAGACAGATTAAAGGAGGGGGCGCCTGGATGGCTCAGTCGGTTAAGCGTCTGCCTTCTGCTCAGGTCATGATCCCAGAGTCCGGGGATCGAGCCCCGCGTCTGGCTCCCTGCTCCGCGGGAAGCCTGCTTCTCCCTCTGCCTGCTTGTGCACTCTCTTGTTCTCTCTGTCTGACAAGTAAATAAAGTATTTCTTAAAAAAAAAAAAAAAAAAAAAGACATTAAAGGAGAATAAGGCTTAAGGAAAGGAGACTACTGATTACTAACTTAAAGTACTGCATTCTCTGCTAGTTTCACAAATTACTTGATTTTTCGTGCTTTAAGGATACCTCTTATATAAGCCCCACTATACTGTATTAAATACTTAGGAGATTCTTGATTGTTCAATGTAAGTGATCAAGTAATTGAAATTATAAAAATACCAGATGTTTGCCTATATATGTTTACAAATCTAAATCTTACTTCCATCTGGATAAAGCTTACAATCTTAACTGCTCAACCTCCTTCCAGTCTCAGCTCTCCTCTCCATTCTACCTTTAAAAAAGGATACTCAGTTAACTTTGCTAATACATCATCCATATCTGAAGTTTCCCTTATCAAGAATCTAAATTGACATCAATTAACTGTAACAAATCCAAACTCCTCTGCCCTCTCTCATCTCACCTAAACTCCTGTTCTCTCCAAAAAGATCATGCCTGCCAGCCTCCTCACTGTGCCACAAAGTAACACACTCACCACCCTGGAGTTGTTTGATATATTTCTCAAACTACAGTACCTCTTTCCATTCTCTCATTCAACTTCGAACCATCCGTGAAGACCAAGCTCAAAATCTAGTATTCTCCACAAAGCCCAATTCTAAGCCCTACCACACTAAAATGGATTCCAAACTGGTAACTGATAGGCTGCATGTGACATGTGTTTGGCCCAGGGTTTCTTTGGTTTTGTTTTGTTTGTAATAAAACGTTATTCCATTGACAACACTTAAAAACTGGGAGGTATCACTTTCCAAAACCATATTTCCAACTATTATTGAAAAACCTACATGCTCTGGCAACACTGGAATCATATTCTCACAAAGCCACAATCAGCTGAAGCTAAGTAGCAGCTGATCCCTTTCCAAAGGTTCTTAACATCTTAAAGTCAGATGACATGTCAACTGCCCAACTTCTGAGACTGTATCTGCAGCAGTTTCAATCAAAGAAATACCTGACTGCCTATGGGCACTGGAATTACAAAAATAAACAAGAAAATAACAGTCCCTCCCCCACAGCCTAGCTCAGTAGAGAAAGCAAAGAGACAAGCAATTAATTAGCACACATGTGGTAAGTGCTATGATGAGGAAAGTAGACGGCACTTAGCATATGGCAAGGGTATCTAACTCTCTCCGGGGAAAGTTACAAAATATCCCTCAGAGAAAGTCATAGGGAAAGTGAAACCCTTAGCAGGTGTAGGGATTATCCACAAAGAGGCAGAAGAAAGGTCAGAGAAATCAAATGCCACAAGAGAGAAAAGAAAACTCTACAAAGACCCTGGAGGTGGGGGGGAGGAAAAATATTCTGAGGAAGTGAAATCAGTTCAATACAGGCAGAGCCATCAACTTAACCTCAAATGCAGGTGTCAGAGAAAGGACTCAACTGAAAGGGCAGGAGGCAAAAAGCCAAGTGCTGGTTATGGTCAGGAGATGAGAGTTTCCATCAAGCGGAAGAACATGTAAGAGTTTGTTAGCAGGGAATAGAGGTTTCAGCGAGCTCAGCTGTTGTGTTGAGGGGTGAAATGGGTAAGAAAAGGAGGGAAAAGCAGTGATAGCCTAAATCAAGGGAGAGGAAGTACAAAGCAGCATGGGGATGAGGGTGTAGCATAGAAGACCAAAGGGGCTTACATCTTCGGCGGTAACCAAAAATAACGGGGATGTGAAGCATGGTAGCTTTGGCTGGCCACAAGTTTGCCAAGAGAATTAGTCCCAGCGGTCCCCTGGTGGATGTGGAGGCATTCGGGCTGCGCCCTGGATGCACTTCCTTCTCTCTAGAAGACACCGGCTTCAATCTGGATTGATTGCGTGCAGACTCCAGGAGAGGCTCTGGATTCCAGGCTGCTGACACGCAGGCTCCCAAGGAATGGTTAGAGGCTTGGTGTGTGTGTGCTGGTGGGTAGAAGTATAAACTACCCTGTATTAGTTTCTGATTTTTCTGTAGGAATGATGGGCCCGTTCACCTCCTCTTAAGAGAATAAGCAGTGTGTGCCCATTATAGATTTACAGGACGGAAAAAGGCACCAAGTAGTCCAACATTTGTCCATACCAACTCAAGATGAGTTATTCTGTGAATCCGAGTTGACCTTGTCTCAACTAGACTCAGATATCCGCCAGGAAAAGGCCTGTTTTACACTTTTTTTGTAGCTCTCAAAGTGCCTAATACTGAACTGGTACACCGAACACATTCTTTAAATTTACCGACTTCCTAACTTATCTTGGGTCATTGAAGTTACCTAGTTCAGTCTTCTTTCTGCATAATAAAGCGCTAAAGAGAAGCAAACCTGTGTCTCAGACTCAACAGTTTCCTTTATTCCAAACTCCACTGCGTCTCTACACCCTCCACCGCAAGGGCAGAATTACTGCACGAATCAAATGCAACGGGAGACTCCAAGTCCCGCCACGGAAAACACCGGCCCTGCCACCCGCCCGCTCGACTCGGGCGTAGCAGCCCCCGAGCCCGGCCCTGTCCACCTCGTGGAAACGTAAAACGCGCTCACCGACTCTGGGCCGCCGGGAGACCCCGTAAATGTAGTCGTCGGCTCGTCGCCCCTCTCCTAAGCAGGCACTTCCGGCGCGCTCAAAGACGTCAGCAAAAGCGCCCGCCTCCGGAGCCTGGGTCTAGCTACAGCCAGGAAGAGGCGTTGCTGTCGCTGCCTTCTAGTCTCGGCGCTTGACCCCTCCCAGGACCCGTGATGCCAAGGCCCCAGCGGGGGACGAGGAAGAGTCCGGGTTGAGCCCCAGCTGAGTCGAGGGCTCGCGCTCTAGTCTCCCAGGCCCGCCCTACCTAAAGGTAAACGCTTCCTCAGCTGCGGCCTTTCTCCCAGCGAGCCCCTCCCCAGACCCGGCCGCGAAAACGATTTGCCCCTCTCCCCCGTTACCCTTTTTATTCCGGGCCATTTACCGTTGCCCGCCCTCGCAGTTTTCCCCAGAACGGTAACGCATAGTTTCAAATGGGAAACTTTTAAGATGTGGAGTTCCTGAACTTGTCTAATAAATTCCAAGAAACATCTCAAGCATCAAGCAGTTTTCCTATTACTCCGCGAATTGGCATGTCCTACGGTCAATATTTTGCCATTTGTGATGGTCCCTCCCCCCCATCTCAAATACACACCACACAAGCTTTTTAAATCGAAATTTGAACCTTGTTGAGTACGATATAATTTTCACGGATAATCTGCTTTGTAAAATACGCTATAAAAATTAACTACAAATTACATTTGTAAGTTAAAAATACATATATAAGTCAGTATCTTTCAAGGCACGGGAACTTATTCGTATAGTAAAATATACCATTTCATTATTTACCAGTAATATGCAAAATTAGTGATTTGAAAGAACTTTGTATCATCAAAATGTGAGGCTAAAATTTTCTCTTAACACTACTGCAAAGAAAAATACTAAGACAACCAAAAAAGTACCCCAAACCAAAGCAGTAGTGAAAATGAGCGGCTACAGTTCTTTCTGAGCTAGCAGGCTGTTTATGATGTGGTAGGCAAGGTATTAAGCCTTTTCAAAAGCACTTTTTTGCCCTTAGCTTGAGGGAAGGTTAAGTGAAGCCTCAGAATTTTTTATTTATGTTTAAAACTCATTCTGCCTTCATACCATAATCCAGCACTATAATGGTTAAAGACTCTACTTGAAAGAAAGACCAGAAAGCTCCTTTTCAGTAATATCTGGGGAAAAGAAATTCCTGAATTCACCCAGCTGGAGTAATTGTTAATCCTAAAAAGTGAGGAAGGTGTATTAAATGTGGCATAATTAAATCAATGATTGTATACATTGGTTCTGCTTAGAATGAAGAATACCTGGTTTAGATTGCTTCTGGGTTTGTTTTCCGTTATAGAGATGAGTGGTGGATTGGCCCCAAGTAAAAGCACAGTGTATGTATCCAACTTGCCCTTTTCCCTGACCAACAATGACTTATACCGGGTAAGTAACTTTTAGTACAATTGTCCACTGAACTCTCTACCTGAGGTACAGATGTAGCTTAAGCACACAGTTCTCTTTGGCAAAATTCTTAATAACTACATTACAATGCACTTGAACCATCAATAGCAAAGACCTCTGTTGCAAACATAAGTAAAACAATTGACAATTTTGTAATTTCCCAAAGAGAGTTTACAGTGCTTTCATAGAGAATAACAGGTTCTTTATAAACACAGAAGACACAGCTAGCATAATGAAGTGGGAGCAACTTGTGATAGGCTGGTTTTTCCTGCTTGCTTACTTGGTTTTTTTAAACTGATAGGGTGGAGGTTTTGGAGGAAAGGGCTGATGAAAGTAAACAGATCCCTTTACTAACCCTCAAATTCTAAAAGGATATTTTAGTTTATATATATGGCAGAAACCTAACAGTTTAATGTTGTTTTTCAGTTCAGGATGGGGTTGGGGCAGAATCCAACATCTTCTTTCACCTCTTCACCTTACAGAGAATAAAATTTCCTGCTGTCCCTGTCCTGCAGATGAGTGGTTAAGAGGAACTGGAAGGAATGACATGAATCCTTTCTTCCAAGTGTGCCCTCTTCTCTCTGCTTCTTTGGGTGGATGTTAAGTACAGAGATGCTGCATAGGTGATACATAGTATTTGATTAATTACTTAACTGAGATAGCCTGAGTCTCAAATAACAAAGGAGAAAATGCACTTTAGCTTATTTCCTTGTATCAAAATAGAGATATGTTTGTATTTATTGAACACTTACCATATGCTGAGCACTCTTATAGGTACTAAGAATACATCAATGAACACAAAGATGAAAATCTATCTTGGCACTCATAGCAAGATAAAACAATGTGAAATATAAAAAAGTCAAATGATATTATTCTTTGGATACTAAATTAATGCTAGATGTCAGGTGCTAAGGAGAAAAAATAAAGGAGGTTATTAAATGTCAGGTTGGGATGGGGCGCCTGGGTGGCTGAGTCGTTAAGCATCTGTCTTCAGCTCAGGTCATGATCCCGGGGTTCTGGGATCAAGCCTCACATTGGGCTCCCTGCTCCACGGGAAGCCTGCTTCTCCCTCTCCCACTCCCCCTGCTTGTGTTCCCTCTCTCGCTGTGTCTCTCTCTGTCAAATAAATAAATAAAATCTTAAAAAAAAAAAAAAAGTCAGGTTGGGAATGGAGGTAACGTTTTACATGAGCTGTCTAAAGCCCTTATTGAGAAAGTAACTTTTGAATAAAGACCTAAAGGAAGTAAGAGACAGCTGTGTAGATGTCTGGGGGAAAAGCATGTCAGGCACAGAGTAAATCAAGTGGAGAGGGAGGAAGGGCAGTCAGAGGAAGGTAAGCCTATGCAGGGATGCCAGGTAGGGCCTACATAGATAATGGTAAGGACTCTGAGTGAAATGAGAAGCCATTAGAAAGTGTTACACAGAAGACTGTTTTGGTCTTCAAGATTCAGTGTTTCTAACACTGCAATCCAGTTATACTACATTCCAGCATTACACAACTTAATCATAAAACTCTATTATTAATTGTGTATATTAATATTTCTGAAAGATCTTTCTAAGACATAATAAATAGGAACTATTAGCATATATGTAGTGGCTGAAACAAATAGATGAGATTGCTTAGGTTGAAGATGTAGAAGTAAATGGGAAGATAGGGCCAAGTGTAAAGAACCACCAACATAGTAAGAGTGGGCAGAAGGAGGGAGACTGATGGGAATGGATTTTTATTACAGAAGCTTTTTTGTTTTATAAGCAGTCTAAGGATCCGTCTTCTGAAACAGTTATTGCTTAATGGGGTTAGCTAGGAATAATGATATTCCACAACATTGATATTTGAAGCACATGATTTCTCTGGGGCTATGGTGGGGTTGATAATTGCCATGGATATACCACAAAAACACAGCAGCTGTGCAATGTGTATGCCTTCAATCTACCACACATAAAGAGTGGGGTTTTTTCTCTGTTTGCACTCTTTTGTTAGAAATTTAGAAATTGGGGCAGATACCTGTGACTCCAATAACAAAAATATGAATATTATTCTAGTCACTAAAAAACATGTATCTTCTAGGGCCTACTTTATAGAATAAAGGCTAAAATTTTTCACAAGCTTTAACAAAGAACGTGGTCAGTTAATACAACCTGAAAATCTAATGTTTCTTATGATTTTAAATTATATTGTAAATTATTATGTGGTCTTTTGTTTCAGATATTTTCCAAGTATGGCAAAGTTGTAAAGTAAGTATTCACTTCAAATTTTGAAACCTCATTTAAAAGTTTATCTGAATTTACTTTTCCATTTTTTAAGATTTATTATTTTTTAATAAAATAGATATTTGATATAACAAAGAAAAAATGCTACTGTTTTTATATATATTTCGTTCATTTTTCTGAGTATATAAGCATTGTATAGACAATTTTTTTTAAAGACTTAATTCTATACATGCAATTTTGTTGTCTTTTTTTAAAACTTGACATTATACTATAAACATCTTACCATGTACTTGAAAGATACACCCTTGTAGCTAATGATCTCATGATATTCCTTTATATATCATAATTTATTTAAACAACAATTTCTTAATCATACTACTAAGAACTAAAACTGATTCTATTATCCAATATAAGACATAAAGGCTCTGATTAAACACATATTTTGGTTATTAGAAGGTGTGTTATCAAGTATACCAGAAGTGGATTTCACTTGTCAAATAAGTAGAATGTAAAAAAACAAATATTTCGACATGCAAAGTGCTTATGAGACTGATTAAATAGAAAACATATTCTCTGCTTTCATAGAAAGTTTAGAGATCATTGGAAAGACTGGAAACATACAGAAATGGTAGGGATGATAATATTATTTGGAGCTGAGAGTTACAAAAGGATAAAAGGAACTTCTTATATTTAATTCACTATTTTAAATCAAACATGTACCTGTATTATGGGGAAAAGAAGTAAAAGCAGGGTATTATTATTCTAACTATCTTACAACCAATACATATTCTGGTGTAAATGTGAAATTGTATTTAAAATCCCGAGAATTTAGAACGTATTTTGGCCAGTTTTTTCTAGCTTTGGATAAACGGTAAGAAAATCATCAAAAATGCTTCTAGGTAAATTTTTGTGTCTTCAGAATTTTTTTTTAGATTTTTATTCCTTTATTTGAGAGAGAGAGAGACAGAGACAGCAGGAGCAGGGGGGAATAGGCAGAGGGAGAGGGAGAAGCAGACTCCCTGCTGAGCAGGGAGCCCCATGTGGGGCTCGATCCCAGGACCCATATATCATGACCTGAGCTAAAGGCAGACCTGAACTGAAGGCAGACACTTAACCGACTGAGCCACCCAGGTGCCCCAGGGATCTTCGGAATTTTGAATAGTCATTATTACCAGTCAAATCACTAATAATGATGATATATGACAATGAGCACATAAATATGCTAGGCATTGTTCTAATCTTCTTACATGTATTACTTCATTAAATTCTCACAACTACCTTTTAAGGTAAAATACTATTATTATCCTAATATTATAAATAACAAAACTGAAGCACACAATAAACTTACATATTGTTAGTTAGTGGTGGAGACAAGATTTGAAATCTAACAGTTTGATTTGAGAGCCTGCTCCCTTAACCATACCATTACCTTTTCTTGGTTTTTCCCATCTGTCAGAATCTCTGAATGAATTTCTATACAAACATAAAATTAAAAATCACGAGAATGCTATGAAGTCAAAGACAGAGTTATAAGCACCTATAAATAGGGAAGACATGATCTAGTCTGGATGGGGTAGGTTTACCTAAGTCAGTATACTTTGAATTGAAACCTTAAGGCTGAGTAAGAGTTAAGTAGGCAGAAAGAATGGGAAGAACGTTTTAGGTAGAGGTACTACCTTGTGCAAAAGCCCTGGGGCAAGAGAAAATAAAGTGAGATCAAGAAACAGAAGGCCAGGGGCACCTGGATGGTGCAGTTGGTTAAGCATCTGCCTTCAGCTCAGGTCATGATCCCGGAGTCCTGGGATCAAGCCCCACATTGGGCTCCCTGCTCAGCGGGGAGCCTGCTTCTCCCTCTCCCTCTGCCTGCCTCTCTGCCTACTTGTGCTCTTTCTGTCAAATAAATAAATAAAATCTAAAAAAAAAAAAAGAAAAAAGAAACAGAAGGCCAGTATAACTAGAGATGAGTGAGCAAGAGGGAGAAAGCACAAAAAGGGTCTAGAGCTGGAAGCAGGTTCCTAATCTTGCTTCTTGGCCGTGTTACAAGATATTTGGTTTTCATCCTAAGAATACCAGGAATTCACTGGTACAGAATTTTAAATGAAGGAGGAACATGATTTGAATTTTTAGAAGCTTATTCTGGCTTCAATGTAGAGATTAGATTGGCAGGAAACGAGCAGATGCTAGCAGACCAGTCAAAAAGCTATAACCATAGCCTAGGGGAGTAATGTGCACTAAGGCGGTATAGGTGGAGAGGTAGAGACTGGACAGATTTGAGAGATGGTCAGATGATCATTAGGCTATAAAATGGGTAATATTTAATGATGTACTTACTTAGTATGTAAGGTTTGGGTGAGTGAGAAAGGGGTGTTATGGATGACACCCAGGTTTCCCAGGATAGTGTCTGTTTCATATTATGGCCTTAAATGAGTACATCTCCTACCAGAAACTTGGGAATAGAATATTTGGTGTAATTATTTTGTTCTGTTACCATAGAAGGTATCTCTGTCAAAGTACTGTATTGTAATTGGGTTATAGGTCTCTTTACTAAGCTTTTTTCTAGAAAAAAGACTCTTAAGCTTTTTTCCTGAAGGTAAAAAACCTTGTCCTAGGGCCTTTAATTAATCAGTGCTTAAGGGTCTGGATGGAGTGACTGACTGACCACATGAATAAACAAATAGATGCACTCTTGAGAAACCAGTTTCCCATTTGTATCTGTCTTTTTGTTTTAACATACTGACCTAGGCATAATAGAGATTACAGATACAACCTTAAAGGAGTTTATATTAAAATAGGTCAGATGAGGCATTGTTCTTACATAAACAGACTTCAATAGAGACTAGCAGAAAGAGAAATTATTTCCAGTTAAAGAGATTAGAGAACTGACATGTTCTGAGCTCTGAAGAATGAGTCAAGTTTTGATGGGCAAAGATTGAGAGTTGAAAGGAGACAGAAGCCATGTGAATAGAGGTATCAATTTGGAGCAGTACAGGCCATGCTCCATGAACATTGAGCAGTTTGTTGTTGCTAGCCCTCATAGTTTGTGAGAAGTAGTGAAAGATGAGGGAAGTGGGAGCCAAATCATAAAGGATATTGATTCAAGACCAAACCATAGACAAATCGAAGAACCAAAGCTTTTTGAGCAGAAGAATGACATGATTTTATTTACTTCTTAAGTAGAAATGCTCTCAGTGGCATATGAGAGCATTAACATCAAGGGAACTAGTAAGAATAACACACTGTTGAAACAGCAGTGCCATTGTGGACAAGAAAAGCTGTGGGAACGAAAAAAAGGGAACAGAGGAGAGACATTATTAACTGAGGATGACTTCGAAAGCTAACACTTCTGAAATAGTACTTTAGAAAAAATGATTAATGACTTTAACTGACCTTCACAAATATCATGAAAATTCCAAAAAGTTAAAGTAACTACTTTCTATTTCTTTCAAAATTGGTTGAAAACTTTCTTTCGTATCCTCAATAACTGTGGTGACTCTAAACAAGCGTTGTCAAGTGCTTCTTTCCTTCTAAGCCCCATGAATAAACAGATGTACTTGTCTGAGAAACTAAACCATTTTGTCCATTTTCCCCTAAACTATTTCAACTTATGTTTCCTTTTTGAATGAAAAAGATACCCCTTTTCTTAATACAGTGGCATCTTTTTACCAATTTCATTCCAGTGACTATTTAAGTACCTAAACCCAAATCCATTTAGAATAAATTTTAATATGTGAAATAAAATGGTAAATAAAATATCCATTTATTTATTTACTTGTACCTCTTGTCTTTTCCTGTTAATTCAGGTTTTAGAAAATTATTATGCTTTGTCTTAAACATTGTCTTTTTTTTTTAGTACTTGAAAATAATTGCAAATTTTAAAAAAGTTGCAAAAATAGTAGAAAGAACATCAAAGTATCCTTTACCCAGATTCACCTATTGTTAACATTTTACCCATTTACTTTATCATTTGCCCTCTTCTCTCTCCTCGTGTGTGTGTGTGTGTGTGTATGCACATGTATATGTGTATGTACGTACATACACAATTTGTTTTTGTGAGTTATTTGAGGGTAACTTACATCATTGCCCTTACGCCTAAGTACTTAAGTATGTATTTCCTAAAAATACGATTATATGTTACATAATCACAATATGGTTACCAAATTCGTAAATTTATACTGATAAAATACTTTTATTGAATCAATCATCCATGTTCCAATTTTGTCAGTTGACCTGATAATGTCCCACATAGAATTTTCCCCCCCAGTACAGTCTAGATTTAGGTGTTGATTTTAACTGTCCTATATTCTTAACCTCCTTTAATCTGGAACATTTATAAAGAATATAGCTCTCTCTCATCTTTTTTCCACCCCTCATTTTGTGTTTTCCTAATGTTGCCTCATGATTACATTGGAGTTTTATATACTCTTGGCTGGTAACTGTATAGATGATGTTGTATTCTGTGTGTTTCACATCTGGATTTATATAGTGTCCATGTGTCCCTCATTAGTGATAGTAATTTTGATGGCCCAGTCAAGGTGTTGACCAATTTCTCCACTGTATAAATACCTTTTTTCCCTTTGCTGCTAATACAGTCGGTGAGAAACACTCTTAAGACCATGTAAATATCTTGTTCCACATAAAAATTTCATTTTTTATTTTATTTTAAAGATTTACTTATTTTTAGAGAGAGAGAAGAGGGAGGGGGCAGAGGGAGAGGAAGAGAGAGAATCTTAAGCAAGCTCCACTTCCAGCACTTACAACGCTGGCCCGATCTCACGACCCTGAGCCAAATCAGGAGCTGGATGCTTAACCGACTGAGCCACCCAGATGCCCAAAAATTTCATTTTAGATATTTGTTCATCAACAAATCATCATCTTGCCTGATCCACTCTTTACTATTGTTGTTGCAAATGGTGATTTTCCAACTCTAGCACTTCCCTTGACATTCTGCTGTAAGCAAAAACCATCCCTCCCCCCATTTATTTATTATTAATACACACTTATAAATTCCTACTTTTTTCTGTGGTTTATAATTCATTACTGTACTTAATTACTTTGGTACTCAAATTGTCCTAGATTTGGCCAATGAGAGCTCTTTAAGCTGGCTTCTGTACTCCTGAGCCATTCCCCATCATTTTGTTTTTTTAAGTACTCCCTTTTTTTAAGCACATTTTTTAAGATCTTGTACCTACCCTATCCATCCTTGGAATCAGCCATTTCTCTGAAGATCCCTGTTGAACACTGATTTTTTTTTAATATTTTATTTATTTATTTGACAGAGACATAGCGAGAGCAGGAACACAAGCAGGGGGAGTGGGAGAGGGAGAAGCAGGCTTCCCGCCGAGCAGGGAGCCTGATGCGGGGCTCGATCCCACGACCCTGGGATCATGACCTGAGCCAAAGGCAGACGCTTAATGACTGAGCCACCCAGGCACCCCGAACACTGATTTTTAAACTACATTTAATGACATATGATGAGCAAGGATCACAAGGACTAGGGATGTATAAAGGATCAGGAGAAAGAACAGGCTCTGTGATCTTAGCACCATCCCTATCACTTAGGTACTTTGGATAGTATGACTAAGAACTACAGAACTGGAGATTCTTAAGGTGATAGGGATTAAGGAGTGTACTTGCTGTGATGAGCACTAGGTGTTGTATGGAAGGTTGAATCACTAAATTGTACGCCTGAAACTAATATTACACTGTATGTTAACTAACTGGAATTTAAATTAAAACTATAAAAAGAGAATATTAAGAATATAATTAGATTCTAAAGCCTAGGAAAAAATAAGTAAATCATTTTACTTTTTGTGTTGAAAAGAATACCTCAGTTTTGTTTTGTTTTGTTTTATTTCTGCAGAGTGAGGGCATTAGTGGAAAAGAGGAATTATGCTTACTCTTCAAGATTTTGTTGTCTCTGTAATCTCTATAATCTCTTTACTTGATCCTTCAAATGTTTGACTTTTCAGGTACTCTTATCATAACTGTGCTCACTTTTGTTAAATTAGTATCACATTTTCTCCTCTCCATTCTTCTTGTGATATCCCATGACTTTGAAGAAATAGTTGATTTGTCAACTGTATTTATTTCTTTTATTCGGTAAATGAGTTTTCCAAGTATTTATTAATAATCTGTTTTATTTATTGCTGCCTCATTATTTTTAACTGGCTATTTGTTTATACTTTAAGGGTTACTATAATGAAAGATAAAGATACCAGGAAGAGTAAAGGGGTTGCATTTATTTTATTTTTGGATAAAGACTCTGCACAAAACTGTACCAGGGCAATAAACAACAAACAGGTAAGGCCATTCATTCCCAACAAGATTTTTAATCCAAAAGCCTTTGCTCATCCAGGCCAAAAATGTGGGGATACAGTGGATGATCAGGTCATGGATACCAGTAGATTTTGAGGGTATTTAACCTATAGAAAAGAGGTCAAAATTATATTCATTTCCAAAACACTGGCAGAATCTAAGGAATAAAAATCTATTCTATAGGATGTTATTTGTCATACCCGACCAGGCAATTGATAAAGTAACCTAAAATAAAATGGAATTGAAAACTTAAGGAAATGGAATCAAATAACTGTAGTTTTAGGTTTCAATGAAATACATCCTTCTGCATTTACATTTTTCTCTGGTTTAGTTATTTGGTAGAGTGATAAAAGCAAGCATTGCTATAGACAATGGAAGAGCAGCCGAGTTCATCCGAAGACGAAACTACTTTGATAAATCTAAGTGTTATGAATGTGGGGTGAGTATACCTAAAACTTAATGTAATTTTCCATAGTTTATTTGAAGGTATTTTTCACATCAGTGCTTTATTTGTGCTCTCTAAAACTTCTGGCTGGCTAAAACCAGGTTATAAAAGTTGTTTTACTTCGGGACTCTCTACTCATCTTAGTAAACACAACTGAAATGTAGTATGTAAAGATAACTTGAGTTAGGGAATATAGAGTGGTATTTTCTCCAGTTTCTCAATCTTTGAAAACTGTTAAATTAAAAAGCACCAGACTGGGGTGCCTGGGTGGCTCAGTCAGTTAAGTGTCTGCCTTCAGCTCAAGTTGTGATCCCAGGGTCCTGGGATTGAGCCCCACATGGGGCTCCCTGCTTCTCCCTCTCCCACTCCCCCTGCTTGTGTTACCTCTCTTGCTGTGTCTGTCTCTGTTAAATAAATAAATAAAATCTTTTAAAAAAAGAAAAAGAAACTAGAAAGGTATTTGGGTTTGGGTTTTGTTTTTTTTTAAAGATTTTATTTATTTATTTGAGAGAGAGAGAATGAGAGAGAGCGAGTACATGAGAGGGGGGAGGGTCAGAGGGAGAAGCAGACTCCCTGCCGAGCAGGGAGCCCGATGCGGGACTTGATCCAGGGACTCCAGGATCATGACCTGAGCCGAAGGCAGTCGCTTAACCAACTGAGCCACCCAGGCGCCCTGGGGGGTTTTTTAAGAGAGCACATAAGCTGTGGGGGGTGCGAAGGACCCGAGCCAAAATCAACAGTCAGACACTCAACAGACTGAGTCATCCAGGCACCCCTGCTCTTGCTATTTAAAAAAAAAAACACTTCGTAGGGACATCTGGGTGGCTCAGTTGGTTGAGCGTCTGCCTTCAGCTCAGGTCATGATCTCAGGGCCCTGGGATGGGGTCCCACATCAGGCTCCTTGCTCAGTGGGGAGTCTGCTTCTCCCTCTGCCTGCCACCCACCTGCTTGTGCTCTCTGTTTCTCTCTCCCTCTCCCTCTGCTGTTCCCCCTGCTTGTGCTCTCTTGCTCACTCTCTCTCAAATAAATAAATAAATAAAATATTTAAAAAAAAAAGCACCAGACTAATTACTTATTGTCTTGAAAGATTAGTGACCCATAAATTTTTGGGTTAATGGGATACTGTTTGTGCCTATAATAGCTTGCCAATGTTTAAGCATCACAGTTCAGTATAAACATTATCATATGATCAACCTATCCTGTTTGGGATAATGTGTTTTAAAAGCTTTTTTTTTTTTCTATTAATACTGCTAGTGTTTGTAACTGAACTATTCCCAAACTTTCTTACCTAGTTCTTATAGTTTATCATTACCCATTTAAACTTTTGGTGATTAGGAAAAATACATAGCCACAAAACAGTTTTGCATGAGGCCTATAATAATGATGGTACCAAGAGAATATCAGTTGTCATTGTTGTCAGTTTCCAAAATGCCTAAAAAGTATTCCTAAAAATTAGGGTCTAGAGGTAGTAATGGGGAGCTGGGGAGAGGATTACTGAGAGGTATTTTCCTGGCTACAAAATCAGTGGAAGATACAAAGAAATGGGTTGGAGTCATTTCCTTCACTGCCACACTCTGCCCCTTCCTCCCTGAAAAGATATATAGATAAACAGATAGATGGATGGTACATTTTGTCAATTCCTATGATTCTAACACCTCTTAAGTTAATGTTTTAGAAACTGTGTTCCAGAGCCCTGAGTTTTGTTAAAAAGAAAAAAAAGAAGAAAGGCTGGAAGGGAGGAGTAGTTATGGTCAGATAGATTACTATGTATCCTCATATTCATAGTAAATAACATTATCTGAGAAATCCTGGATGAATCTGTTAATCTGCCTTTTTAGTTTATGGATCCATAAATTTGTTATACTTTGTACATTTTATATTTCTTAAATTTCCCCCTCCCCAAAATATGTTTGCATTTATTTAGCCTGGTTTCCCTTAAGTTACTTCATTATGAAACCATTTTTATATATGTTGACATTATTCCAAAAGCAGTTGCATTCACTTAGCAGTTCATTAACAGTAACATCTCTTGGGTTCAGCCATGTCCCCAGATATATAAAGTACACAGTCTGTTTGATGCTTTCTAAAATATACTTGAAAAGCATGATTATTTTTCTGTTCTATTGTTTTAATCCTGGTTCAGTCTCTCCCCACACCCTTACTCTTACATATTATCCTTCAGTGTATTTAGTGAGCTACTATTCAGAGTTTAGTTCATTGTCTCATGTTTTACAACTGAACCATGTTATGGCTCATTATAACATTACTCCAGCCATAAATGTAATTCTGATTTGTGTAGTAGCCACATTAAAAAAAGCAACAGGCAAAAATTAATAATATATTTTATTATCATAACCCAATATATATCTAAAATATTATAATTTGAATATGTAATTAATATTTTCAGAAATTAAGGTATTTTACATTCTTTTTTTCTTATTGTCTTCAGAATCCAGGATGTATTTTACCCTTACAGTGCATATCAATTCAGACAAGTTCTCAGTAGTCACAAGAGAATTACGGTTAGTGGCTCCCATAATTGGACAGTGCAGGTATAATCTACATATAAAGGGAGGAAAATGAAATTAATAGGAAAAGTGAGGAAGATTTTAAATTTTACTTCTTTTTTTTTTAAGATTATTTGAGAGACAGAGCAGTGGGCGGAAAGGAGGGGGAGGGCAGAGGGAAAGAGTGTCTTAAGCAGACTTCATGCTGAGCATGGACCCCAACGCAGGGCTTGATCTCATGACACTGAGATCATAACCTAAGCCAAAACCAAGAGTTGGGTGCTTAACTGACTGTGCCACCCAAGCGCCCCCCCTTTTTAAAAAGATTATTTATTTTAGAAATTTGTTTTTAATATGATGTTAAGCAGCATCTTAGAAGTTAACAGGAAGGTTTCATCCCATTTTATCAAATAATAACTTAAAATTTTTACATTTAAGGTAGGTGGTCCATTTAAATTTCAAATTGTTTTTTACCCTGAATCTTGAGATTTAAAATGTTTGAAGGAAGAATACTTCTTTTGTTCTTAGTAAAACCACTAAAATATTCTCTTATTGTTAAAGTAGCTTATTGGGGGTTATAATATCATAATCTCTTTCTTTTAAATATTAAAGTAATAGGTTTTGGTAATTTCTTCATGTATAGTCCCAGTGTGACAGTATTCTTTTTTAAGTTCTAAAACTTTCAGTTGTAGAGTACCAAGCAAGTTTCTGTTAATAACACAACAAATACAGCTTTTTTTCCTTTCCTTCTTAATGTGAAACAAAAGGAAAGTGGACACTTAAGTTATGCCTGTCCTAAAAATATGCTTGGAGAACGGGAACCTCCAAAGAAGAAAGAGAAAAAGAAAAAAAAGAAAATTCCTGAACCAGAAGAAGAAATGTGTGTATATCTACTCTTACTAAATACATTCTTGTATTGTTTCTGTCTTTATACTGTTGCTTGAGTACATTCTGATTTTTTTTTTTTTTTAATAATTTAGTGAAGAAGTGGAAGAAAGTGAAGATGAAGGGGAAGATCCTGCTCTTGACAGTCTTAGTCAGGCCATAGCTTTCCAGGTATTAACAGTTCTTTTAATAATGTCATAGCTGCCTTGTATCCCTTGCTTACTTTATTGATCATCTCATGGCAATCTTCCTCTCTCCCCTTTACCTCTTTAGGAGACAGGCTGTTTCTCTAAGGTCTTTAGAGCAGTGTAATAGAAAAACTCCCCTTGGTTCTTTCTAGATTTAAAGGGCCCTACAACATTTTTAATATTTTAATCTGATTTCATTATGGAATTGATCAGAAATGTTTTATCAAGGTGAGTTTAGCCAAACAGAGAAGATTTTATTAAATCAAAAGATACGTTCTAACTGAAACTTCACTTCAAAACAAAACTAAAAACTATTTTTGACCATTAAAAGTCCTAATATAAGTATATGAAACATTTTTAAAGAAGGCCATATAATCTCCTAATTTTCTAAAAAAGTTACTTTATTTTAATGTGTTTGTAGTTGATAAATTCAAATACATTAATTTATTTTTCCTTTTAGTTAACTAACGTATTTTATATAACATTCCCATTTCCAGCAAAGATGGCAAATAAGCTTCATTTCATGTACCTGTTAATAAGTAGAAGTTGCCTAGAATAATTTTGATTAACAAAGTGAAACTGGGACATAACTTGGGGGGGCAGGTGGGGTCTCCTAATAACGTAGAATTGTCTGCATGGGCTGGAGGGTGGGGAGTGTTGGCATTTATGGTGTGTTTTTGCCATGTTTTGAATTAATACACTGTAAATAATGTTCAACAGACTTTCTGGTTTTGTTTTGTTTTGTTTTGTTTTCTGAATCACATTACAGCAAGCCAAAATTGAAGAAGAACAGAAAAAATGGAAACCCAGTTCAGGGGGTCCCTCAACATCAGATGATTCAAGACGCCCAAGGATAAAGAAAAGCACGTATTTCAGTGATGAGGAAGAACTGAGTGATTAAAATTTTATTTATTATGTAAATATCATTAAAATTTTTTTTAAATCTTGGGGTACCAAGTTCAGTTGGGATTAAAGATTACTTTTAGAATTTGAGCATAAAGAACACTTAGTACCAAATAATTTTTTACTATAAAGTAGGTTCATAGGAAATTGAAAATAATTTTAAAGTATCATGTTTCTATCTTGCCTTAGCAGAGTAATAAAAATCAAGATTTGCTAGTAACCATTAATCTTGAAAACAGTTCATTTGAATTAAAAAGAAATCTTAATACTATCATAGTATTGCTGTTGTCATCCCAAGAAAAAAGGCCGGTATTAAAATGATATGTTTGAGAAGCTCATTATAAAAGTTTATTCATGTCTGATTGGTTTACATGAAGACATTTGAAGTAAATTTCATCTTTAAGACAAAAACTTTGTGAAGACTATGGAAAATGCTGACTGGTTTATTGTTATTAAGTGTTAATAAAATTTTCAAGAGAATTTTGTTTTTAAATGTAGGTGTTTTGCCATCTTATTTCTTTTAGCTTTATCCCAACCTGGATACATCATAATTACCCACAAAACGTAAAGTAAAGTAGCTTTCAAAAGCTTATAACCAAACAGCAATCATTTGGTGCACCTTTGGCACCAAGTTCCATTCCCCAGAAGTAATTAACTTTTTTAGCTGTTTCTTTTCATATGTACATATATATTGCTATATAAAATACATATATTTCTGCCACTTAATTCATAAAGGAGTAAGGGGAGATTTTTCAGTCTCCTACCCCCCGCCCTCCTCCATCTTCCCAATATGGCTATGTTAAAATTTTTGGTTAAATCCTTATTTATTGGGGCGCCTGGGTGGCTCAGTCATTAAGTGTCTGCCTTTGGCTCAGGTCATGATCCCAGTCCTGGGATTGAGTCCCACATCGGGCTCCTGGCTCAGCGAGGAGCCTGCTTCTCCCTCTCCCTCTGCTCATGCTCTCTCTCTATCTCTGTGTCTCAAATGAATAAATAAAATCTTAAAAAAAAAAAAAATCCTTATTTATTGTTTTTCTTTTATGACCATGTAAATACTGCCCACCTCTGAGTCAATGAGCGTGCTGAGATTACATTTTTGTAGTTAATAATTGCCTCATTTTTTCTTTTATTATATTTCTTTTTATTTATTTTCTGTATCTTCTGAAGATGGTTATATGAGAATGGGATTACAGAGCCTTTAGTTTTCTACTTTGTATATTTCTATATTGTTTGAATGCTTTTTAAAAGAACACCTGTTTGTTAGTTTTTTAATTACTAAAAGCAGTAAAAATATTTCCCCTTTACACTTGATCTTAGCCAAAAGGCCGAGAAGCGATAAAAATATTTCCCCTTTGAAAACTACAAAGACAGTGAAAGTGTTAGCCACTTGCTAGCAAAGAATCTTCTAGATTTCAGTGAGGAAACCAGACTAACAACTGAATGCTGAACTCTACTTTTTGTTCCACCCATTAATTCATCAAATTTAAAAGAAAAAAATAGGAAAAGTTCACAACAAAATAGGTAAGTTTATATGAATATCTTAAAACAACAGAAAATGAGCTAGTGACATAAACAGTATGTAGAAAATAAAAACTAAATGAAAAATATTCTTTAACATTAGCTACTAAAGAATCTGTTACAACCAGCAGAACATTTTTTACCTAATTATAAAAAAATGAGTGGTGATGAAGATGACATAAGAGTACTTATAGTATTGTGGGCGCCTGGGTGGCTCAGTTGGTTAAGCAACTGCCTTTGGCTCAGGTCATGATCCTGGAGTCCCGAAATCGAGTCCCGCATCGGGCTCCCTGCTCGGCGGGGAGTCTGCTTCTCCCTCTGACCCTCCCCCCTCTTATGCTCCCTGTCTCTCATTCTCTCTCTCTCAAATAAATAAAATCTTTAAAAAAAAAAAAAAAAGAGTACTTATAGTATTGTAAAGTAATTGCTGAAGGGTAACTTAACGATAAGTATTAAATATGTTATATTGTTTGAACCAGAAATTATATTCTATTTTATCCTATGGTTCTAGTCAAAAATACAGGTATTTATTTGCAAAACCATATGTTGTTTAAAATTCAAAACAAATGACAAAAAATAATTAAAACATGATATATCCAAAATGACAGATTATTAAGAAGCATTAAAATGTTTCAGAGAATTCCTAATGGTATGGAAAAACATTCTGGATATAATGTCAGTTGCAAAATACCTGTTATGTATGGATACATATATGCATATGGATGGGAAAAGTCTACTACTAAAGTAGTAATGCATAGTGGTTAAAAGTATAGTCTCTTTTGAGAGACATACCTAGGTTCCTGTGGCCATGATGGCTGATGGTCTTGGGTCATTTACTTAAACCTGAGTTGCTCAAAAAATAGAAAGGTACAAACAACATGAAAGGACAAATACATGATTTTATTTACATGATGAATACCCAGAATAGGCAAATTAATATAAACAGAAAGTAGACTAGAGGTTACCAGGGACTGGGAAAGAAAGGGGGAAGAGAGTGTTAGTGTTGGGTACAGAGTTTTTATTAGACATGATGTAAAGTTTTGGGTTTAGGTAGTGGTGATGGTTATACAATGTTGTGAATGTATTTATTGCCCTGAATTGAATGCTTAAAAGTGATTACAATTCCATCTTCTGTTTATTTTACCACACTAACTGGTTGAAAATTTTGTGTAAAGAGCAGTTGGGCCACCAAGACCCTCCCCACTGTGGGTCATCCCTTAATCATGGGGAGCCATGACATCTGCAAGCTCCTTTCCCGGCTTATGTCCAAAACACTATCAGATAGGCTCACTTCAGGGAATTGAGGGGTCCTTCCCAGGAGAAAAGACATATAGACATTGGATATTTAGGGACTTAAAGAAAAAATTCAACATTAATGTCCCTCAGGTTAATATGCCCAAGGCAGTGGTAGTGATATATGCTTCTGATCAGCTTTTTAGTGCTTCACATTCAAATATGAACAGACATTTCAGCATCAATAAACTTTTGAGGAAAGCCTCCAACACAATAGAGATCCAAATGACCAGACCAAAAAAAAAGTGAGGAGCTTAGAGGAGCTGAAGAATTCCGGTTTTAAAAATTTATCTGGCCCTGTGGGTGTCAGAGAAACGGGCTATGGACCTGTAGTAAACCTGGTGATTTCTAATATGAAAGCATTTGCCAATCAGAAAATGCCCATCTTGGGGCGCCTGGGTGGCTCAGTTGGTTAAGCGACTGCCTTCAGCTCAGGTCATGATCCTGGAGTCCCGGGATCGAGTCCCGCATCGGACTCCCTGCTCAGCGCTTCTCCCTCTGACCCTCCCCCCTTTCACGTGCTCGCTCTCTCTCATTCTCTCTCCCTCAAATAAATAAAATCTTAAAAAAAAATGCCCATCTTACTAGATATCTTATGTTTTCTTTCCTTCTGTAATCATTTATAAACTCATTTGCTTTTTTGACTAGATGCCTATATTAAAACTGCCAATTATAATTTTTGGATTATCACAAAACTCAGTTATGGCCACATGTAATAGGACATATTGATGTATGTCCCATATAATTAAATGTTAATTCATGTCTTTATATTTCATAAGTGTGTGTATATGTGGTACACAACAGTATGAAATATTTAGGCATTAAAATGTTTAAATAGTAAAACCTTGGCTACCATATCTGGAGAAGTACTTGAAAGCTTTACATAGAAGAATATACCACAGGAGCGCACCTGGCTGGCTCAGTTGGTAGAACATGCAACTCTTGATCTCCGGATCATGAGTTCAAGCCCCAGGTTTGGCATAGAGGTTACTTAAAATTTTTTTGTAAAGAAGAATATACCACAGGTAGATCAGTAATTTAGATTCAATTCTTTATAGAGTGAAAGCATGATTTTAAAATGAGAGGAAAGGGGTGGCTGGGTGGCTCAGTTGGTTAAGCATCTGCCTTCGGCTCAGGCCTGGGATCAAGTCCCACATCAGGCTCCTTGCTCAGCCGGGAGTCGGCTTCTGCCTCTGACCCTCCCCCCCCATGCCTTCTCTCTTTCTCACTCAAATAAATAAAATTTTTTACAAAAAATAAAATGAGAGGAAGGGTCATTGGATCACATAACTGAAATATCCAGCTTAAGAAATGGATGAAGGGGTTAAAAATTATTTCAGCTTAAGAAATGGATGAAAGGGTTAAAAATGTAATTAGAAATCTATTTTTCTTTGTCTCTTACCACTGTTTTCCTCCGCACTACTTATTTTCCAACAAGCTTTCTTTATGTTATAGCAAAGATGACCACCAGTATCTCTAAAGCTAGGAATCCTAATAATAATAATCTTCTTCCCCAATGGTTCCAGCAAAAGTCCCAAGAAAAGCTCTGATTGGCCAGACCTGGCTCACAGTCCCCATTCCTGAAGATGAGAAGTCAAGTCAGTCCCACTCAATCCACATAGACTGAGGGTATTCCTGTGCAATGTGGTATCTATTTTCAGTTTGGAATCAATGTGGAAATTATTCTGTCAAAAGAATCTTAAGCTCTCCTTTCATCTCTGTCAAAAACAGAATACCGAAGCAGCTGAGCAGGATGCACAGAGGAAATAGAAATGCAGCAACAAACAAAAAGAAGCCATTTCCTGTAATAAGCAATTTTCACAGACTATTTGCAAAACATATGGAAAGAGGGTAAAGCCTCCTCGGAAAGCAGTTTGATAAGCACTGTTACTTAGAGTAACAATACAGGCAATTACAGTCAGAGACTGAACTCTTAAGTCCACAGAATATGTTCAGCCATTGTCGATTATTTTTGAAATTCCTTTTATAAGCTTCAAATTTTAAGAAACTTAAGGATCCATATCTATTATAGATAGAACCAATTAATTTCAGTTAAGATGTGGTACCTAGAATAAGCGGACCAGAAAAGAACAGCTTTTAAAGAATGTAGTCTTAGATTTCTTTCCAGAAGTGTTGGCGTTTTTCATTAGCACATCTTTCCAGATACATGGCTTTATGTGAAACATATAACCTTTTATGAGAAGATGGTATATTTTGGGGGTGTCTGGATGGCTCCGTCGGTTAAGCATCTGCCTTCAGCTCAACTCATGATCCTGTGATCCTGTGGTCCTGGGATCCAGCCCCGCCTCGTTGGGCTCCCTGATCATCGGGGAGTCTGCTTTTCCCTCTCCCTCTGCCCCTCCCCCTGCTTGTGCTCTCTCTCTCACAAATAAAACCAAAAAAAAAAAAAAAAAGAAAAGAAAGTGGTATAATTTGGTTAGGGCTTTATGAGTATACTCAAGTTAAATAAAACAGGCTTTTAGCAAATTATCTGAAAGACAATTTGTATCACATATTTAGCACACAGTCAGTAAACACAACAAGGATTTAAATCCAGGCAAACTGGCTCTAGAATCTATACACTAAACTACTATGATGCTTCTCTTAAAAAGTACTAAACTATATTACTGCCTTATCAATTAGGAGAAAGTGGATTAAATTCCATATTATTAACAAATGATTAACAATTTCCTTAGAACTTAACAATTCTTCTGAGATTGGAAATATTCTTTGGAAGAACCAGCAAATTTTAAAGCTAAAGTTTAAAAAGATCAAATGTATTATGCCCAAATGCCTCCTTTAAATAATTAAAATAATCTTCACTTGCAAGTCTCATAAGATCTCAAACTTAACTGCCCAAAACTGAGCTCCTAATCCTCCAAATCAGCTACCTCTAAAGCAGTTCTCATCTCTACTAATGTTGACTCAATTCTTCAGCTCAGGCCAAAAATCTTGGAATTACCGTTGATACTTCTCTTTTTCTTATACCCCACATCCAGGTCATACATTGTCAGCTGTATCTTTAACAGAATGATCCTGTTGTCTGAAAATAGTGACAGTTGAACTTCTTCTTTACCAACACTGATGCTTCTTTCTTTTTCCTGTCTGACTGCTGTGGCTAGGACTTCCAGTACTATGTTGAATAAAAGTGGTGACAGTGGACATCCTTGTCTTGTTCCTGATCTTAGGGAAAAAGATCTCAGTTTTTCAACACTGAGTACGATGTTAGCTGTGAATTCTTCATATATGGCCTATATTATGTTGAGGTATGTTCCCTCTATCCCCATCTTGTTGAGAGTTTTTATCATGAATGGCTGTCAAATCTTGTCAAATGCTTTTTCTGCATCTATTGAGATGATCATGTGATTTTAATCCTTCGTTTTATTGATGTGGTCTATGACGACTGATTTGCAAATATTGACCCATCCTTGTATCCCAGAAATTAATCCCACCTGATCATGGTGAATGATCTTTTTAATGTATTGTTGTCAGCTGTTTACTAATATTTTGTTGAGGATTTTTGCACCAGTATTCATCAGGAATATTGGCCTGTAGTTTTCTTTTCTTGCGGTGTCTTTTCTGCTTTTTGGTATCAGGGTAATGCTGGCCTGGTATTCAAAAGCTTTCCTGTCTCTTCTATTTTTTGGAACACTTTGAGAAGGATAGGTATTAACTCTTTTTTAAATTTTTGGAGACCTGTGAAGCCATCTGATGCTGGACTTGTTTCACTTTGTTTTGTTTTTTGATTACCAGTTCAATTTCATTACCTATTATCAGTCTGTTCAGATTTCCTACTTCTTCCTGGTTCAGTTTTGGAAGATTGCATCTTTCTAGGAATTTATCCATTTCTTATAGGTTGTCCTGTCTGCTCTGATTTTTATTATTTCCTTTTTTCTACTCACCGTGGGTTTTGCTTGTTCTTTTTCTATTTCCTTCAGGTGTAGGGTTAGATTGTTTACTTGAATTTTTTCCTGTTTCTTCAGGGATGCCTATATTGCTCTATACTTCCCTCTCAGAACTGCTTTCACTGTGTCCCAGAGATTTTGGACCATTGTGTTTTCATTTTCATTTGTCTCCCTGTATTTTTTTATTTCTTCGTTGATTGCTTCATTAACCCATTGGTTGTTTACTATCATGTTTAGTCTCCAGGTGTTTGTGTTTTCTCCAGTTTTTTTTATGTGATTTATTTCTAATTTCACAACGTTGTGGCCAGAAAAAACTCATGGTATGATTTCAATCTTAAATTTATTGAGGTTTGTCTTATGGCCTAATATGTGGTCTATTCTGGAGAATGTTCCATGTGTACTTGAAAAAAATGTGTGTTCTGTTGTTTTTAGATGGAATGTTCTGTGTATATATCTGTTATGTTCATCTGGTCCATTGTGTCATTATTGTCACACATTATGTGACATTATTTCCTTATTAATTTTGTCTGGATAATCTATCCATTGATATAAGCAGAGTGTTAAAGTCCCCTACTATTATTGTATTAACATCAATTTACATTTTATGTCTGTTCATATTATGTATTTAGGTGCTCCAGTGTTGGGTATGTAGATATTTACAATTGTTATATCATCTTATTGGATTGGTCCCTTTATCATTATGTAATGCCCTTCTTTGTCTCTTGTTACAGTCTTTGTCTTAAAGTTTATTTTGTCTGATATAATTATTGCTACCTTGGCTTTTTTTTTCTTTTTTTGCTTTCATTTAGCATGATGAATGTTTTTCCATCCCTTCACTTTCAGGCTGTATGCATTGTTAGGTCTCAGGTGAGTCTCTTGTAGGCAGCATATACATGGGTCTTGTTTTTTTCTTCATTCCACCACTCTGTGTCTTTTTTTTCTTTTTTCCTCCATGTCTTTTGATTGGAGCATTTAGGCCATTTACATTTAAAGTAATTATTGATAGGTATGTAGTTACTGCCAGTTTTAAAAGTTGTTTTCTGATTGTTTTGTTGTTCTGCTTTTTTTTTTTTTTTTAAGATTTTGTTTATTTATTTATTTGACAGAGAGAGAGAAACAGCATGAGAGGGGATAGGGTCAGAGGGAGAAGCAGGCTCCCCGCTGAGCCGGGAGCCCGATGTGGGACTCGATCCCAGGACTCCGGGATCATGACCTGAGCCAAAGGCTGCCGCTTAACCAACTGAGCCACCCAGGCGCCCTGTTGTTCTGCTTTGTTCCTTTGTTCTTCTCTTGCTCTCTTTCTTTGTGATCAATAAGTATCTATAGTGTTTTGTTTGGCTTTATTTTTTGTGTATCTATCATAGATTTTGGGTTTGTGATCACTATGAGGTTCATATATAACATCCTAAGTAAATAGCAATTTGCAGACAACATGATGCTATACATAGAAAATCCTAGATTCCATCAAAAAACTGGTAGAAGTAATAAACGAATTCAGCAAAGTGGCAGGATACCAAATCAGAAATCAGGAGTGTTTCTATACACTAGCAATGATATTGCCAAAGGAGAAATTGAAAAAACACCATTTACAATTGTACCAAAAATAATAAAATACTTAGTAATAAATTTAACCAAGGCTGTGAAAGACCTATACTCTGAAAAATAAAACACTGTGGAAAGAAACTGAAGATGACACAAACAAATGGAAAGATGTCCCATACTCATGGATTGGGAGAATACTGATAAAATGTCCATATTACCCAAAGCAATCTACAGGTTCAATGCAATCCCTATCAAAATACCAATGGCATTTTTCACAGAACTAGAACAAATAATCCTAAAATTTGTATGTACCACAAAAGACCCTGAGTAGCCAAAGCAATTGTGGAAAAAAGAATGAAGCTGGAGGTAGCACAACTCCAGATTTCAAGGTATGCTACAAAGCTATAATAATCAAAACAGTATGGTACTGGCACAAAAACAGACACATAGATCAATGGAACAGGATAGAAAGCCCATAAATAAACTCACATTATATAGTAAATTAATCTATGACAAAGGAGGCAAGAATATACAGTGAAGAAAAGACAGTTTTTTCAAAAAATGGTGCTGGGAAAACTGGACAACTACATATAAAAGAATGAAACTGAACCACTTTCTTACACCATACACAAACATAAATTCAAAATGGATTAAAGAACTAAATGTGAGACCTGAAACCATAAAAATCTTAGATGAGAGCACAGGCAGTAATTTCTCTAACATTGACCATAGCAACATTTTTCCAGATATGTCTCCTGAGGCAAGGGAGACAAAAGCAAAAATAAACTACTGGGACTACATCAAAATAAAAAGCCTTTTGCACAGTGAAGGAAATCATTAACGAAACAAAAAGACAACCTACTGAATGGGAGAAGATATTTGCAAATGATATATCTAATAAGGGGTTAATATCCAACATATATAAAGAACACTGAAAAAACAAACAATACAATTAAAAAATAGACAGAGGGCCTGAATAGACATTTCTCCAAAGAAGACATCCAGATGGCCAACAGACACATGAAAAGATGCTAAACATCACTCATCATCAGGGAAATGCAAATCAAAACCACAATGAGATATCACCTCACACCTGTTAGAATTGCTAAAATCAACAACACAAGAAACAATAAGTGTTAGCAAGGATGTGGAGAAAAAAGAACTCTTGTGTAATGTTAGTGGGAATGTAAATTGGTACAGCCACTGTGGAAAACAGTATGGAGGTTCCTCAAAAAACTAAAAATAGAAATACCATGGGGCACCTGGCTGGCTCAGTCAGTAGATCATGCAACTCTTGATCTTAGTGTCATGATTTCAAGCCCCATGTTGGGTGTAGAGTTTACTTAAAAAAATTAAAAATAAAATATAAATACCATATGATCCAGTAACTCCACTATTGGGTATTTACCCAGGGAAAACAAAAACACTAACTTGAAAAGTGTTTATTGCAACATTATTTACAATAGCCAAGACAAGGAAGCAACCTAAGGGCCCATCTATAGACAAATGGATAAGGAAAGTGTGGTATATGTATGCAATGGAATATTACACAGTCATAAAAATGAGTGAGATTGTGCCTTCTGAGACAACATGGATGGATCTAGAGGGTATTATGCTAAGTGAAATTAATCAGACTGAGAAAGACAAATACTGTATGATTCCACTCATAAATGGAATCTAAAAAATAAGCAAACAAAAAGCAGAATCAGAACTATAAATACAGAGAACTGATGGTTGCCAGAGGAGTGGGGAGGATGTGGGGTGGGCAAAATGAGTGAAGGGGAGAGGGAGATACAGGCCTCCAGTTATGAAATGAATCTCATGGGAATAAAAAGCACAGCATAAGGAATACATTCAATGACACTGTAATAGTGATGTGAGGGGACAGATGCCAGCTAAACCTGTGGTGAACATGGCATAATGTATCAAGGTGTCAAATCACTAAGTTATACACCTAGAACTACTGTAACACTGTGTGTTAACTATACTCAAAAAAACAAAAACAAAAAATACAGAATGATCCTTTTAAAACTAAGCTAGATGTAACCCTCCACTCAAAAGTCTCCCCGGTCTTTTTATCTTCCACAAAACAAAAGCTAAAATTCCTGAAATAACCTATATATGAGACCTCAAAAGAAGGGCTCTCCCTGGCACTTCATCACTGACAATTCACGTGCTAGGTTACTCTGCCGCTGCCACACGGGTCTCCTTACCTTCTCTCAAACTCACCAGGCAGGCAGGCAGGCAAGAACCCACTTCAGGACCTTTGTGAATAGCTGCTCTGTTAGCTTGACCATTCTTTCTCCTGACTGCTATAGGACATGCTCCCTTCTCTCTTCCAAGATTTCACTTAAATGTCACCTTAAGATTTTTAAATTGCATCACACACACACACACACACACACACACACACACACACACAGAGGCATTTTATTATTCTCCAAGTCATTTATCACCTTCTAATAACCTTTATAATTTACTTATTTATCTATCTCCCCTACTAGAATGTAAATGCATGAGGGCATGGATTTGTTTTACTCACTGCTGAATCCCCAAGCCTAGGACAGGGCCAGGTGTGTTTACCAAGTAGGAATGCAATAAACTCTTCTTAATTAAATGAATAAATATTATCAGTAAAGGAAGCATAATAACGTAGATTAAGAACACAAACTAAATTGCTTTGGTTTAACATCTGGTTGGTGACTTAGTTGTGTGACCTTAGTCAAATTACATACCAGAACTGAACCTCAGGTTTTTAATCTGTGAAATGAGAGAACTGATAATTACCCAACTCATAGGATTACTATAAGGATTAAATTATGTAATCCATGTAGCAATATGCCTGGCACATAGTAAATTCTCAATAAATGTTAGCTAGTTTAGAGGTTGTATAGTAAGTCAGATAAAGTTGTAAATAGGCCTTTGTGGCAAATGAACATTCTTCAATAATAAACAAAATTTATAAATAGATAGACATACCCCCTGTTTTGGGATAGGATCTAATAAGTTATTGATACTTACCCTTAGTGCATTATATAATGTTTCTTATTGACACTTCTAGCCCTCCTGGTCTGCACTTTGCAGCCAATCAAGTTGGTTTCCTGCCTACATCCATTTCTCCACTTCCCCTTTTGGTTTTAATACCTGAGTTATTGATAGTATTGAAGTATTTTTCCCTATGTGGATTTGATTTCCTAAAAGTGCCAGAGAAATACCTTTTTCAACACTTACACAAACCTCAGACGGCCAGAAGCTCTGGGGAAAAGTAACCCATTCCCTGGCTCTAGAAGGCAGATCCCAATTGGGCTGAGCCAATCATAAAAATTTCATTCTTCTTGCCAGTAATTGGTTACTAATGGACAAATGATACAGTTCTAGCCAATACTAAGTAAAGGAAATGTGTTGGAAACTTCTGGGAAATTTTTCTGTGAACAGTGGTGGTTTTTCTTCTTTTTCTAAGTGCTGTTTCTTTGGATGTGATGTCTGGAACTATTGAAACCATATTATAAACTTGGAGGTTGCCAGCTATTAGATGAAGTTGATAGTCAATTTTGTACTCACTAAATATCTACCTAAGTATCTCTGCATCCTAGGCAATTAGTAGGATTGTGATTCCTGGCCCACTTGTGAATGGGTGGGAAAAGTGACCAGTACTCTTCAGTGACTTGTGAGCAGAAATGATGTGTGTTATTTCTGAACCAGAGCATTTAATTTTTGGTGCAAGTTCCCATTTTTCTTCTCGCACAGTATTAGCAATGTTCAAGATGTTGCCCTGAGTCCTTAAGTAACTATAATGACGAAAGCCTCACAGCTACCCTGGAAATATCTATTTTCAACATAGCATTTGAAGAATAACAAGTAAAGGATCTAACATTATGCTGTTAAAGTCTAGGCTTTGAAGTCAAACAGAAAGATCTCTGAGTCCCAAATCTACCCTTCTCTTGAGCCTGTGTCCCCATTTAGAAGAGATAATAATGCATACATACCTTCCTAGTTTCGTAGAGACAAATAATATAAAGAACTTAACAAAGACTGTAACACATAATTGACACTCCATAAATTATAGCAATTATTAAAATGTTATACTTTTGCTATGTTCCAGGATATATACTTATTGCAGTAAGAATAACTTCACAGTTTTAAATTTATAATGAATATTAAAATGAAATTTCTCTGTGTGAGGAAATTTGTTCAAATACATCTAGACCTATCACTTAAATTTTTATGATTTATTTTTAAATCATTAAATCCTTTAATCCTTTAAATCATTAAATACTTTTACATAATTTTTAAACCATTAATCATTTAAAAATTAGTTGTGGAATCTTGACTCCAGAAACCCTATTACCAAAAATCACCAAACAAAACAAAACAAAAAACCCAAAATGCTACTGTGGAAAAAAAATAAGAGTGTTCATCAAATGTTCCTGGGCATAACCACAGTCACCAACTAGTAATATCCCTGAAGCACTTGACAAAAGCAAGTGGTCACTGGCTCTAGGTGAACATGCCTTCAACTTAGACTACACAGGATCCTCAAAGTTAAAAGTACACTGAAGATGAGCTCACAAATCTATTAATTACAAAACATGCAAACAAACAATCCACATGTGCAAGAGTCAATGGACAAAATTAATAGCAGGATTAAACTTCCAGAAACACAGATAAAAATATTATCATATATACTAAATAAAGATAACTAAAATTATTAAAGACAAATAGACAAACATGTATATGTAACAAAAGACCAAGATTATTAGAAAAGAAAAAACTGGACTAAAATAAATAATTACAGTAGCACCTTGGTGACACAGTTGGTTGGGTGACCAACTCTTGGTTTCAGCTCAAGTTGTGATTTTGGGGTTGTGGGATCGAGACCCCGCATCGGGCTCCATGCTCAACACAGAGTCTGCTGGAGATTTTCTCTCCCTCTACCTCTGCCTGTCCCGCCTGTGCTCTCTCTCTCTCTAAAATAAATAAATGAATCTTTAAAAAAAAGTAAGCACAACTTATAGATATAAAAGTATATAGTCATTAAAATGTTTGTAAAAATAAATGGACTCTAGGGGAAGCTAGATACTATGTAAGACAATCCTGTTGAAGAGGCCAAATGCAGATGCTCTGGTCAACACTAGTTTAGCTTTCAGTTAGTTGATAGCTAGCAATCAGCCAACATCATATGAGTGAACCATCTTGAATATCAGTACAGATTAGCCTTCAGAAGACTGCAGCCCCAGTTGACATCTGACTGTAACTACCTGAGAAAACAAAAGCAAGCACTACTCATTTAAGCCCTTCCTAAATTTCTGACCCACAAAATCACAAGCAAAATGAAATCATTACTGGTAAGGACATGGAGAAATTTGAACGCTCATAAACTGCTGATGAGAATGTAAAATGATGCAGTAGCCACTTTGAAAAATAGTCTGGCAGTTCTTTAAACAATTAAACGTAGAGTTACTATGTGACATAGCAATTCCACTCCTAAATACATACCCAAAAGAAATCAAAGCATATGTGCACACAGAAATTTGTACATCAGTGTTTATCACAGCATTATTTATAAGAGCCAAATGTGCATCAATGGATGACTGGATAAACAAAATGTTTATATATACATATATATATAAACATTTTACATATATCCATACAATGGAATACTATTTATGCATAAAGAGGAATGAAGTACTGATACATGCTACAATATGAATGAACCTGGAGGCATTATGCTAAGTGAAAGAAACCAGCCACAGAAGAATGATATGATATGATTCCATTCACATTTAAGTCCAGAATAGGGAAATCTACAGAGGCAGAAAATAGATAAGTGATTGTTTAGGGCTGGAGTGGGAAAGGAAAAGATATGAGAGATGCTAGCTCTCATAACAGGTATAGGGTTTCTTTTTGAGGTGACAAAAAATGTCCTAAAATTGACTGTGATGATGATTGCACATATCTGTGAATATACTAGAAAGCACTGAATTGCATACAATAATGGGTGAGTTTTATGTCATGTGAATCTTTTCTCAATAAATTTGTTAAGAAATATTATTAAAAATAAAAAAAATTAAAAAGAAATATTAAAGGAATTTCTTTACGCTGTAAGGAAATGATACCCGATTGTCTCTTGAATCCATACAAATAAAGATCATGACTAAAGTTATTATGTAGGTAATAAGAAGCAGTATAAATATACATATCTCTTTTTTCATCTTGAATGATTTAAAAACAAATGCATGAAACAATAATTATAAAACTGTGTTGTTGGATTTATAACATATTAGCATATAATATATATGACAATAATAGCACAAAGGAAGGTGGAGAAAATGTAAATATATTGGAAAAAGGAAATGACATAGATGGTAACTCAAGTCTACAGGAAGAAATAAAGTGCCAGGAATGGTAAATTTTCAGTTAAAAAAAAAGACTGTATAAATATATTTTTTCCTTCCTTCTCTTCTTTAAAAGACATACCATTGTATGAACCAATAATTATAACACTGTATGCTGGGTTTACAATATAGAGTTATATTATCTATGACAATAGCACAAATATCAGAGCGACGTGGCTATACTTTACTGGAATTGAGTAAACACTCATCTGAAATTGGTTGTGATAAAATAAGATACATTTGTAATCTCTAAATCAACCACTAAAATACGATTTTTTAATAATTTTTTTAATTTTTAATTTTTTAAAAGATTTTATTTATTTGTTTGACAGAGAGAGACACAGTGAGAAAGGGAACACAAGCAGGGGGAGTGGGAGAGGGAGAAGCAGGCCTCCCGCTGAGCAGGGAGCCCAATGCGGGGCTCAATCCCAGGACCCTGGGATCATGACCTGAGCCGAAGGCAGATGCTTAAAGTCTGAGCCACCCGGGTGCCCCTAATTTTTAATTTTTTAAAAAAGATTTTATTTATTTGAGAGAGAGAGAGACAGCAGGGGGAGGGGGAGAGGGAGAGGGAGAGAGTGAGAGAGAATCTCAAGCAGACTCTGCATGGAGCATGGAGCCCAATGTGGGGCTCAATCCCACGACCCTAAGATCATGACCTGAGCTGAAATCAAAAGGCAGGCGCTTAACCCACTGAGCCACCCAGGCACACCAAAAGTATGACTTAAAAAAATCAAGAAAAGAATTAAAAAATATACTAGAAAATACCTATTCAATATCAACAAAGGCAGTAAAGGAAGAACAGAGGAACCAAAAAATACACGAGTAATACAGAAAACAAATAGCAAACTGACAGATATAAATCCAACTACATTGATAATAATATTAAATGTGAATGGATTAAACACTCCAAAATTCAGAGATTGTCAGACTGGATAAAAAACAAGATCCAAATCTATACTGTCTACAAGAGACAAACTTTTAATTCAAAGACCCAAATAGATTGAAAGTAAAAGAATGAAAAATACATACAATGCAACTGGTAACCAAAAGAGAGCAAAAGTGACTATACTAATGCAGATAAAATAGACTCTTGAATAAAAAATACTACTGGACATAAAGAGGGACATTTTATAATGATAAAAGGGTCGATCTGTCAGGAAGACAAAACTGTGAACATACATATATCTAAAAACAAAATCCCTAATACATAAAGCAAAAACTGACAGAATTGAAGGAAGAAATAGATAATTCAACAAAAATCTTGGATACTTCAATAACTCACTCTCAAAAATGATAGTGCAACTGGAAAAATAATCAACAAGGATACAGAAGAATCAGTGCTATCATCTAACTTGACCTAACTGATATCAATAGAACATTCCATACAAAACAGCAGAATACACAGTCTTTTCAAGCACACATGCATCATTCTGCCAGATGAATAGAATGTTAGGCTACAAAAGAAGTCTTGACGAATTTAAAAGGATAGAAACATGCAAAGTATATTCTCCAATCATAATGGTATTAAGTTAAAAATCAACAACAGATTTCTCAATTTGAGAAATCCACAAAAATTTGGAAATTAAACAATACACTTCTATATAACCCATGGGTCAAAGAAGAAATCAAGAAAATTGAAAAATATTTTGACCTGAATTATAATAAAAAAATGATTTCAAAATTTATGGGATGTAGCTAAATCAGGGCTTTCAGGATTTAAACACCAATATTAGAAAATATGAAAGGTGTCAAATCAACAACCTATGCTTCCACTTAAGAAGCCAGAGGGGACGATGCAACTGGATGGCTCAGTTGGATGAGTGGCTGCCTTCTGCTCAGGTCTTGATTCCAGGGTCCTAGGATTGAGTCCCGAGTAGGGCTCCACGCTAGCCAGGGAGTCTGCTTCTCCCTCTGCCTCTGCCCCCACCACTGCTCGTGCTCTCTTTCTCTCTCTCAAATAAATAAATAAAATCTTCAAAAAAAGAAAGAAA